>NW_027185777.1:29563729-29612889 GCF_028583685.1 Petaurus breviceps papuanus
TATTATATTATATTATGCTGTATTGTATTGTATTATATTAATTACATTATATTATATTATTATATTATATTATATTATATTATATTATATTATATTATATTATATTATATTATATTATATTATATTATATTATATTATATTATATTATATTATCATACACTCATAGAATTTAAGAGTTGGAAAGGTTTTCTTCATAGATAAATAGTATCCACAATCAAGGGGGGAAAGACATATTGGCATGCTGATTACTGATAAAATAATAGGAACTTTTTCTGTGAGGAAGTGTTATGAAGGGCCAAGGTCAACAAAAGGCATTGGACACTAATGCAGTGTTGTACAAAACACATGGTGCTTAGGCTGGCACATCATAAATAACTGAAAAATGAATGCTTGTTGATTCACTGACAGTGTCAAATGACTTGGTCCTAATATTTGATATTTGCTGACTCTGATGAAATTTGAACATCTGTTTCGTGGGCTGTATGAAGCTTTTCAGGGTTCTATCACCTTTGATTTGAGGGCTGGCTGATGCTTTTTCAGGGCTGTTCATCCTCCTTTGGTGTCCACCTTTCAGCCATCTCTCACCTGCAGCTCCAAGAAGCTGTAGCATGCACAGGAGCCTCTCTTTGATAAACCATTTCAGCAGATTGGCTAAACCAGGTTAAGGATAACCCAAGTCTCTCAGTGAGTTAGGGGGATCTTTACCCCAAGCATGTGAAGACTTTCCCTGAAAAAATGAACAGATGAGAATACTTTGTTCCAACAGCCACGAAGACAGTTGAAGCAGATGCTATGGAGCATGTAGAGCTTGGTCAGACATCAAAGATCATCCAGTGCATCCTCGGTCATCACCAGTTATCTTGACCTTTGTCTTGCCACTGGATTTTGATACTTCCAAAAATAAGAATGAGGCTGATGACTTTGTGCAATTCTGTCTCACTTAAATTCAATTCACCCAAGAGTCAAGACATCCCCTGTGATGGCACTGGTCCTCTTTGAAAATGAAGTACACATAACAAATGTCTCCATGCCTGTTTCATTATTCAGTTCATACCATGTACAGTGGAGAGAACCATGCTAAACCATAAGAATACAAAGTTTAAACAAAATTCCATTCCTGTCTTCAAGGAGTTTATAATATAGTAGAAATAAGGCAACTACATCAATAGTTTTGCGAATGTGGCAGTGGCTAGAGTACTGGGCCTGAAGGAAGACCTGAGTTCAAATCCTACCTCAGACACTAACTTACTGTGTGAGCCTGGGCAAATCACTTAACTTCTCTCTGCCTCAGTTTCTTTAATTATGAAATAAATATAACAAAGCACTTGCCTCACATAGTTGTTGTAAGGATCAAATGAGATATTTGTAAAGCACTTAGCAGATAGAAGGCATCTGTTTCCCTCTTTCCTTGTATAACAGGAGTTATTATTTTTTACATAAATGAATTCTAAACATAGTATAGTGAGTCAAATATAAGAAATATATGGAGGGAAAGATATACAAAAAGAACAGAAGAAAGTAGAATGAGATCAGGGAATGGAAAACAGCTAATTTGACTGGAAAGCAAAACACATGCAGAGAAATAGTATGCAATTAGGCTAGCTAGAAAGCTGATTGGAAGCACACTAAATAAGGCTTTGAATGCCAGGCTGAATAGAATCTTTTTAGGGGAAAAAAGGAGAACCTAATGATTTCTTTTTTGAGCAGGGAAGTAATATTATTACACTTGTACATTAAGAAGATTACTTTGGCAGAAGAGTGAGTGATCACTAAGGTTCCATCCCTTTCTAAATGCTAATTCTATGATTTATGCTTCTGACTTTCAGCCTCACTGTCCTTTCCAAAATGAAACAAGTGATCTTGATTGAAAAGGTTAAGTGGTCCATTCAAAATGTTGGTCAATCATTAGATTCCCTTGACTTTTCAAAGTTATTTCACATTAGATTTTTTTTTCTCCATTTGGTTTTCCTGTTTGGGGCCCTAAAAAGAATGGGTCACCCTTTTAACATTCTCTTTTTGAATCAGAGAATGATTCAATGGGAGAATTACACTCTTAGCTGCTGGCAGGCAATTCAACTTCTGGGAGAGATTCAAAGTAATGTTTATTTGACAGTGAGTATACTCAAACTACTACATCCTGTATTAATCTCTCCAGGGGATGCAAAGCAGGGCAGCCTTGGTCCCTGCCCCAGTCATGTCCCCTGAAGTAGAGGACAGCTGAGCAAACACTTAGGTGAATCGCCTGTAGTCTTGTGAAGGCTTGGGGTTACTCTCCCACCATGTGCAAAGTCTCAGAAAGATGCCAAGAGAGTTCCTTGACAGTCTTATTATTGTAGCTGACAGTGGGCAGGGGGAAGTTGTGGGTGCTTAATAGATACTTCTTGAATTAAATTGCATTGACATGACCTGAATATTTATTGTGAATTCTGATAGTAGCCCATATGTTGCCCATTATTCTGAACGTAAGTGCCATTATTAAAGGGGGAGGGGGAGCCCATAAAAGTAATCTGAATACTTGACCTAAAAATGTCAAATTCTATTATTTCCTGGGGGTCTGAACTACAGCAAGGTTGGGAAGCTTGTGTTGATTGTTATATAGCATGTTTTGAGGGGTGATCTGAAGTATACTGTCTGGAACATTTAAAGTCCTCCTATTTCTTTTACTATGGATTAGCATAAACACTTTCCATTTACTATTTCCAGGAAATGGGAGGCTGTGGAAGAGGGAATGAAAGAAGGGGAGGGAAGAGAAAAAGAAATGAGAGAGAGAGAGAGACAGAGAGAGAGACAGAGACAGAGACAGAGAAAGAGAGAGAGAGAGACAGAGAGACAGAGAGAGACAGAGAGAGACAGAGAGAGAGAGACAGAGAGAGAGAGACAGAGAGAGAGACAGAGAGAGAGAGAGAGAGAAAGGACAGATTTAGAAAGAGTTACAGAGAGACAGAAATGGAGAAAAGAAAGTAGAGGGAATAGGGAGAGAAGGGGAGAGAGGGAAGGGGAAGGGGAATAAGAAGCAGAGGGTGAGAGAGAAAAAAGAGGCAAGAGGAAAACAAGGAGAGAGAGATCACTTAAAATCATGAGGTGCTTTCAGCCTTCTGACATGTGGAGGAGGAGGGATGGCGAGTGGTTAATATTTTATGTATTAGCTTTGGTATTAAGAGATGCAGCCGCTGACAGTGTGGCTGACAAGACTGAAGTGGAATTCACAGTCCTTTCATTGTTGTATATACAGTGCAGCTACCCCTGCTGTTTGTGACTTTGTGTGACTGCATCTTCAGCTCCCAGGCTGCCTTATTCCTTTGCTCAAAGTAAATCACTCCATTTCAGATGGCTGAACACCAAGTATATTTCTTTCTTGTTGCCATTTCCCAGAATGCACAGGGTATGCTGAAAGCTTGGCTGATGGCGAAACATTGGGAGAAGGAGCTATTTTGTTTTCTTCCAATCAAATCCCTGTGACCTCTCCATAGTATTAAATTTGGATCACTTTCTTACCTGTTGACTTCCATGATACTGCTCTAATGTGGTTCTTCTCCTTCTCTGATTCATTTTAATGATCTCTCTTTTTACTCTTCATTACCTTCCCACCCTTTGTCTTCATTACTTGCTCAAAATTAAATTTACAACCTTCTTTTCTTCTTTCTCTAAACTCTTAGTATATTGAACCATTGTCTTCATTTCAGTGATCACTTCTATGTAGATATTTCCCAAATCTTTATCATCACCCTTTCTTTTCTCCAGATTAAATGTATCAATTTTTTAATGCTTAATTACACCCAAAATGTCAGAACCTCAAGCTCAACTTATACAAAACTGAACTCATCTTCCTCTCCCAAAAAATCCCCCTCCTCTTGGTTTCATTACACCACACTAACTCAGTTATCTCGATTAGAAACCATGGTGCCATTTTTGATGACTCTTCTTCATACCACAAGACTAATAAGTTTCTTTGTCTTGCTGATTCTCCTATAGCAATGTATCAAATTTATCCTTTCTGCAATCTCTAAAGTCACCCAAATTTAAGGTTTAATTTCTTCTATATAGTCAGTCAACAAACATTTGAGTGTCTACTATGTGGCAGGTACTGTGCTAAGTGCTAGAGATACAACAAAAGGCAAACAACAGTCCTTTTTCTCAAGGAGATCATAATCTTAAAAATACGACTTTATTCCCTCTTTAACCCACCCTTCATAAGAATACCCAACTTATCTTCCCAATGTATCACTCTGATTACCATCATCATCCTTACTAAATAGTATTTGTATAGTTTTGAGGTTAATAACTATTTGATGCTATTTAAGACTCAACAAACCATATACGTTAGGTGCATTTGGGGGAAAATAGGTTCATAGAAGCCATGAGATTTAGAAAATATCAAAGGTAGAATTTTAATCAAAATGTTCTTGTTTCCAAGACCAACATTCTTCCCATTATAGCACACCATCTCTCCATACCTGGTCATTCCCATTATCTAAAACTTTTAGGGAGTCATCAGTGCCAGCTAAATTCTCCTTATTCTAGAATTGTATAACCAGTCAGACAAAAGAAAAGAAAATATGTTTCAAGCATATCTTTCTAGCTTTACCTCATACCGTTTCCATTCTACGCTTGGGCCGCAATCATTTAACATGCTGCTAAAATTGCCAAACGTTGGGCTAAGTACTTCAAACATAGATACTAAAATGAAGACACTCCCTGCCTTCAAGAATCTGACATTTTATTGGAGGAGACAACATGGATCTTTATCAGAATATATAAAATAGCTTTTAGGACACTAACAGCTACAAAGATAAGGAAAGACTTAATGTAAAGGCAGTGCTTGAATCGACCACAAAGTAAAGCCAGTGGGGAGAGCACTCCAAGCACTCAGGTCTGTCAGTGCAAAGGAATAGAGCCAGTAGTTGGAGTGGCAACTGTGAAAAGTGTCAAGTAGGCAAATATAGCTGGACCCTAACAAGACAGAAAGAAAGGTGTAAGAAGAATGGAAAGGTAGGAAGAGATCCGGTTGTGAAGCAAACCTCAGACAAAGGCTTTTATGTTTGATCCTAAAGGAATTGAGGTAGGTATTAAGTACACTTTAGGAAAATGAATTTCATGACTGTGGAGGATGAATTGGAGTGGGGAGAGATGAGGCAGGGAGACCAATGAAAAGACTATTGGTACCATTGACAGTAATAGGGAAGCTTGGAAGAGTGGCAGAACAAAGAGAAGAGATAAGAGTTCTGACTTGGGCATATTGAATTTGAAGTACTCAGTCAAATTAAACTACCCTCTATGACACATTTACTTCATCCTCCTCCACATGCAACTCCAATGTTCATATGGATCCCAAGGCATGAATTGAGTTCCACTACCCTCCCTCTGCTTCCATCTGTTAAAGTATTTTCTTTCTTTCAAGGCCAACACAGGTGTCAATTCTTCCCCAAAGACTTCCTTGAGTCCTCCCACATACACAAAGTATAAGAAATATCTTTCTCCTAAAATTTCTCATAGTATTTTGAATACTGTCTTGGACTGTAGTTATTCCTATACTTAAGATTCTATTCATTGTAAATTTCATAAGAATCGTGCCTAAGTCATTCATTCATTCATTCAATAAGCACTTATTAAATGTCTACTATATGTTAAGTGCTATACAAAGTAGTAGGGATACAAAGATAGAAATGAAATGACCCAACCCTTCAAGGAACTTACATTCTCCTACTGAAAAATAGTTTATATAGATAAATAAATACAAAATGGATGCAAAGTAATGGGGAGAGACCCCTTATTCCCCAATTAGCATGGCCTTGTTTGACATTTTGTCATTAACTCTCTTATAAAAATTGAAACATACTTGACACAGGTTGATAGGAGACAGGGAATGTTGAAAACACATACTCTAACCCTTCACTACATGGATTGAGCCTCATGATGCTGGGAGAAGGGATCCATCAAAATGCTGTTCTATCCTCTTCAGCAGCTATGTGCTGGATTTTGGAATATATTTTTTTCTTATGGATTAAGATTTCAAAACTTTTGGGGAAATATTGTTAATTACCTTTTTAAAGGTTCTAGTGGTCATTATTATCTAGAAATTTTAGGAGATAAAGAGAGATAAAATTGGCAGAGAATACTGAGTTTTCATATTTTGTGAGCTGGATAAAAAAGTCTGAGCTCCCTATTTCAAAATGTGCTTAAACTTTCTTCTTTTGATATTGCATAGAAGGAAATTGTGCCATGAAAATGTAAAATACTATTATGTCAAGATCACTGACATTCTGATGCCATATACAGCAATCACAGGTATTTCCTTCCAAAAGAAAGATGAGGATCATAAGGTTATTAAATGGGAAACAAAAGTACAAAGCTGTATTGTAATTGCACGATATACCTGTTAAAGAGAATTGATTTTTTTCTCCCAAAAGAGAGAAAATCAAGAACATATACACATGTGAAACATAGAATATTTAAGTCATAGCATATAGTAATCTACAATAAATGCTCACACACATGGGAAACAAGTCCCTATAGGGATAAATACTTTCCCCCCGGGAGTACTAGCTCTGTACTCACTCAAAGCTGAGACTCAGTCGTGGGAGAGTCTGCCCTTAATACCTCTGGCTCATTTTGCGTCACTCCCTGAGAAGATTTCTTAGTAACATCTATTAAACAAAGCTTAAGTATTATTCACATCCAGGTTCTCCTCAAAAGGGATTAACAGATATCCGTTCTAGAAAGGTTACTTAAAGTACAATGAAGTCAATATTTGGTATTGGATGCTTTTTTTTCTTTCCACAATGAATGAAATGAAAAAAAATAGAAAAGATTCATAAGCACTCATTGACCAACACCTAATAAATGTATCAAATGAACATAAAAAATAATAACTCCTCACAAAGAACCCCCAGGAACCTAGAAGAAAGAGAGAGAAAGAAGAAAGATGGATGAGGAAAATACAGAAGAGGAAGAGGAAAAAGAAGCATTTAAAGGACTCAGTCATAGAAATATACATCACTTGTTTGATTTTGTTTATCAAAGCCAATATCTCAAATGCTTTTGAGAAGGAGATAAGCAGGGGCAGCTAGGTGCTGCAGTGAATAGAGCACCAGTCCTGGGAACAGGAGGACCTGAATTCAAATATGACCTCAGACACTTAACACTTATTAGCTGAGTGACCTTGGGCAAGTCTTTTAACCCCAATTGCCCTGCCTGCCCCCCTTCAAAAAGTAAAAAGAAAAGAAAAGAAACAAAAGGAGATAAGCATACTTAGACTCTAATTATAAAAAAGCCCCTTTGGGTCTGAAGACAGGAATCCAGCTGTCAGGTCAATAAGATCAATGAAGATCAATTTGTAAAAGCTAGTAACTGCTATATCCATCATAAATGAACTCATTTTCCCACAGTATTTGACAGAAAGTGTAAAAAATAAATTATAACCTGAACACAGCAATATATGTGGCACCCATTGCAACAGTGATAACAACCAGACAAAAGATAGGAGTTTGGAGGGCATAAACTTAAGAACAAAGGTCAAACACTACTAGCAAAGAAGAAACTTATGAATGCTACTGTAAATCTTTGCAACATCCTATGTTTTAAATAACAAAGATGCTTCCTAAATAGTTCTTATATCTTGTCTTGAAAAGGCAGAAGGACTTTGAACTTATATTTCATAACCACCCCTAAATATCCTTGAGAGGCTTTCTTTAAGGTATTATATCTTGCTTTCTTTGTGCAAAAGCCCCAGGCTTAAAGTATAAGCCAAAATTGCATTACCTCCTTCCAGGCTAATAAAGGTTCCAAAACACTGAATGTGTATATTGAGGAATCCAAGGAATGATGTAAATCCAAAGCAAGAATGCTTATCCTGTCCTTTAGTAATTTGCTGTATCACTTTGCACCATGATTTTTTTTCAATGCTTGACTCTGTGGTAATATTAAACAATTTATAGTATAATTCAGTCATTTTATCTTTCAATCATATTCACCCTGAAGGCTAATTTCCTTGAGAGCCCTCCAGCTAGAATTCTGAATTTTAAGTGAAAGTTTAGCAACCAGATTCAAGAGTTAGTAAAGAATTAAGTTCTAAAAAATCATTAAAGCAAAGAGGTAAGCAGATGAATAAAAATACAGTAAAATGGATATCAGTTATTATTAACAGTTTTATGCACAGTTTACAGAGTGTCCTTTAATATGCATTACATTGGACTGATGGAATACACAGTGCTTGACATGGTAAACATTATATACTTTTCATAAAGGACTAAAGCACTGGCATTTGGGGAAATGAGTAGTTCTCTATTTCTCTGAGGCTCTTTAAAATGATTTATTCCAAGCAGTACAGGATGTTTGAAGTAATGAAAGCAGGATGAGATGCCATTCTTGAGTAAATCCTGTGTCACATACATGGTTTCCACAGTGTTTTATGTACATGTCTATTCTAGGCTATCATTAAAAGAATTACCATTTTGGCCCTAATAAAAGTAACTATGAATATTTCTTCATATGAGAATTGGAGCCCCCAAGGGAAATATTCCATTTGAGAATTTTTCTTCAAAATGGCATATTTGACTCAAATAAGAGTATTCTAGAGGATTCTAGCTGATTATTTGTATGTAATATCTTTCCCCAAGAGTGTGGGTATATGAATGGATTCACAAAGGATTTATATTACATAATATTTTGGCTAACAGTACTGTCAGGGGATTTCTCTAGTTCCACATTTCAATAGTATAGATTCCCCAACACATAGAAGCTTAGAGTAGGAAGGCACCTAGAAAACATGCAGTCCAACCCATATCTATTCAAAATTTCCCTCTTCAACATACCCATCAAATTGGTCAATCATTTTTTTCCAATTTATTTATTTATGTTTAGTTTTCAACATTCGTTTCCACAAGATTATGAGTTACAAATTTTCTCCCTGTCTTTCACCTACCCCCCACTCCAAAACAGAGAGCCTACTGAATAACCCTTCTCCCAATCTCTCTTATATCCTCTCCCCCCCCAACTTTCTAGTAGGGCAAGATGGATTTCTGTACCCCAGTTCCTGTATATCTTATTTCCCAGTTACATGTAAAAACATTTTTTTAACATTTGTTTTTGAAACTTTGATTTCCAGATCCTTTCCCTTCCTTCCTCGCCCACCCCCACTGGGAGGACATACAAGTCAATATCGATTGTACATATGTAGTTATGAAAAACGTTTCCATAGTAGTTATATTGTGAAAGACTAACTATATTTCCCTTAACCATATCCTGCCCCCCCCATTCTATTTTCTACTTTGACCCTGTTCCTTCTCAAATGTGTTTGTTTCTAATTACCCTTTCCCCCAATCTACCCTCCCTTCTATCATCCCCCCTCTTATCCATTTCCCCCTACTTTCCTGTAGGGTAAAATACCCAATTTAGTGTGTATGTTATTCCCTCCTTAAGTTAAATTCAGTGAGAGTAGCGTTAACCCATTCCCCCTCACATTCCTGCTATTCCACTCCATTATAACAGATTTCTCTTGCCTCTTTTATATGAAATAATTTACCCTTTACTATCTCTACCTTTCTCCTTCTCCCAATATATTCCTTTTACCTTTTAATTTTATTTTTTAGCTATCATCCATTCATATTCAAATCATCTTGTGCCCTCTATGTATACATGTACACACATATACACACACCCACATATATATTTATACATACCTATAACCTCCTATATGTACATGTATGTATGTATACATACATATGTACACACACAACCATATATATATACATATATATATACACACACACACACACACACATTACCTTCAACTATCCTCATACTGAGAAAAGGCTCATGAGTTAGAATTATTGTTTTTCCATGTAGGAATGTAAATAGTTCAACTTTAATAAGTTCTTTGTGATTTCTTTTTCCTGTTTACCTTCTCATGCTTCTCCTGCTCCTTGTATTTGAAAGTCAAATTTTCTGTTCAGCTCTGATTTTTTCATCAAGAATGCTTGAAAATGCTCTATTTCATTGAATGACCATATTTTCCCTGTAGCATTATACTCAGTTTTGCTGGGTAAGTGATTCTCCATTTTAGTCCTAGCTCCTTTGACCTCTGGAATATCATATTCCAAATACTTCAATCCCTTAATGTAGAAACTGATAAGTCATGTGTTATACTGATTCTGTTTCCACAATACTCAAATTGTTTCTTCCTGACTACTTGCAGTATTTTCACCTTGACCTGGGAACTCTGGAATTTGACCAAATATTCCTAGGATCGTTCTTTTTGGGATCTTTTTCAAGAGATGATCGGTATATTCTTTCGATTTCTATTTTGCCCTCTGGTTATAGAATATCAGGGCAATTTTCCTTGATAATTTCTTGAAAGATGATGTCGAGGTTCTTTTTTGGATCATGGCTTTCAGGTAGTACAATAATTTTTAAATTATCTTCTGCTTCTATTTTCTAGGTCAGTGGATTTTTCAATGACATATTTCACATTGCCTCTTTTATCATTTGTTTGGATCTGTTTTATAGTATCTTGATTTCTTATAAAGTCATTAGCTTCTATTTACTCCAATCTAATTTTGAAGGAATTATTCTCTTCAGTGAGTTTTTAAATTCCTTTTCCATCTGGCAAATTCAGCTTTTTAAGGCATTCTGCTCCTCATTGGCCTTTTGGGTCTCTTTTGCTATTTGAGTCAGTCTATTTTTAAGGTGTTGTTTTCTTCAGTCAGGCTGTTAACTTCCTTTTCATGATTTTCTTGCATCATTCTCATTTCTCTTCCCAATTTTTCCTCCTCTTCTCTTACTTAATTTTCAAAATCCTGGGGCGGCCAGGAGGCACAGTGAGCAAGAGCACTTGCCCCAGTGTCAGGATGACCTGGGGATCGAATACAGGCTCAGACACTTAGCACCCATCCAGAAACACCTGGCCATGTAACTTTGAATGAGTTACTTAACCCTAATTGCTTAGGGGCAGCCAGGTGGATCAGCAAGTAAGAGCACCGGCCCCAGTGTTGGGATGACCTGGGGATCGAATCTGGGCACCATACCCAGAAATAACTGGCTGTATAACCTTGAGCAAGTTACTTAACCCCAACTGCTTTAAAAAAATCCTTCTTGAGCTCCTCCATGGCCTGTGATCAATTCATATTTTTCTTGGAAGCTTTTGATGTTTGAAGTTTTGACTTTTTTGTCTTCTGCTTCCATGTTTTGATCCTTTTTATCCCCCCAAAAAGTTTCTATGGATTGATTGTGTTTCCTCTGTTTGCTCATGTTGCCAGCCAATTACTTGACTTTTGAGCTCTTTGCCATGTTAGAACTTTGCTTTCAGAGTGGAGATAGCTATATCCCAAATTGGTGGAGTTTCACAGTTGTTGTCAGAACAGTTGTCAGAGCTATGAGGAGGGTGCCCTCTCTATAGCCACCAGAAGCTCTGGCACACTAGCGTTCCCTACCTCAGGACCACCACCCAAGACTATGACCCACATCCAAGCAGGTCAAAGCAAGAGCAATTACCCTTTGAATGGTCGCTTGCTCCATCTACGATCTGCAGGTGAGGAGCTCCATAGGCAGCCACGCGGCAGCAGTTGAAGCCACAGTACCTCCACCACCTCTCTCCCTGGAGGCATGGGTCAGACTGCACTCTTCTCTCACTCACTCAACTCCAACAGAGTTTCCTACTTACCTCTTACTTTCTCTTTGGTATTTATGGGTTGAGAAGTCTGGAAAGTGCCACAGCTGCTACTGATTCACTGTCCTGATGTTTGCTCTGGCCAGTCTGGGCCTTGAGTCTAGGCTAGCATGGCTCATGCAGGACTGCTCTCTAGCTCTCTACTCCCAGCTTGGTGTGACAGATCCTTCCTGTCAGCCTGCCAGGCTACTTCAGCAGGAGATTTGTTTCTCTCTGTCACTTTGTGGGTTCTGTAGCCCTAAACTTTGTTTAGAGTCATTTTTTTACAGGTATTTGAGATGGTTGGAGTGGACTTGGTCATCCAACTTTTGCTTAAAGACATCCAATGAGAAGGATCCCTCTATATTGGTTGGCAAGTTTACTGTGCGACAACATTAGGTCCTTTCGACATCTCCCCCTCTTTTTTTGTTAATCAGACATATTTGTCTTTGTTTCTTTAGAATTTCACTCCTAATAGTCTCTCTTGCTTTCTGAGATGATTTTGCCTGTGGAATTTTTTTTTCCCACAGGACCCTACTGATCTTATCAAATTTTTTCAGAGTTGGAGGAGAGCAACGTTACCTATTAGAGCAATAGAAATTTTACTGCCAAGGTATAAGGTTAATGGGATGTAAGATCTTCCCCACCCATTATTAGTCCTATATGCCTAGCTGTGATACTTCCTGAATCACATATAGCCCAGTGGGGGAGAAACTTGCTTAAAGAGCACCTTGCTTAGTGGAGGCTTGCTTATAGGAAGGCTTTCACACCTTTTGGTACTAACCTAATTAGGCACTGAGTCATGAGGGTTGTGATGCCTTCTGGTTCTGAGGAGTGTACATGTACTCTGAGTTGATATTTTGCTTTGGGAGTTTGCTTATGAGAAGGACCTTGTGATTCCCTGGACAAGACTCTGAGTAGCTATGTCTTTATGCTAATCTCTCTGCTTGTATTTTCCCTGACATTCAGGGTGCTGACTTTTCCCCTGAACTAATGAATGTAATTAAAGTAGATTTTTGACTCCTTAAAAGTTGCTTTCCTTTTAGAAAGTCAGATCCAAGAATCTATACTAGCAGACCATCCTGGGTGTGCCAGGATGCTTGCTGTTACATGAGGACAATAAAAGTGCCTATTATATTGGGAGCTCCTTGAGGAGAGGGAGTACTGCATTTTTTTTCACCATCATATTCCTTGAAGCTTCTAGGATCATGACTTGCATACAGTATAGAATTCAGTTACATTTATTAATTCAATGTTACACAATTCAATGAACATTCATCAAACAAATCCAGAACCAAGCCTTCCTCTGAAACGCCTAGCTTCAGATCATGCATATGTAAAACACAGTTTACAATGTTTATTAAACACAACTAAATATTTATTTGACTAGGGATATCTCGTACACACTCAATAAATGGGTTGAATTAAACAAGTGGAATTGGTTAAAGATCTTTAAGATGAACATAAGCTTTCACCCATTTGGAACACTTCAAGTATAACCCTGCATACAGTGGAGAATATACAATAATAGGTGTTTTGTTATATTGGCTTCTAGTCTTGTTATTCAAAGATTTTCAGATCATAATGAAATGATCTTATAGTATAGAAATAGGTTTTAAGTGCTTGAATCAACTCATTCCATAGAATCAGAAATTGAAGGATTGAATCATGAAATACCCATGGCTTTTGAATCAATAAAAAAAAGGAAAAAAATGTTAAAGGACAATTGATGCCAGGAAGGCCTACAACACCTGAAACATACTGATCCTGAGCTTTGGGGTTGTGGTAGGATGAATTTGTTACATTTCTAGCATTTTCACATGTGACTTATCATGATGTCCAAACATTGCCCACAAATTAATCAGCTTCCAAAGTGGACATTTAGCCTCCAGCCAACTGATAGCTTTCAGACTCTCTATGGCATTCTAAGATTTGTAGCTACCTAGAGCTCTGCCATTTGAACAGTGAAGGTAGTCAACAATTATTAAGCCTTACCCAATTGATTAATAGAGATAAAATTCTTTGAAACTCTTGAATACGGATTCTAAGTAATTTGCTTTATTTTTCCTATTTTTCCTATTTTTTAAATAGTAATTTTCCTATTAAAAATTATTTTCTGGGGAAAATAAAATACAACATGCATCCTGTCCCATGGCCTAGCTGTGTTTTTGTTTTCTTTTTCTCCAGAAATGAACTTCATGTGAAAACAAGACATCAATTAAATGTGTTTTAAACTATTCCTTCCTAAGATGAAATTATTATTAATATAGAAAACTTTCTATAATGTCCTTTAGTTTTATCCATTTTGCTTTAGGGTTCAGAGATAGAAAGGGTCAATATTCTTGCAAAGCTCAGAGGCAGTCATGCTGACATGAGTAGAAGATATAAATATATAACTGATTACCTGTCAACTTTCATCATATAGTAAGAAAAGAGATATTTCAAATAGAAGAAAAAACCCAAATACTTATTTTGGTATGCCTATACCTTATTTTCAGGACTGACTCTATAGAAACGTAGCGTATATTGATACTTAGGTGAGGTCATCTGGGGGATGCTGTAAAGGTTTGGGGTCAGAAAACACAGCTGCTCCATGGGTCTTTCATAGCATTTAAAATTTTAAGAGAGTCACTCCTTTGGACTAGAGAACTACGTCCAAAAGGCTTATATGAAAAGTTCACACACTCAAAACACAAGGTCATAAATAAAGAGCTGATATAATAAATAATATAATATATTATAAATATATCCTTATATATATTTAGTATATTAATTAATATTTATATTATAAATTTAATATATTTTAAATATAATTGTAAGTATAATAATTATAATTAATATATAAACATATATAAATAATATAATAGATCAAAAGGTCAGAGGTTATTTAATCCAGCCCTGTCATTTACAGATGAAGGAACTTGGGTCCACAAAGGTTAAGTGACTTGTGAAAGGTCACACAAATGGGAAGTAGAAAAGTCAAGATCATAACCTAGGATTTGACTCTGAGCCAACATTCTTTCCACTGGGCCAGAGAGTATCAACACATTGAGAATGTTAAAAATAAGCAGGGATTAGTTAATTGGATCAAAGGAGACCCCTAAAAGACTGCAGCATAGTTCAAGTAAACTTCTGTGAGGTTATGGGAGGAAAATTCATCATTGTATAAATGAGAGCCTATAGATGGAAGAAATAGATCCAACTGGGTTTAAGGTGGATAGGGCTATGACATACTCAGTCTGATTCCCAATATATAGGCCATACTACCTACCTCCCTCTTCTCCCACTATTTTAAACATCAAAAAATGTCTTTGTTCCATCCTATGGGTGTCTCCCACCTATGAAATATCTATCTGAAATATATACTTGAACAATCACATGGTAAGGGAAGGAGATCAGCATTCAGGGTCAGAAGAACTGTTTCAATCTGGCTCTGCTACTTCTGTGACCTTTTTGGAGCAGAGAGGCATGTACACCCACTCCTTCCTCTCTGGGTTTCTGTTTCCTCCTCTAGAGTCCCTTCTAGATTTAAATTATTAGAGGCAGAGTGCTTTCATATCCTAAAGGAAAAAAACAACAACCATACTTCCAGCCTCTTTTAAATGTCAACCATAAGTATGGCCCTATATATTTTCAGTCACTGAAACAAGTCTTTTCCCTTCTTTTTTTTCAGGTAAATCCTCTTTTTTAGGCATCTCCACAATCAGCATCTACAAAATCAACTGAACATGGTGTACATTTGACTGTTACAGAGCAAAAACCACCAAGTCAAGCACTTCCATCTTTTTCCCTCCGTCATACAGGTAAAATATAAAAGTTGACACTGAGATAACCAGCTTCACTCTTTGCCCTTATCAAAGCAGAAAATGCCTCCAGGTGTGTGTCACTTTGGTCTTGTTCTTTATAAAAGGTCAGATCTTCACCAATATAGAGAAGCTGAGATTCTGGGGAACACTAAATATTTCTGAGGGCTAGAAAGGAAATACACCAACCCACCAACTCTTGCAATTTTAGTAAAATTTTCTGCTCTCTAGCTTGAGAGTGCATGACAGTAGTTAAACCACATCATAATTCTTTGGATTCTTTTCCCACAAAAAGGAAGCCTCTAGGCAGTAAGCCAGTTGACTGACTAGATAGAGTTGATTGTTAAATTTTCAGTGTGAGCATTGAGACCTCAGAAATTAGCAAATGCTATAAAGCAAAGCTTAATTTATTGTTTTGTTAATTGTCTAGACCTAAGAAAGTGATGAATAAAAGTTTAATAATAATACACATTAAATTTCAGAATGTGTCCTATGTACATTCTTCAGAAGGGTAAGGAGGAGTTGTTAAATTTTTATCAGCATACCTTAATCGTAGATTTAGAGATAGAATGAGTTTAAGAAGCCATCCAATTTAACCCTTTAATTTTGTCAATGGGGAAACTGAAAGCCAGAATGATTCATGACTTGCCCAAAGTGATGCAGGCTCTTAGTAGCTAAAGGCAGGATTTGAACCTAGGTTCTATGACTCTAAATCAGTGCTTTCCACTATGAAACATTCTTTCACCAAACCTACTCTAAAATATGACTGAACAATCCATTTTCCTTTCAAAGGATTGCTTATAAATGACAAGTATTCATAGTGTCAAAGTTAGTACACTTATAACTTAACAATATGTGCATTTCCCAAAACTACCTTGCTATGCAAAATTGCATAATAGGGCTTATGAGAAAAAAAGGACTTGGGGACCAGTGCCCAAAAACTTCATCAGTGACAAAGTTTAAAAATTAAGCACCTAATAAAAATATCATACAGTTTTATACATGTTAAGTGCTTAAGAAATATATGACTATACCACAAATACTGGGAGCCTTGACAGGTCAGTCTGTACTACAGTTTTCAGGGGACCCAAACTGGCAAAGAATCCAAAAAGTAAAGCAGGCACTAACTTCAGGGTCCTGGAAGCTATGTTGGAAGGAGTGGGGGTAACAGTGATGAAGACCAGTCTTTCTTATATTCATGGCTTCTCCAGAAGATATGATATAAATATGACATTTTTCCTTGACAAAACTTTAATTTATTTGTAGAAGTGAGTGTTAGAAGGCTGTGAGTTACTGTGAAATAGTGCGGCTCTCTGCATTCTGGAAGAAGAAATGTTCACAGAATCACACACAGAATTCCTGAGTTGTTGACAGGATGACACACCTAGGGTCATACAACTCAGCATGGATTAAAGGCAAGACTTAAATATTGATCATCCTAAATCCAAGGGTTAGCTTTCAAGTGACTAACAACATGCTTCTTCTCCGGTTTCTCCTTGCACATAGTAAGTAATTAATAGCCATTTGCTGAAACGAATAGAACTGATATTACCTATTTTACCAACTCATTTTTTAGCCAATTTCAGAAGTGTTATGCTGGAACTAAAAAGAGAAATAGCTGGTCTTGGGATCAGATAAAATGGGCTCAAATTTTGCTTTGGCAACTAGTAGCTAAGTGGCTTTAGGCAAGTAACTTTACTGCTCTGCCTCAGTTTTCCAGTCTTTAGAGGTCTCTTTAGATTCCTAGATCAAACCCTCAGCCATGTTAAATCAGAGCAAGCCACTGCTATGAGACCTCTGTCTTTCACGAGGAAAAAGTTTGAAAACAATCACCATTTCTCTGATGTCAACTACTCCTCTTTCACAGGAGCCCTGATATGATGGACTTCTTGTTGTTTTAAGCTTTGAACTGCTACCACTCAGTGGGCATCATAATCAACTTAAGCTTGACCTTTTCCATCCTCTAGTTTGGGGGAGGGGGCATCTGTGGCCTCAAGGCTACATGTGACCCTCTAGGTCCTCAAGCGTGGCCTTTTGACTGAATCCAACTGGGAAGACTCCCTAGCCCTGCTCCAGTTCACCACAACCCCCTCCTTTAATCACTACATAGACTATACCTTTTTTTTCATAAAAGTGTACCTGTAGACACTGCTATTCCTGATCACCACCTCCATACCATGATCCCTCCATTCTGAATAACAGTCATCTACCCTCTCCCCCAAAAAATGTTATTCTCTGGTCATGGAATCCCTATAAGTTCTGAGAGTGGCTTTCACTTTATTTTGCCTGAAACTCGGCTTTCACTTAATTTTGTGGCCATGAGTTCCAAACCATTCCAATGTCCCTTACTCCCCAACTTCCTGCCCAACTACCCTTTGTCCCATCACTCTATTGTCCTCTCCATTAGCCTATAAGTTTCTTGAGGGCAGGGACTGTCTTTCTTGTTTATATAACTAAAGCAGTGCCTGAAATATAAGAAATGTTGGATAAATTTATATCTGTCTGTCTGTCTCTCTCTTTTCTCCAAAGTCCTTATCATGCCCAACAACACTTACATATTATGATGGACTGTCAATTAGATTCACCTGTGTCAGTTATCCTTTGCAAAGTGGCCTGGCTGGTTGCTTTCCTGTTTTGGTACGTAAACTTCAGTGCATATAAATAATAAAACACTCCCAACCATTCAGTTGAGGAAGGTTATTATATTTCATATGCAGTTAAAAACCCAGGGTGTCAAAGTCATGCTTTATGGTATCACCCCAGGCAAATGCACCATTTGTCAAAATCCTTGCTCCAATAAAACCTCTTTATGGCTTATATATTTTATTTGTGATTTTACGAGGAAGATCTGAAACATCAGGTATTCGTGCTGTAATCACCGTTTATGGGAATGCATTGTATCCCATGATCCAAGAATTCATGCAAACCAATGACAGGGACTGAACAGAGCTAAGATTTGGACAGTAATTCCCATGGTATCCCTGATACAATGCTCAATATCTCTGCAACTATATCTTTACAACACTTGCCTACCTTGCCAGAATGCTGTGATAATTAATTAGGCATTAATTTTAATGTCCTTTGAAGAATCAAAAGTGCTGTGTATTACGATCATTACAGCAGCTTTATGGGTTTCTGCCTGTTTTATTGGTTTGTACTGATTACTTTCCTTTATTAATACACTAAGATTAACCCCCAAATTGAAATGTTTCTATGAGATTTTCTATTTTTAAAGATTAAGATTTCTTCTTTATTTGGCAATTTATATTGACATAAAAACATGTACAAGATTACATCATCACGCTTTGTTCTACTTTTTAAGTCTACGAGCCCTGTTACTTAAAAAGGAAAAAGCAATATTAATAACATGGAACACAGAAATGCTCCCCAAAATGCCAAAACCAGGGCCCTTTCACTAAACAGTATTGACATAAAATAACAAAGATACATTCCAAATTAAATCTGACATACATGTAGTCACAAAATCCTTTTTAACTAGATTCTCACAACAATCCTGTGGGTAGCTGAGAGGAATGTTACTATGCTCACTTTCTGATGAGGATGTAGAAAGAGTAACTAAGTGTCTTGCCCAAGGTCACATGTCAAGTTAAGTGATGGAGTCAAGTCAAGACTAGGTCTTTTGACACCATCTAGTAGTTATTGGGGAACCAAAGTAGTGTAATGCATAGAACATCAGGTCTGAAGTGAGGAATGCTCCTGAATTCAAATCTGACCTCAGACACTTACTAGCTGTGTGACTCTGGGGAAGAAACTTAACCCTGTTTGTCTCAGTTTCCTCATCTATAAAATGAGCTGGAGAAGGAAATGGCCAACCACTCCAATATCTCTGCCAAGAAAATCTCAAAAAGTGGTCATGAAGAGTTGGACACAACTGAAAAGTGACTCATCAACAAAGACAAAAATAACAACAACTAGTAATTATTATTTTCATTCTATAGTACTGCCTGAAGGTAGATTAAGAAATAATTGAAATAGCAAATTTTAAGAAATAGGACACAAAAGACGTTTCCTAACAATTTTTTTGTTTTCTTTTCTTTTTATTGTTGTTAATGTTCGTTGGTGTTTGATATTTTAGTTAGGACTAGTGATTTCATGAGTGTTTAAAACTCCCTGTAAACCCAAGGGATTGTGTAACTGAATGTTGTGAACTAAAAGTAAATAAATAAATTTAAATAAAAAAAAAGAAATTTCTCTCTACTAACACCGACTGCCCACTGTTCTCCATCTTACAGTCTTAGAGAACAACCTAGAGAATGGGCAAAGAGGTTAAGCCCGGGATCATACAACCAGTGGTTATCACTGGGGAGACTTGAACACAAGTCATTGTGAACCCACGGCAATTTCTCTCTCCATGCTACCTATCCTATAGAAAGCATACAACACAACATTTATATAGCACTTTCCTCACAGCAATCCTTAGAGGTGGGTGGTATATTTTGCACTGAACTCCCCATCCCCATTATACAGATAAGAAAGTTGAGAGTCAAAAAGATTGTGACTTAATCCTAGGCAAACAGATAATAAGTATCAGGAGGAAGATCTAAGCCCTTTTTTTTTCACTCAGACTGGGCCCAAAACCATAGCTGCTAATGTCACATTACCTGTTACTACATAGCTGCCTATCAAAGCATTGAAAAGAGCTTAGTAATATTTATTTATTGAACAGCTATAATGTGTCTTTTGTATAGTAGAAAAATAAAACTAAATCAACATGAAGAAATAAGATTAATACTAAGCATATAATTTGTGGGTGGAAACAATGTGACAATTTTCTCTCCATATACATGTTTGTACATGCATGTACATTATATAATATACACACATATACATACGCACACATACAAATATACACATACACAAGTATGTATATTTACATATAGTTTTATACAAGAATAAATAACTTTGATGATATTTTATATTAATACATACATATATGATATATAATATGAAATAATATGTATATATTAACATTATTAAAGATAATTGCTAAGTCCTTAGCACAGTGCCTAGCACATATTAAGCACTACGTAAATGTCAGCTATGATATAGTGAAATACAGGATATCCCAAAGTGTTCCTGTTATGTATTTCCAAATTGTTTTTTGGCCAAGTATGTTGTTGTTCACTCATTTCAGGCAAGTCTGACTCCATGACACATTTGGAGTTTTCTTGACAAGGATACTAGAATGGTTTTCCATTTCCTTCTCCAGCTCATTTTACAGATGAGGAAACTAAGGCACACAGGGTTAAGTGACTTTCCCAGGGTCACATTGCTAGTAAGTCTCTGAAGCCAGATTTGAACTCAGGTCTTCCTAATTTCTAGGCCATGGTGCTCTATCTACTGCACCATCTAGCTGCCCCATATTGGACAATACCAGAAAGCATCATTAACACACCCCCCAAAAAAACTTCCCAAACCTCACCAATATTTCTAAAGCTGAATTTCTTATCTATCTTTTCATCTCTTCCCTGGCCCCTGACCTCCATTTCTCTAGAAAATACCACAATCTTACTAAATCCTGAGGCTTCATAATCAGAAAGCCTTTTTAATTTTTTTTCTCACTCCTTGTTTATAATCCATTTCTAACTGTCTTTTTCCCCCTATTATGGCAAAGTAGCTCAGACGTATCCCTTTGTCTCACATAATGATACTGGCTGATTTTCAGGCTGTATTTAAATCCCACCTTAATTACTATTATAACCTCCTCCTTTCTGTTTAGTCTAGAGGTTCTTTACTCTTTTGTATCATGGACCCTTTCTGAGGATATATATTTTAAATTATTAAAGGAAATTTTAAATTTCAGCTAAATATCAATTTTAAAAGCCACATGTAATTATTTTCCCATCCAAGTTAATAAATATCCTAAAATCTATCCAATAACCCTTTGGGATCTGTAAATTGTAGGTAAGAATCCCTACTCTAGTCTTTTCCTTTTTCATTCTATCCTTTATACTGCTTTCCAAACAATCTTTTGATCTCATCAATTTTCTCAGCAAAACCTACATTGACTTCCCATTGAAAAGTTACAAAATACAAACTAATACTGTTGCTGAATGACAACCACAACCTGATCCCAACCCATTTCCCAGTATTATCCTAAATAATTGCTTTTCCAGGAAAAACAGAACTGTTTTCATACCATACTTATCCTTCCATCTCCAATCTCTGTGCCTTTGTTCATGCAAACCCTCATGCTTGAAACATGCTTCCTGTCCCGTGTCTCCATCTGCTGAAGAAGAAACTCAGGTGCCACCTCTTCCATCAAACTTTTGCTCTTATCAGCTCACCCTTGTACAGTTGAAATTGATTTCTCCTTCCTCATGCTTCTCCTGAGTAGAATATAAGTCCCTTAAGAACAGAATCTACGATATCTATCTTTGTATCTCCATCATCTGGAGCAGGGATTGACCAAAATTCTGTTTTTATATGACCTGCTAAATAATGGTTTTTACACACCTTTAAATGTGATTTTAAAACTGTATTTTTTTAAAAAACCTTCTTATGTAGAAAGTCATAAAAATTGCTGTAGATCCTATTTAGTCCTTTGACCATAGACTACTGACTCCTGATTTAGGGCTTTGCAAATAGAAGGTGCTTAATGAAAAGTTGTTCAGTTTAGTTGAATCCAGTACTAATTCTATTGTTTTGCACACAGTAGGTGCCTATAATATGAAAAATAGTTGAGTAAATGGATATATGATATGTTCATTGTCTCAATTATCTAAAGGATGGTCATGTGGAAGAAGTAGAAGAAATATCCTACTTATCCCGAGGAGGCAAAATGAGGACCAAATGGTGATCTCTTCCAAGTTAGGTATCAGATTTTGGCTCAAAAAAAGGAAAAATTAAAAGATTATTAGATGCGTCCCAAAATGGAATGGCTTACCTTTATAAGCAGTGGGTTTCCTCTCACTGGAGGTTATCAGATGAAGGCTACATGACAGCTTAGCAGGACGTTGAGAGAATTCATGGCACCAGCAGGAGTTGACTTCTAAGGTCTGCCATCACCACGTACTTCCTACACCATTTTTTATGTTTTGAAGGTGTGACTCAAACCCTATCTGTATAAAGTCTTTCCTGACTGGGTAATTCTCATTTAATCACCTTCTACTCTAAATTCTGCAGCATTTACATTTTTTACTACATAATTTAGCATACATGAAATTACTATACAATTTTGTGCAGTTTACTATTAATTTATTACTTACTGATTTACTTAGTCTTGCCTCCCCAACTTATATTCCTTTTTCTTTGTTATCTAATTGGCATAAACCCCCTTGATGGCATAGGCCCTCAGTATTTGCCTGAATCCTTTGGTTTGGGTGAATTTCTGCTCACCCACTTACCAAGTTTGCCACCCAAGATGCCAGGGCACCAGAGACCTCTACTGTCACTAACATACCTCTTCAACGAGCACTAATGGCTCTCTATTGCATTCAAGACTAAATACAAACTCCTTTCTTTGACTGTCAAATAAATTCACAACCTGGTCCCTTCCTACTTTTTATAATGGTAACAGGAATTTGAAAATCTTCCCTTCCCCTTAACAGGCTTAAGGGAATTTGAAGACTTTCCCTAACCTTAATAAGTCAAATGTAATCACATGGAGCCCACAGTGGGAGGAGTTTGCTGAAAGGGTAGAATTGGAAGAGTGGAGCAGGAAGGAGCAGGGGAGAGCAGAAGCAGAGCTGGGACCAAGCAGCACAGAATCAGAGTAGCTAGTGTGAGTAAGAGAGGTGAATTTTTGCTTAAGAGAGCCTGTTTTGTTTTGAGGCCTGATTGAGGGAAGGCTTAGGGATGTGGGTGCTCAACACATTGGTTATGTGTACCAACTTCTTGGTTGCTATGACTTTCTGATGTTGGGATTCAGCTTTCCAGTGTTTGAATAACTGTTTTGGTTCTGTCTTCAATCTGGAGAGTCTGTTACATTTTGTGATTCAGAACTACACCAGCATATTCATACCCACTGTGGGTGTTGTGAATAATCGGTGTTATACTTTTCCACTCTTTTCACACCTCACTAGCCTATTTTCAGCAACACTGGTCTTTAAAAGTGGCCCTCCATCTCCTATCTCTGGCAATTGGACTGGTCAATTTTCATATAAGGAATGTGAAGACCCTCTCACCTCCACATGTTGGTCTCCCCTATTTCCTTCACAACCTTTCTCAATCCCAAGAAGTGCTTCCCTGCCCTCTTAGCCACTATTGCCTTCCCCTCTAAAATCATCTTCATTCATTCTGTACTGACCTTGTAAGGACATAGTTATTCTATTCTATCATATTCTCCTTGAAAGTAGGAAATTTTTTTGTCCTTCTTTGTATTCTCACCTTTTCCTAACACATGCTAAATGCTTACTTCAAGTCAGATAAAGTTAACAAGCATTTAATAAGAAGGGAGTTTTAAAGTGAAATAATGATATCAAAAGTTAAAATGTTTTTTTTAGTGAAAAGAAATGTATTTTTTGATACTCTAATAAAATCTGGATCAGCTTTAGAGTCAGGAAGAGACAAGTTCAAAACTCTGAAACACACTAGCTATGGGGTTATGTTCAAGAAAATACTCAGGGCTTCAGGGAATTCTCTGCCACTGTCAGTTACAAATGAATCATATATGGACATCAACACCCAGTGAGCTTGCAGGTGTGGATAAGTCCCCATTCCCCACCTTCCCTCCACCATCACCAATAAAACTAAATGTTCATCTGAAAAGAAACTATTTTAATTACCATCTCTAAGCTGCTACTGCTTTGTTTATTTATTTGTTTGTTTGCTTATTTATGTTTTGTTTTAAACATTCATTTCCACAACATTTTGAGTTACAATTTTTTCTCCCTGTTTTTCCCCTACTCCCCCACTGCAAAAGAGCAAGCCTACTGAATACCCCTTCTCCCAATCTGTTTAATCTTATATTCTCCCCCATTACCCCCCTAACTTTCTATTAGGGCAAGATGGATTTCTATACCCCAGTGCCTGAATATCTTATTTCCCAGTTGCATGTAAAAAACATTTTTTTTAATATTTGTTTTTAAAACTTTGAGTTCCAGATTTTTTCCTTCTTCCATCCTCACCTGGCCTACTAGGAAGATAAGCAATTCAATACAGGTTGTACATGTGTAGTTACCCAAATCATTTCCATAGTAGTTGTATTGTGAAAGACTAGCTATATTTCCCTTCATCCTATCCTGCCCCCCACTTATTCTATTTTCCCCTTTGACCCTATCCCTTTTCAAAAATGTTTGCTTCTAACTACCCTCTCTCCCAATCTGGCTCCATTCTATCATCTCCCCTCTTATACCCTATACCCCTATTTTCCTGTAGGGTAAGATAACCAATTGAATGTGTATGTTATTCCCTCTTTAAGCCAATTTCAATGAGAATCAGGTTGTCCAATTCCCTTTCACTTTTCTGCTTTTCCCCTCCATTGCAACAGTTTCCTCTTGCCTCTTTTATGAGATAATTTACCCTAATCTATCTCTCCCTTTCTCTTCCCAATAAATTCCTCTCTCACCTCATAATTTTAATTTTTAGATATCATCCCTTCATATTCAACTCATCCTGTGCCCCCCTATGTATACATGTACACATATATACATATACTCACATATATATTTATATACACATATACCCTCCTATACATATATGTATGTAAACATATATATACACGTATGTAGGTATGTATATATTCCCTTCAAGTATCCTCACACTGAGAAAAGTCTGATGAGTTACAATTATCATTTTTCCATGTAGGAATGTAAATAGTTCAACTTTAATAACTTCTTATGATTTCTTTTTCCTGTTTACCTTCTCATGCTCCTCTTGCTTCTTGTATTTGAAAGTCAAATTTTCTGGTCAGTTCATGTTTTTTCATGAAGAATGCTTGAAAATCCTCTGTTTCGTTGAATGATGATACTTTTCCCTATAGCATTTTACTCAGTTTTGCTGGGTAGGTGATTCTTGGTTTTAGTCCTAGCTCCTTTGAGCTCCAGAATATCATATTCCAAGCCCTTCCATCCCTTAATGTTGAAGCTGTTAGTTCCTGTGCTATACTGATTGTGTTTCCGCAATACTCAAATTTTTTCTTCCTGACTGCTTGCAGTATTTTCTCCTTGGCTTGGGATCTCTGGAATTTGGCTATAATATTACTAAGAGTTTTATGTTTGTAATCTTTTTCAAGAGGTGATTAGTGAAATTTTTCCATTTCTATTTTGCCCTCTGGTTCTAAAATATCAGGGCAATTTTCCTGGAGAATATTTGAAAGATGGTGTCTAGGCTCTTTTTTGGATCATGGCTTTTAGGTAGTCCAATAATTTTTAAATTATCATTCCTGGATCTATTTTCCAGGTCAGTTGTTTTTTTTTTCTTTTTTTTTTTTTTAAGCAATCAGGGTTAAGTAACTTGCTCAAGGTTACACGGCCAGGTGTTTCTGGGTGGGTGCTAAGTGTCTGAGCCCGGGATTTGATCTCTAGGTCTTCTCAACACTGGAGCCAGTGCTCTTACTCGCTGTGCTACCTGGCTGCCCCGTCAGTTGTTTTTCTAATGAGATATGTCACATTGCCTTCTCTTTTTTCATTTGTTGGATCTGTTTTATAGTATCTTGATTTCTCATAAAGTCATTAGCTTTCAATTGCTCTAATCTAATTTTGAAGGAGTTATTCTCTTCAGTGAGTTTTTGAAATTGCTTTCCCCTCTGGCAAATTTAGCTTTTTAAGGCATTCTTCTTTTCATTGGCTTTTTGGGCTTCTTTTGCAATTTGAGTTAGTCTATTTTTAAGGTGTTATTTTCTTTAGTGTTTTTTTGGATCTCCTTTAGCAGGCCATTGACATGCTTTTCTTGATTTTTTTGCATCAATTTCATTTCTCTTCCCAATTTTTCTTCCACTTCTCTTACTTGATTTTCAAATATTTCTTGAGCTCCTCCATAGCCTATAACAAATTCATATTTTTCTTGGAGGCTTTTGATACAGGCATTCTAACTTCACTGTCTTCCTCACACTCCATGCCTTGATCCTTTTTGTCCCCACAAAAGAATTCTATGGCCTGTTTGTGCTTCCTCTGCTTGCTCATATTAACAGACAATCATTTGACTTTTGATATCTTTGACACAGTAGAACTCTGCTTCCATAATGGAGAGAGCTATGTCCCAAATCCCTGGGGTTTTTGCATCTGCCAGAGCTATTAGGAAGTCACCCTCTCTACAGCCCCCACAAACTCTGGCTCACTGGTCACACATGCCAGGACCACCCCCCCAAGACCCTGATCCAGATCCAAGAAGATTAAGCAAGAGTGATTACCCTCTGAATGGTTGCTTGGTCCCCCTACATCTTTAGTCCAGGAGCTCTGGAAGCAGCCATGCCTCAGTGGCTGCACAGCTGTTATACCTCTGCCACTTCTCACCCCAGGGGCAGAGGCCAGACCATGCTCCCCACCAACCCCATCCCAACAGATTTCTGCACTGACCCTTTGCTTTGTCTTTAGCGTTTATGGATTGAGAAATCTGGAAATGGCCACAGCTGTTGGTGCTTCACTCTCTTTTCGTTTGCTCTGGTGGCTGCTGGTCAGGGTTACCCTGGGCCTACAACCGCATGCCTCATATAGGACTGTGCTCAGCTCCCAGCTCAATGTGATAGACCCTTCCTGTTAGCCTGCCCACCTCCCTTCAGCAAGAGATTTGTTTCTCTCTGTCACTTTGTGGGTTCTGTAGCTCTAAAGTTTGTTTAGAGTCATTTTTTTTTTTTTTTTTGCTTTTTGGAGGGCAGTTGTGGTTAAGTGACTTGCACAAAGTCACATGGCTAGTGAGTGTGTCAAGTGTCTGAGGCCAGATTTGAACTCAGGTCCTTTTGACTCCTCCTGCCTCACTGCACCACCTAGCCACCCCCTAGAGTCATTTTTTTACATGTATTGGAAGTGATTGGAATGGGAGCTCATGCCAAGTTTGTGCTTCTACTCCGCCATCTTGGCTCTGCCCCTATGCTTCTACTTCTTAAATCCTACCCCACCTCTCTATTGACTTCCAATCTCAAATCTCTAACTGCCTTTCAGATATCACAAAATGGATGGCTAGTAGAGATCTTAAGCTCAGTATTTCTAAAACAAAATTCATTATCGTTACCCCTAAGCCATTTCCATTTCCACCCTTCTCTTTTACTATACAGGGCCATACCATCATCCTAGTCCCTCTGCTTCACAACCTAGGCATCATCCTGGATCCCCCATCTCTCACCAAAAATATCCAATATATTGCCAAGGCTGTTGAATTCATTTTTACAGCATCTCTCAAATATTCTCCCTTCTCTCTTCTTTTTACTCCCTGTGCTAAGTACTATGCCTGGCATACAATGGGCACTTAATAAATGTTTACTGAGTGACTGTGTTCAAATAATTAAAACAATGTTTATAGGGGGAGGGGAGAATGGCATAGACTAGATCAAGTTTGATTCTTCCCTTTGTACAAAGCAGCAATGACAAATATTTATACGGTACTTTAAGGTTTATAAAGCATTTTGCATATGTTTCATTTTGTTCTCACAACAACCCCATGAGGTAAGTGCTATTATTATTGCCATTTTAAAGCTAAGGAAATTGAGAAAGGAAATGGTTATTTGCCTAGAATCTGAGGCAGTATTTGAGCTCATGTCTTCCTGATTCCATCATTTTATCAACTGAGTAAAGATCCAAATTATCTCTCTTTTACCTTGGTATCGCCACAACAATACTTTGATCAACAACTGATTAATTATTGTTTAACTGATCAAAGTGTTGATTTAGAGCTGGAAAAGTCATTGATTCCAGAGCCCTCGTTTTACAAATGAGGAAATCAACAGTAAGAGAAGTCAAGTGGCTTCTCCAAGGTCATACAGGTGGTAAATCACAGAGATTAAATTGAATCAAGAAGAACCTGAGGCAAAACTAAATCATTATCTTGATTTTAAAGTGAAAATGGAAGTAATGGCTATTCTCAAGGCTCAACTCCATGTCTATGTGATGATCAGTTTCACTGTTTTAACCAGCTAAAAATAATCTGGTCAAATAGGTATCTGTGGTTTCATTATGAAAGTCTGAGAAAATCTCCCACTTGGCTCTACTGAAGTTTCATTTGGTCCATTCAGTATTATAAAAGCCCTTGAGAGGAGAGCCAGATAGCATCTGCTAAAGGGTGTGTGGTTAAATGAAATCATAATCTTCCAAAGAGCAAATGCTGAAAATGTGTTGCTGTTGCCAGACTTTTTCCAGTTTCCATTCTCCTTAGGTTTTCATCTTTAGTCACATGCTGGGTCTCCAAAACAAAAAGATACATATGGTGCTGAAGAACTCGGGAGTTCTTGGTAAAAAATGAGTAAGTAACTGCATGTGTCCTATACAAAAAAAAGAAAGAAAGAAAAAGAGGAAAAACCTTCAAAGTTTATTTTTGCAGCTTTCAAGAGTCAGACGGTGTTGTAGTGTCATATGAAAGAGGAAACCTGATCTCTTCAATTAAAAAAAAATTAAAAGGCTTCCAAAAGAAGTCAAAGCAGGATCTATTTAAAAGGAAATACTAAGCACAGCAAAACTAGACAGACAGTGGAACAGTGGGAAAAATTGGAAATGGAAAAAGATCCCTGGATTTCTAGATTTAGGTAATGTTACAGCCAAAATGGAAAAAAAAACTGTAAAGAGATAGGCCATAAATTTTTTGTTTAGTGAGACAGTCCTATGCTGACAAAAGAAATGGTTTGGGGTTTTTGTGTCTGCTCAAAGTCCCATAAGAAAGACAGCAAGAAAAATGCACAAGAAATCAAATCCAGGCATCCTCAGGATCAAGTACTTCTATCCATTTGGGCTTAACACCATGCCATCAACTAAATGATTCTCTGAGAAAAGTCTTTGATGGGAGAGCATTTCATATGGCGCATACACCCAGCATGATAAAAAAGAGAAACACTGTCGAATGAAAGAGTCATCAAAGGAAACTCTATGGGGGGGTAGACCGATGGTCATACAGAAGAGCATCAAGAGTACAATTATTTATTAATGTTATTGTACAGAAGTGAGAGGTAATGTTTTATAGATTGCTGATCTCAGGGCTAAGAAAACTTGGGTTCAAGTCTACTCTCTGACCTAGAGTAATGATGATGCTGGGCAAGTGGCTTCACAGTGCCCTTGACAAACCTAAAACACTATAAACTGCAAAATGGACACAGATTTCTATTAGTAGAGGGAGTTTTCTCACTTGAAGTGCTGAATACCAGAGAAACCAGAAGTATCTTCCAAAAAGGGGAGGGCAGGGTTACAAATATTTAAGGACTAGGGGAACTAAAAAATTAATAGACAACAGGAACAAAACAACTTCAATTGTGCCTTGATTTGTCTTTTATTAGCACAATGGTATGAGAATGGTAAGGTTTTGCCAATGTATGTCTTCCAAAGGATAGGAAAGAAAACATACTAAGGGCTTGCTATCCGATAGCCACAAAACCAATTTCATGTTTTCATGGCATCAGGAGCAGTTTCTTTGATTGAAAATTACTCTCAGCATGAAAAAAGGTTGTAGTTTTGTGAAACTAAAATTACTAGCCTCTTAATGTTGTACCTACATTAAAAAAAAAAAAACTTTGTACTTGCTCATTCATATTCTGGATACTTTTGGATAACGCTGAAGCCCAAGGTAACACAAACATAAAATACATTTGGTAGAGACCTTTAAAGTCTAATTCCCATCCTAGCAGCTCCTGGAATTCTCGTCCTCTTTATAAAGCTCCATATTTCCCTTTGTATATAGCTCTAGCTCTCCACTGGTATTTACCATAACCATGCCTTCTACCCTTTGTCATCTCTTTATATCAAAATCTAGATCAGGACCTACTAGATGCAAAGCTTGTCCTGATCTTTCTCAGTTGTTCATGCACCCTACCTCTTGAATTTTCTTTGTATATACATTTTTCTACTTTCTAATGTATGTTATATCTCCCCATAGCATGTAAGACCACTGATGGAAATGATTGTTTAATTTTTTTCTTTGTATCCTCAGTAACTAGCATGGTACCCTGAACATCTTAGATGCTTAATAAATGTTGAAGCAAATTGAAATGTTTCTCTCATATAATATGACTTCAAGGTCCCTGAGGGCAAGAATGATATTTACATAGCTCCGTCTACTGCCCAGCACCCATGATAACCCAGATAACTATGGTAACAACAAACATGAGGATATGGGAATTCACAGTGTGAAAACTCCTTCTAAGGACCCAGACTGTGATCTGAATGGTTGCAGATTTAGAGAGTAGCCTATTGATTAACAAGAACCAATGCCTTAATCAGTTACATAGCTTACAAATGTCAGAGGTGGGAATCTGAACTTAGAGCTTCCTGACTTCTGGGTATCTCATGCTGAAATCAAATGAGCCTGTTGGATCTCATGACAAAGCCCCATAAATAAAGCTAGGCCTGATTAGTACATGGATTAGATTTAAAAATTTGTTTTGATAAATTAGTCCATTATCCCCATAAAACACCTGCTGAGGTAGTAGAATTTGAAGAAGCAGTAGTTATTCCAATGAATGTGGTGTGAGAATGAAAAATGTAAGATAGATAGCTAATGATAATATTAGCTAACATTTAAAGCTTACAAAGCTCTTTACATATTATCTTATTACTAACCTCATTTCCAGGATGAAGAAAGAGATTAATTTGGTCAGGATCACACAGTAAGTGTATGAGGCAAGATTTGAATTCAGTTCTTCCTTAGTTTTAGCCTAGGGCTTATTCTACTGCCCCGTCCATCTGATTTTCTTAACTAGGCAGAGGGCTAAAAGGATGGTAACATAATTCTTACTGAAGATTGAATTGTAGTCATCTTCAGGTTTCTTTAGGGTTAACTTGTGTCCAGACTTCAGATTTCTTGTTTGTGAAGCTTTTGATTTTTATGAGAGACAGTTAGCTGAAGTTTTTCTCTAAGGTTTGAGTCAGTCTACATAACTTTAACCACTCTTTAAACTAGCAGATCAACTCTCTCTCTTTAGCAAATCAGGAGTGTGTAATGTCTATGAAGCATCTTGAAATCAAAGTGATCCAGGAAGTCAAAAGTTTAAGGACCAAAGATATAGGTTCTTTCCTATGGACAAGGTTGTTTCTTTAGTTGGTAGAAAATACATACCACAAGAAAAGCACCATCAATCTTTGGGTTTATATGGGTGTATGCATGCATGTTTTTGTGTGTGCATATATACATATATATGTTTGTGCATGTATGTATATATGTGTGTGTTTGCATGTGTGTATATATACATATATTTGTGTATGTGTATCTATATCCAGGCTTATTTGAGCCTTTTTGGAGGAGAAAGTCGGGGAAAAAGTAAAAAGCACAAAGCAAGAACAAAAGGAAAACTTACAAGGAGGCAAAGAAAAGATGGATAACTCTAAACACAATGCATAATATTTATTTAGGCTTTCTTGAAATGGATATTTATTGTTGTATATTTTGAATCCTCTTGTGTTCTGATGTACACATGGAAATCCCTTATTTTCTTTTGTATTTTTATATGTTTCTTTTTCTTTTCTTATTGTATATTTAAATTTAAAATGTTCAATATTAGAAGTATTTAAGTTTAAAATAAATTAATTTTAGCAAAAAAGAAAGAAAAGCAGCATCACAGAGGACAAGTGGCAAAAAGAAAACAAGGTACAAAGACCCTAAGACTCTAAGAGAAGACATGAATCTGGGTGATGGAAATCGATAGAGTGCTGGACCTGGAGTCAGGAAGACTCATACTCTTGAGTTCAAATCTGGTCTCAATTCCTTATTAGCTGTGTGACTGCAGGTAAGCCACGTAACCCTGTTTGCCTCGGTTTCCTCATCTGCAAAATAAGCTGGAAAAGGCAAAGATAAACCACTCTGGGATTTTTGTCAAGAAAACCTGAAATGGGTATACAAAGAGTTGGAAACAACTGAACACATGTTTTAAATGCCATGTATGTACAAGACATTGTGCTTGGAACTGGAGATGTGAGGACAATACCTAAACACTCCCTGCCTTCAAAGAGTTACATTCTACTGGGGAAGTACAACATACACAGAATGCTATGATGCCAAATAGATGTTTTTCAGGTTCCTTCAAATCTTCAAATATCTAAAAGTGACTAAACATTTAAAGCTCTGTAACAAAAACATACTAGATACGTTAACATTGCCTCTGGAGTAAATTTTATTTTGTTATACATGTACAAGGAGAATAGATTTTTAAATTGTATATAGACATACACAGATGACTGCTTTGATATGAGAATGCTTTGCTCTTAAATAAGCCCTTGAAAGTTGATCATATTGCTCTAGTTATAATATGGTCTTCCTACCCAATCTCCATTTACAATGTAGTCTTGGTTTTCAACATTTATTCATATTCTTCCTTCAATACCCAACCACTCCTGGGGAGTGGCTAAACAAATTGTGTTATATGAATGTAATAGAATATTATTGTGCTATAAGAAATGATGAACGGGAGGACTTCAGAGAAATTTGGAAAGATTTATATGAACTGATGTTGAGTGAAGGAAGCAGAACTAGGAGAACATTGTAAACCATAACAGCCACAGTGTGCAAGGACTGATTTTGATAGACTTAGCCCTTCTCAGCGATGCAAGGACCTAAAATAATTCCAAAAGACACACAGTGGAAAATGCCAGTCAAATCCAGAGAAAGAACTATGGAGTTGGAATTCAGAATGTAGCAGACTATTTTCTTTTTTTTCTTTCTCATTCATTATAATTCTTCTATGTAACATGACTAATGTGAAAATGTATTTGATAGGATATATGTGTAAAGCCCATATCAGATTGCAATCCATTTTGGGGAGGGAGTGGGGAGGGACGGAAAATTTAAAATTTATGTAATCAATGTTGAAAACAAAAAATAAATAATTTAATTTTAAAAAATATCCAACAACTCCCCAGACCATCCAAATTGGTTCTAATCTGTTGATATGAATCTTCTATTGTAAGGGGCTGAGAAATGTAGTTTGTTTCTGTATCTGCCAACGTACTTTCAAAACAGTTTTCTATGGATAGTAGATGGTATCCCTCAATTTCAAGGACTTGAAAACTATATTTTACTTTTATTTCCTCACTCTTGACTGAGTTATTTGCTCCTTCATTGGTGGATATCAATCAATGCTTATAGGGATGCAGTTATTTTTTTAACTACTCTTGAGCTTATAATAACTTTGCATTAAAAAGTGCTCCATCAGGGCAGCTAGGTTGCGCAGTGAATAGAGCACCAGCCCTGGACTCAGGAGGCTCAGGAGTTCAAATCCAGACTTAGATACTTAACACAAAAAAAACTAGCCATGTGACCTTGGGCAAGTCACTTAACCCCAACTTCCCTCCAAAAAGCAAAAAAAAAAAAAAAATTAAATGTGCTCCATGTTTTGCTTTTAGGTCATTCAGAAACTTTGTCAGATTACCTCCCATAATAGTTTATTTTCCCTTTCACTTCCTCACCAGAACTCCTCTATACACGATGCTTTTCTTGTTTGCCTTGATATAAAAGGTATCAGTCATACAGTGAAAGCGAAAGATAACCAGTAGATAACCCATGAGATCCACTAGTACCCTCAAGACGTAAAGAGAATGTGAGAAAGGCCATAAGGGGTGGAAAACTTGTGGCAATCTTGTGGGAACACAAGGACAAGAGTCACTCAGCATGGGGAGTCATCTGTGAATGGTGAACTTTCTCGTTCAAAAGAACACATAAATCAGTGGAACAGACCCACTGGAGTCCTGGAATATTTGAGCATAAGGAACACGTACCAGTACTAGAATCTACACAGCATTGACAGGTAGCTGGTAGAGTGGATAAAAAGCAAGGACTAAAGTCAGGAAGGGCTGAGTTCAAATTTGGTCTCAGATACTTATCAGCTGTGTGAATGTGTACAAGTCACTTAGTCTCTCTCTGTCTCAGGCTCTTCAAATGCAAAATGGTGATAACAATAGCAATAATACCACCCACTTCCCTGAGTTGTTGTGAGGATCAAATTAAGATAATATATATAAAGTATTTAGCACAAGGCCTGGCACATAATATGTGCTCAATGGATTCTTCTCCCCCATCCCGATAAACAAATATAGCAAAGCGTTCTAATTATGGAAAACTCCTTAGAATAGAGATAGGCATCCTGACTGGTTGTTGTAGTTGCCTTATTCACCAAAATAACTAGAGTACCATAGAATAAACTCCAATTGTAAAATTATTTCCATCATGAAACAAAAGTGAAAAAGCACCATCTATGGTTCAGCTACTTCTCCATTGGTTAAAAAGATTTCTCAAGTACTTCAATATGATAAAGCACTTCTTAGGCTGGAAGTCAGAAATCATTTGGTCATATGATCAAAAGGCATTGAGCTTGCATTCAATGAGAAGCTTAAAGAGTGACAAAATGTGGAAATGCAAAAGAATAAGTGAAGGTTAGAAGTCCATGGGAGAAAAAAAATCTATTCCAGAGTAATTTCTCCAAGTGACCTTACTTTGATCAAAATAAACTCAAATATGAGCTGGAAGATCAGAGAATGTCTTATGGTTACTGGACTTGGTTATACCTTTAAAAAATGAATGCATCAAATGTCATCACATCCTATAACTTTAAAATGTGAGCAATGGTTTGCTTAAGGTACTGTCATAATCTAAAAAAAAAAAATTAAGCAATAACAGGAAAGGGAGGGGATTTGATTTAAAGGACTCATATGGTTCTAATTTAGCTTTCCCAGTAATTTAGGAATACTCCTTACAATAAAGAAAGTAAGATTAAAATGAAAATGTTAATCATTTGAGGAAACAAGAGGTAAATGGTGGTGGGCTACTCAGAAGGAAAGCTACAACCTTCAGGTTCTTTTAGGATAGACTTTCTTATTATGTTTTTAAAAAAAAATAGCTAAGTATGCCCAACCTTGATCCAATTACAATCTTTGTAAAACTAAAAGATTCCTGAGTTTCATATAATATAAGCAGTATTCAATACAAAAGATATCAATTACAACAGGTTGAAGGCCTATGAAATTCATTACATAGATATGACACAATGAAGTTAATTACTCATAGGCTACACTTTATATCATTTGTATTCATTTTAGTTAGGAGACAAATACAAGCAGTGTATAGGATGATATATGTCAATATCTAGTCTTAGCTGACATCTCCTTACTTATTATTCCAACTAGGAAAAAGTATTTGCCTTTCCTACCCTTGTCTGTGAGTCTAGTCTATTCACACCCTGTTATTCATTTCTGCTCCAATAGGAAATAGACACAGATTTTCTGGATGAGTCAGAAGCTTGTCAGAATCATGGTTCTCTTTGTTGGAAGTTATTTGCATCTGTTCCTCTAGCCTGTCTGTTCTTGATTCTCCTGAGCTCTTTCTTCTCAGCTTTACACTTTGGCATCCTTGTACCTCTGGTTCTCATATGTCTATTTACTGTCTATTGGTTCATCCTGGTCTCTGGTATTTGTATTTCCCCCAATATGTGTTTGATGGTTAGTTCATAGTTCATCTTTGGTTCTTACTGTTCTTACTTCCAGCTCTCTGACTGGTTACTATCACTTAGAGCTGATTTTCTTGCTCTCCATTCCAACTCTTTACCTTACATCCACAGAGTATAAGTGGTCTCTACTCAAGGCAATGACATTTTAAGAGGATGATTCAATATTTTAATGAATCTTTTATTGCATTGATGTATTTCTTGGATTAATTCAATATGCAGCCTATGTCTGCCTTTGCATCATTTCGATTCTTGTCTGTACAGATTCTCCCCTCCATCCAAAGTTTCAGACGTCTTTCTTTAGGCATCTTTTACATTTCTACATTTATAGTACATTACTGCACTAACTTACATCTCTTAGTACATGACTATATGCAACTAGCGCATCTAAATTAATAGCTGCATCACATCCAACTATATACCCAGTCCATGTCTTCCTGCTGCCTCTACCTAAATTCTCCTCACCTGGACCCCCTACAAGGGACCCACAGATTCCTGATTCCTAGTTCCTAGGGAAGTTAAGCTTCTTGGCTTTGGAACTCCCATCCTAGAGTTGAGCAATCTTGATAAGTAAGTTGATAAGTACAAATGTACCTAGGTCAAAGGTTATATCTAGTTGTTCCCCTAACCCCCAGCCATAAACCACCAGTAACATTTCACATCCCATCTAGTCAATCACTCAGACCATCCTGCCTCTTCCCTGACACCACATAATATCATTTATTTGCATTTTACTTTCTTCTTTAGAAACAATAATCAAATAAATACTACCATTGCTTCTGGAAAGGACATGCTTATTAACTACCCTAAAGATCAATTTATCATCAATGTGATTTTCCAGAACAAATCTCGCTGCTTTGACCACCACTCTATTTGGTGTCTATTAGAATATGATGTCCTTGAAGTCAGAACTGACTTATATTTTGTATTTATAGACACAAGGCTTAGCATAGTGTTTTGTGTATAGTGCTTTCCTTAAGAAATGCTACTTTTCTTCCAGTTGAGAAGAGCACTGGATTTGGAGTCAGAAGACCTGGGTTCAAATTCTGTCACTTATTATATCACGTTGGACAAGTCACCTACTTCTCTGAGTTTAAGCTTCCTCACATATAAAATGAGGGGTTAGGACTCAATGATCCTATCTTAATTAATTTCCTGAATGATACCCCTTATGCTACTTCATGCACATAAACAATGATGAGAAACATGTTGTAGCTTACTTATAACTATCTTATATCTCTCCATTGGTTTTGGTTCATAAGACTTCACTTCTTCAATGATTCTTCAATTCTTGCTTGATTTTCAAAATCCTTCTTGACCTCCTCCATGGCCTGTAACCAATTCATATTTTTCTTTGAAGATTTTGATGCAGGAATTTTGACTTCATTGACTTTTTCTGGCTCCATGTTTTGATCCTTTTTGTCCCCAAAAAGAATTCTGTGGTCTGATTACACTTCCTCTGCCTGCTCATCTTGTCAGCCAATTACTTGACTTTGGAGCTCTTTGCCACAGTAGAACTCTGCTTCCAGAGTGGAGATAGCTATGTCCCACATTGCTGGGGCTTTCACAAATGTTGTCAGAGCTATGAGGAGGGCCCCCTCTCTACAGACACCCCAAGCTCTGGCACACTGACCACACACCCCAAGACCACTACTCAAGACTGTGATCCAGATCCAAGCAGGTCAAAGCAAGAGTAATTACCCTCTGAATGTTCACTTGGTCCCCCTATGATCTGCAGGCTAGGAGCTCCAGAGGCAGCAAGGTGGCAGCAGCTGCAGCTGCCAGGCCTCTGTCACCTCTTGCTCTAGGGCAGGGGCCGGATCATGCTCTTCTGTCACCCTGTTCCAACAGAGTTCCCAACTGACGTTTTACTTTCTCTTTAGTGTTTATGGGTTGAGAAATCTGGAAACCACGATAGCTGCTGGTGATCCACTCTCCTCACGTCTATTCTGGCCATTCTGTGCTGGTGGTCAGGCCACCCTGGGTTTGGGCCTCGGCGGCTCATGTAGGACTAAGTTTGGCTCCCAGCTTGGTGTGATAGACCCTTCCTGTTGGCCTGCCATCAGAGGAAGAGTTGTTTCTCTCCGTCACTTTGTGGATTCTGTAGCTCTAAAATTTGTTTAGAATCATATTTTACAGGTCTTGGAGGTGGTTGGAGCAGGAGCTCACACCAAGTTCCTTCCTCTACTCTGCCATCTTGGCTGCCACACCAGATTCTTCAAATCAATGGGATTTTAAGGTTCACAGTCATAAAGTGAATATATGATGTACCTAAAAGCATATGTGTAGGCAAAAGCAAATCTCATGTATAACAGGCACACATATTATGTATATGTATATACACAAACATATGTGTAGAGACAAGCATATTTCATACATTTTTATCTGGATTGTTAGCCCAATCATTTTTAAGTAATCATATATCTCCTTGAGGTTCCTGTGAAATGTTCTTGGACGCATGTAATTAGGGTAATATAGTTTGTAAAAGGACTGTGTGAGTACCTTAATATTGATAGAGAATCACTCATCCCACATCCCTTGACATAGGCAAAAGTCTTTTTCTAGCATACGACTCCCTGTCTTATGCCTCTTTTGATGTTAATGATCAGAGGATTATTACAACACACCATCTTTGTGGTTATACTTATCAAGGGATCTTGCATTTTCCCTGTTGGAGAATATCAATGAAATAAAAGGCATAGTACTTTCATGCAAAAAGCCTTCAGGCTAGTTGAGGAAGGAATAGGAAAAAAATTATAAGCACAACAGGGACAATCATGAAACATATTATCTAGGAGTGCAAGGAGCAAAAATGATAAACACAGAAAGGACACAATATTGAGTGACCAAAGTTGGAGGGATGAGTAAACTAGAAAAGCTTCTTGGAGGAACTGAGTTTTGAGTCAAGGCCTAAGGACAATCATGGAGATGGGTGGTAGAGAGGAATGCATCAGTTATAAGAAGGATAGCAACAAATATGGCGTAGGCTAACATAAATGAAGGTCACAAGTCAGGCATTTAAAAACTTTGGAAATAAGAAAAGTAAATAAATTACTGTAGCTAAAATAGAAGGAGTGTCATAAGTGTAGTGAAAGATCAGGTGAGACTTGTACAAAAGTAGTGAAGTTAATGGCCCTCCCTTATTGTTAGGCAAAAGAATTGAGCTTACATATAGTTGGCAACTGGAAACCCAAAACCCGTAGATGTGTCAGCTTATAATCTGTGTTTATTTTTGAGAACAGATGAATGAAAATTGTCCAATGAACATTCAGCAAAGAGTGCTTCTGTGGAATTCATAAACTCTTCTATAAGAAATTGAGTTAACAGAAAGAGTACTAAATTTCAGTTTGGGATTGGGGTTGAACCTGACTTAATTGACATAGGGAATAGCAAGGAAAGGAAACTCCTATTGATCAAGTTGACATTTCTGTGAAATTTTTAATCTTACAGAGTTGCCCATAACACTGAGATTAATTGCTTTTCCAGGATCACACAGTCAGTGTGTGTCAGATGAGGGATGCCTTCTTGGTTCTTAGACTGGCTTTGAAATCATGATGCCATGCTACCTGGGTTTGGTAGCCTTGATATTAAATCTACCTACTACTTGTGGGACTTTGGGTCACTCAACTGGTTCTTAGTTTCTGAGCTGAAAATGAAGGGGTAAAACTGAATGATCTCTCAGGTCTCTCCCAGCTCTAAATCTATGCCCCTATGGCACTGTGATGCCACTTTTTCACCAACTTAACAACCCAAGAGGCAGGGAGGAATAAGTAAACTAGCACTCAAAAATGTAGACAGCTACGCTACTTTTTTAAAGGAAATTTGAAAATGACATCACTTGCCCACATTGTCAGTGAATAAAGCACCTACTACGTGCCAGATATTGTGCTGAGCACTAAGAATGAGAAGAAAGGTTAAGAGAGTCCTACCCTTAAGTAGCTCAAAATCTAGTGGGGAAGACAACATGCAAACAATTATGTACAAACAAGATAGAGATGATAAATCAGAAACAACAAACAGACATGAGGCACTAGAATTCAGAAGGAATGGGAAAGGTTTCTTGTAAAAAGTGGGATTTTAGCTAGGATTTGGAGGATGCATGTTTCCTTATGAAAATGACTCCAGAACAGGAGAAAGGATATAGGATATGCTGTATATCACTATGAGACTAGATTCTCTAAAACATAGTAAGAAAAGGAGCTACCATCAGATAAAACATCTGTTCTTGGTCAACTGACAAGGCACAGAGAGATGTGTTTCTGCTTTTCAGGTTGTGACCTTTCTGACCCTTACTTAATACCTATGTGTGGTTAGGCAAGTGGACAACATTTAAAACACAAGTGACATTACTTCAGGGGGAAGGTTTTTAATTAGGGCCTGACAGGCCATCTTGATAGATACATATCTACATGCTAAGTGGACCCTACCTGAGAGATTTAGACACACAGTAAAAGATATTACAGTATAGTAAAAAGTTGAGTCAAGCATCCTAGATTATTATTGTTATTATTTTAGAAGGATATAGTCCAAGGGTTAATGCTTTTGGTGTCATGGAGCCATTTGGCAGTCTTGTAAAGCCTATAAACCCCTTCTTAGAATGTTGTGAAATGCATAAATTAAAATATGTAACAATACATGCTGAAAAAAAAAGATGCCATTTTTCCATCCAAGTTTCCATCCAAGTTCACAGAACCCTTGAAATATATTCACTGACCTGCTAGGGGTTATGAACCCTAACTATAAACAAAAACCAGAACCTGAGCCTTTCTGTGCTGATGTTATTGAAGCAGGTGGTGGGTGGTGTAAATTGACTTAGTGAGTGTACTAGACCAGATTAATGGAGCTCAGGTTCTCTAATGAATTGGACAGTGACTTAATTGTTTTGTGGTTGGTTATTTATAACTGAAAATGAATATGTATAAACTTTTGAATTCTAATGAGAGCCTAAGTGTATACAAAAAACCAAAGTCAGCCACAGATGGAACTAAGCATTGGAGACTAAGCTGAGGAATCGGTTTAATGCCCTCCCCCCTCACCAACTGATATAATAGAAGAAAGCCGATATAATGTGAGTTGTTTATTACATAATTTTGAATTTACCTCTTATGAAAACACGACTTGATAAGGTTGATATATAACCCAGGTGTTAATCCTACTTCTCAATATTAGCATTAACAAATATCTCACATTTCCAACAGCCAAACAGGCAATTTCACTTGTATGTCCCACCATCAACTCAAGCACAATATGATCTAAAATGGAAATTATCATTCTCCCAAGTCCTACTTCTCCTCCTAACTTCTCTATTTTGATCAATGCCCTGCCTTTCTCCTAGTCACCAATTATCTAAGCATTATAGACAGCTTCAGCTGTTCTCTTGCCTTTGTCTCATATATTAACTCATACTTAAAGTTCTGTTGATTATAACTTTCAAATCTACTTTCTCTTTACTATTCAAAGAGATAATTTCACCTTATGCTAGAGGTAATTTATAATTCTTGTTTAGGACCACATTATTTTTTTTAAAGTATTTATTTTTAGTTTTCAACACTTATTTACACTAGATTTTCAGTTACAAATTTTTCTTTACCCGTATTTCCCCTATCTACACCCCAAATTAGCAAGCCTACTGAATACCTCTTCCCCCAATTTGTTCTCTCTTATATTCTCCCCCTTCAGCCCCCTAGCATTCGAGAAGGGCAAGATGGGTTTCTAGACCCTAGTACCTATATATCTTATTTCCCAGTTGCATGTAAAAAGCAATTTTTTCAACATTTAATTTTAAATATTTCAGTTTCAGATTCTTTCTCCCTCCTTCCTCCTCACCTACCCCACCTACTGGGAAGATAAGCAATTTAATATACATTGTACATGTGTGGTTACTCAAATAATTTCCATAGTAGTTATGTTGAGAAAGACTTTCTATATGTCCCTCCATCTTATCCCATCCCCTACTTATTCTATTTTCTCCTTTGACCCTATCCCTTTTCAAAAATGTTTGCTTCTACCTACCCTCTTCTCCCATCTGCCCTCTCTTCTATCATTGCCTCTCTTACCCATAACCCCCTATTTTCCTATAGGGTAAGATACCCAATTGGGTGTGTATGTTATTCCCTCCTTAAGCCAAATTCAATGAGGATCAGGTTGTCCCATTCCCTTTCACCTTCCTGCTCTTCCCCTCCATTGTAACAGTTTTCTCTTGCCTTTTTATATGATATAATTTACCGTAATCTATGCCTTCCTTTCTCCTTCTCCCAATAAATACCTCTCTCACCACTTGATTATATTTTTTAGATATCATCCTTTCATATTCAACTCATTCTGTGCCCTCTGTCTATGTATTCATGAACATACAAATGCCCACACTCACATATATATTTATATACACACACATCCTCCTATGCATACATATATGTTTGTATATGTGTGTGTGTGTGTTCCCTTCAGGTATTATTCTCATACTGACAAAAGTCTTAAGAGTTGCAATTATCATTTTTCCATGTAGGAATGTAAATAGTTCAGCTTTAATAAGTTCCTTATGATTTCTTTTCCCTGTTTATCTTCTCATGCTTCTCTTGCTTCTTGTATTTGAAAATCAAATTTTCTGTTCAACTCTGATTTTTTTCATCAAGAATGTTTGAAAGTCCTCTATTTCATTGAATAGCCATATTTTTCCCTATAGCATTATACTCAGTTTTGTTGGGTAGGTGATTCTTGGTTTTAGTCCTAGCTCCTTTGACCTACGGAATATCCTATTACAAGCCCTTCCATCCAATAATGTAGAAGCTGCTAGGTCTTGTGTTATCCTGGTTGTGTTTCCACAATACTCAAATTGTTTTTTCCTGACTGCTTGCAGCATTTTCTCCTTGACCTGGGAACTTTGGAATTTGGCTATAATATTCTAGGAGTTTTCTTTTTGGGTTCTTTTTCAAGAGGTGGCTCGGTGAGTTTTTTCAATTTCTATTTTGTCCTCTGGTTCTAGAATATCAGGACAATTTTGCTTGATGATTTCTTGAAAGATGGTGTCTAGACTCTTTTTTATCATGATTTCAGGTAGGCCAATAATTTTAAAATTATCTCTCCTGGATCTATTTTCCAGGTCAGTGGTTTTTCCAATAAGATATGTCACATTGCCTTCTCTTTTTTAATTTTTTGCATCTGTTTTATAGTACCTCGATTTCTCATAGTCATTAGCTTCCAATTGCTCCAATCTAATTTATAAGGAGTTATTCTCTTCAGTGAGTTTTTGATATTCCTGTTCTACCTGACAATTTTGGCTTTTGAAGGCATTCTTCTCCTCCTCAGCTTCTTGGCCCTCTTTTGCCATTTGAGTTAGTCTATTTTTTAAGGTGTAATTTTCTTCAGTGTATTTTTGGGTCTCCTTTAGCAGGCTATTGACTCACTTTTCATGATTTTCTTGCATCAATTTCATTTCTCCTCACAATTTTTCCTCTATTTCTTGTACATGATTTTCAAAATCCTGCTAGATCTCCTTCATGGCCTATAACCAGTTAATAATTTTCTTGGAGGCTTTTTGATGCAGGAGTTCTGATTTTGCTGTCTTCCTCCCAATCAATGCCTTGATCCCTTTTGTCTCTAAAAAAGGATTCTATCATCTGTGTGTTCTTCCTATGCTTGCTCATGTTGGCAGACAATTACTTGACGTTTGAGCTCTTTGCCACAGTCGTACTCTGCTTCCAGAATGGAGGGAGCTGTGTCCCAAATCTTTGGGGTTTTTGCAGCTGCCAAAGCTATTAGATGGACACCCTCTAGACAGCCCCCACATGCTCTGGCTCACTGGTCATACCCCAGGACCACCACCCAAGACCATGATCTGGATCCAAGCAGGTCAAAGAAAGAGTGCTTACCCTCTCTGAATGGTTGTTTGGTCCCCTTACTATCTCCAGGCCAGGAACTCTGGAAGCAGCCACCCCACAATCGCTGCAGCCGCCATGCCTCTGCCGCTTCACACTCTAGGTTTAGCAGCCAGACCACACTCCCCCTTTTCCAAAAACATTCCCCACTAACCTTTTTCTTTGTCTTTGGCATTTGAGGATTGAGAAGTCTGGAAATTGCTACAGCTACTGGTGATTTACTCTCATGAAGTCTGCTCCAGCAGCCTCTGATAAGGGCACCCTGGGGCTAAAACTGTGGCAATGGACCCTGCCTGCCAGCCTGCTAGGCTTCTTTCAGCAGGAGATTTGTTTCTCTCTGTCACTGTTGGTTTTGTAGCTCTAAAGTTTGTTTAGAGTCATTTTTATATGTATTGGAGGAGGTGGAAGCCAGAGCCCTGTGGAAGTCCTGTTTCTATTCCACCATCTTGACTTTGCCCCAGGACCACATCATTATTAACCTTGATCACTACTACTACTACCACTACCACTATCACTACTGCTACTACTACTACTACTACTACCACTATCACTACTGCTGCTACTACTACTACTACTACTACTACTACTACTACTATTGCTGCTGCTGCTGCTGCTGCTTCTGCTAGTGCAACCGCTCCTACTACTGGTGCTGCTACTACTATTATTTCTCCTGGTACTCCCTACTGCTATTACTACTACTGCTGCTGCTGCTTCTGCTGCTGCTGCTGCTATAATAACCTTCCAACAGGCCTATATAACTCAAATCCCTTCCTCCTCAGAGCAGAGGACTTCAAAAGCAACCTGATAAATTATTTTTTCTTAGGAGGTCAAGATTAATCTTAATAATACTCAAGTCTGGGTTCTTCTCTATGGATTAGGTGGCATAGTCGCATTTTCACCATGGGAATTGAAAATACAGACTTTGCCTGTGAAATTTAAGACTAGGTTTAGGATAGTTGATATACATTCTGCTTATTAAGATGTTTTTGCTTCAGAGTTTTGCTCATTTATCAAATAGAGCAAATTTCTGTTCATCTATTCCATGTACTATTGCTGGAATGGTTTTCCTGGTGTACATATAACTTCATGCTTCTTCCATGGTTCAAAAACCTTTTGTATCTCTATATTGCCAACTAGATTAAGATCTCATTGGCTAGGCTGGCTTTGGGGGTCCTCTAAAATTTGGATCCAATTTGGGTTCCTGTTCTTATACTATTTCCCTTTATTTGCCTAGCTAAATTCAATATTTTCTTGTCTGCCTCCAAAAAATATCCTATATGTCCCAAGCTCTGCTTCTTATTCCATACTATCACTGTGCCTAAAATCACCTTGGCTACTGAATTTGAACTTATCATCTAAGGAGTAGGGTATGATACCATCTCCATCACTTAAGTTTCCTTAATCTTTTCATTAGGAATAAATTTCTACCTTATTTTATCTCATAACACTCCCTTTACTCACATCTTATATCCTTATATTCTAATCCCCATTATTCCTACCAATTTTCATTTCGTCTCTCCTCTGTATTGTGTATTCCCTAAAAATAAAGCCATATTCTATTTGTACTTAGGACAACTTTATTACCTAGAATACAGTATTGGACATAGTACACAATTAATGAATATATGTCAAATGACTATTGAACTGATAAATGACTTTTAAAAACTGAATTTTGGTGACATTCAAAGGGAATTTCAAGAGAGATGGAAGAGTATCAACAAATTTTATTATGTGCTGACAATGGAAGGTTAGAGAATACCTGGAGATTACTGGAAGATAAATAAAACACTACCCAATAAAGCCAAAACACACAGGATCCTTCATCAACTTCTCTTGCTTTGGCCCTCATTATTAAACAGTCATTTAGGTCCTTTAGGTGCCTATCAGGACACTGGAAACAGATTATGGAGTTGCCCCAACAATTTCCCTAGTGATCTTTACATGTATTCAGTTTTTATGGAAAAATAAAATGCTTTGAGGGATACTGGTGAGAGTGACTTAGAAATTAACCCAGGGGATTAAAACCAGCTTAGAAATGCTTAAAAGTTCAACAAGGAGAAGAACATAATCATGTAGGAGTAAGCCCTCTTTACTTCATCTTGTGTCAAATTAGCACCAATCTAAATTTACAAGACACAAATCACACACACACACACACACACAAAATGAATGCCTTCAAGGATATTATTTAAGTTGGCAAAAATTAGTTACAATCATCACTATATATAATCAAATTGTTGTCCTTTTTGTTAAAAAATGGAAAAAAAGATATGAAAATTCAGGAAACAAAGTAAAGAATATTTCATATGGGAAAACATTATTTTCTTCCATTCAAAGGGGATTAAAATAATAGACACTCTTTTCTAAAGCTCTGCAAATACCCTTCAAGATTAATTTTGTCTTCTTAATTATTGAATGTATTTGAGCCTAAATTTTATGTTCCTTATTCTCCTTCAGTTTTAGTAATATAGGCTGTGTTTAGATTGTATATTTAATAACAGAAGCAACTGAATGATTTTTGTCAAAGAAACTCAGCTCAAATCCCAATTCTGTCACTTGCTACCTGTATGCCCTTGGACAAGTCACTGAACTTCCAAGGGCCTTAGTTATTATCATGTGTAAAAGAGCAGATTACAGTAGATGACCTCTAACATCCCTTTCATGTCTGATCTTCTAGGAAACTGTTAAAATAGCATGAAGATGGTGACTAAATTCTATGCTGGGAGGAAGGAAGTTCTGACAATATTTTGTGATGCTATGAGAGTGACCTCTATGTACCTTAGGCAAATCCCTAGTGCATATTTATAATCCCATTCACAAATGAAATAAAAAGTAACCCCTATATACTTATGCAAATATATCACATATTAGTATTGCATGCAATATATTAAAATATTAATTGTTCATTAACATAATAAAGGTTACTTAAATAATCAAATGTATTCTTGATTTCACTAATGTGGGCATTACTTTTAATAATACAAACCAAAATCTGCTCATGCCATGCCTGCATGTTATGTGCAACTCTCATCCACATGCAATAGTGAGTAAACATTTATTAATTACCTACTATGTGTAGTCATTATGTTAAGTGCTGGGGATACAAATGAGGAAAACAATCTCTTCCATCAAAGTTTAGACAACAGTGGGAGAAGACAATACACAAAGAGAAGCTGAAAAGGGGATTAGAGGCCAGGGCAGCCAGGGAATATCTGGCAAGACATGTTTGTGGAATCAGGACCAAGGAGAGCGACTTATGGGGAATGAAATGTTTTCAATGATTCACTCAACATATAAGAAGATACCAGTTGAGCATGATGATCATCTACTTTGTCATTATTAGCATTAGTCATGAGACTCGCCCATTTTCTCTTTCAGATATACAATTTTTGATAATATCCTTTGCTTCTTGCTTTTGGAGCTTCATGTAGGCTGTATGTTGCAGTTTATTTAACACACATGTCTCTATTACTTTCCATGTCTTACTGCCATTAAGCAATAATAGAAACATGTTTACATTGAACAGAGGGACCTTTGCTATTATAGAAACCTTGGAGTCAATAAAATTGTTTATAATTCCCCAAAAGGAATCCAGTTCAATTTTCTCCTTTTCAACTCTGGGCCAATCTTGCTTTCCATGTTTACTGTCTGCCCAGAGATATTTACTGTTAAGCTCTAAAAGGTGCCCAGTTAGATGTATTTTTAAATATGATTAATATACATTCTTCATGCATTTTGTCTTTCTGATGTGGTTGAACAGGCCAAACTCCTTGAATGATATTCTATGAGTTTCTACAATGAATATAATCAACATAATATTACCCACAAAGCAATACCCAGAGGACTTCATCATCTACTGGAATTCCTCCTCCACCTAGACTCTGCAATGGATTTCCTCCATCACAATGACAAACATTACCTTTATGCCCCATTTGGCATTTATTGTCAGAGGGTTATTCAACAGGGTAGTTTCAGTTATTAGCCCCAACAAGAAATCTTGAACAATCTTGATATATAGATAGAAGATACCTTGTTGTTTAAAAAAAATTATCAGTGTTTGATTTTACAGGCTGAAATTTATTTTCACAACTAACCAAAAATAAACAGAATGTGACCCTGTCACATTTATATTTACATTTTTCAGTCAATTGTGAAATAGTAAAGATATAGATCACTATTAAATGTCATTTTTGAAAATGTGACTTTTCCCTGCTAGATCTGCTTAGATGACATATCTTAAACATGAACAAACAACTGAAAATTTGTCAAAGGACCTGCAATCAAATCCTGCCTCTGTCACTTATTAACTGACTGACCTTAGGCAAGTACTTAATTTCTCTGGGCTTCTTTTTTTGAATGCCAATTTATAGTCCATATCACAAACATTTGATCACATGAACACATATATCTGAAGAGGTATCCAATGATAAAAATGCATAGATTGCAATGGGTTGTAAATATTTAAACATTTATATTTTCCATCCTAGGAAAATGTTGACGATATTGTTAAATGTAATATGCTCTTTCTTCTTCCCCATTCTAATGCTAAATGATGCTACAAAAACTACATGAACTTCTTAAACTATCCCACACATTTACCACCTCAGCAAAGTCAAATAAAACCAACATTAGGAATTGTTCCATGGTTAGAACTGAGTCACTCCATCATTTGGAAAAATGTAGAGAATATTGGTTTTTGTTTGTTTTTTAAATCCATGCCAGTTGTATTCCCAAAGTCCAGCCTAGCATAGAAAGTTTTACTTCTATCAGCTCCAAAAATTGAAAGCGATTCACAAAGCCCAGTGGGTTGTTTTGAGTTTTTTTTTTTAAGCAATTGGGGTTAAGTAACTTGCTCAAGGTTACATGGCCAGTTATTTCTGGGTGTGGTGCTAAGTATCTGAGCCCAGATTTGATCCCCAGGTCATCCCAACACTGGAGCTGGTGCTCTTACTCACTGAGCCACCTGGCTGCCCCAGAGTTTTTTTTTTTTTAACTTCCTTTCATGAACGTGTAAGAAAATGTTCTCTATGTCAGTAATAAATGACAGCCATGGAATTTTGGCAGCAAATGTTTTAGCCGTCCATATAAAATGGATGAATATCCCACCACCTAGATTAATTCATGTTATACTATGTTACTGGAGAGAATGATAATAGGATTCTGCTCTTGTGCTTGTCATGTATAAAATATTTTATTCACTATATAACATTAAATGGGCAAATAAGACCAGCTAGTGCTGAAAAAAAATACACACAAACTTAAGCTTTGAAAATGTGAGAGAGAGAGAGAGAGAGAGAGAGAGAGAGAGAGAGAGAGAGAGA
>NW_027185777.1:29612989-29624042 GCF_028583685.1 Petaurus breviceps papuanus
AAGGAAAGGGGAAGTAGGGAGGAAGGGAAACAGAAAAAGAGAGAGACAGAGAATATCCTAATCGTGTCTGAGATCTGAATCTGCCTAACTTTTGATGACAATTGCTTTCACAATGGACCTTAAGACATTTGGTTTTAAATGTCAAAATGAAGAATGCTTTTTTCCCTTATATTCTACCACCATCACCACCCTTTACCATGGATTATTTCTTGAGAGAAAACAATTTTATTCCAAGGACAAATGTCCTCAATTCAAACAATATTCAAAGAGAGAGGGAGAAGGGAAAAGGGGGAAAGGGCGAGAGGGAGAGAGGGGCATATAGAGAGGGAGGGAGGGAAGGAGAGAGGGAGAAAGAGAGAGAGAGAGAAAGAGAGAGAGAGAGAGAGAGAGAGAGAGAGAGAGAGAGAGAGAGAGAGAGAGAGAGAGAGTGCTCCATTGTATTTGTCCAGAATCTCTGAAACGTACCCCATGATCCGCCTAGCAGGGGACTCACTTTTAACACAGCCTGGATCAGTGCTTCATTTCAGGAGCACTTCAGATTGGTCAATGCCTCCTGAAGGGATTGTTCTCTTGTACACTGAAATGTTTTTGAAAATTGACTAATGCACTTATACATGTGGCTCTCCAACAGCCCATATCAGGCAAGCTTAATTGGTTTCAGGGATACTGAGCATGACAAACAAAATCAGGGACAGATCACTTTATCCTACCTGCTTTCAAACCTAAGGTTCCATTTTTGTTATTCAACTAATTTTAGCCTCCTTAATCAGCTGGAGATTCCAGCATTAGAAATTTCAAAGTAAAACCTATCTATGTTTTGTAAATGGATTTAAAAATAAAATTAGTTCTCCCTTTTGCTTCACTTTTGCTGTTGGATTAAGCACAAATGAACCTGGAACATTCTTTATTTTCTCTCCTGGTTGTTGCTGAAATAATTGGCTGATCTGTACCATAGACCACTGGTTAGTTTGAAGGGTCAGCAATGTCAGAAATACTTTGCCCTCTACTTTGGACCAAAAGCTGTCGAGTCCATCAGGTTTTTGTGTGGTTGTAAAACTTTACAAACCAATCAAACAAGGAATGATAGTGACTGATATGATTGCTTTCATCAGCTAATATTCCCTGAGCAAAGAATGGCATTACATTTGATCCATTTCATGTTGCTTGAATTTGCTCTAGTCCTTGACTTCCAAATTACAAAAATAACAGCTAGTATTTTCTTCAAACATAAAACCTATCTTCTTAAATATCTTCCTCTACTTCCCCAAGATATACATCATTTTCCAACCTGAAGCATCTTCATTGAGTTTCTATTTAATACCCTTCCCCAGGCCAAATGTGTGATAACAAAGGAAAGTGACTACAAGTCAGATGATGAAATTCTCTGTCATTTTTGTTTTGTTTATTCCCCTCCTGATTATTGGGGCTTTTCAGCCTCTCCTGCCTTAGAGATGGCAGGTCTGTTTCAGCTTTACTCTGTGAATGATCACTGTTCTTTTCAGAAAACAGAGGCTGGATAAGGGCAAATGTCCCCAGTTTCAAAACAGGGAAAAGAATAAAGTCTGCACATTATAGGCCAATAAGTTTCACTTCAATTCTTGAGAAAATTCTAGAATGGATCTTTAAAGGGCTAGTTGTTGAACACCCAGAAAAGGAAGGGGTAGAGCCAAGATGGAAGATTAGAAGCAACAACTTGGCCAAACTCTCCCAACATTTCCCTCCAAACAACCTTAAAATAATGACTCAAATCACTTTGGAGTAGCAGAGCCAACAAAAGTCAGGGTGATACATTTTTCCAGCCTAAGACAACTTAGGAGTTTGCCCCGGGGAGGTCTGGGACACTGGAGTAAAGGCCAGGCCAGAGTACATGTGGAGACAGCACCAGTGGTGGGCCTTGGGGGCAGCCACAAGAGCACTGGCAGCTTCCAGAGCTCTCAATGCAGAAATGCTAAGAGAGTTGGACAAATAGTAAGAAAGAGATTAATGGGGACCTTTGACTGTCAATATGTAGAGCTGGTAAAGATTGGAAGCTCTATTGCCCATATGCAGTTCTGGGTCATAGTTCCAGGAGAGAGAGGAGCATTTCTGTTCAGTCTTAAAAGAGGTGGGCCCTGGTCACAATTCCAAAGCAGAGAGTAGTGCTTTTGCATGCTGGTACAGGAGGGTGGGCACCTGTTCACAGGTCCAGGACCAAGAGGAGCTCTAGTACTTATGGCTTCAGGGGAACAGATGTACTTTCTGGGTGAAACCTAGCGTACATACCAGGAGAGAGGTGACCACAGCTTTCCCTGGTTCACACTACCTTGAAAACACCAAAAACTTGCAGAGCCCCAGACCTAGCTCTGAAAACAGTAGCTGAAGTAGCCTGAAAAAAGTACCCTGAAGCTTGGGACAATGAGTCCCCACCCCCAGGTGAGCAAAACCCTACTTTAATATACAGTTCAGGCAAGAAATAGGCTGGAAAGTGAGCAAACAACAATAAAAATAACTTTACTGTTGAAAAGCCGCTACAGTTTCCCAGGTTACGTTGCTCGATGCACCTCTCTGTCGTTGGCCTGGCAACATATTTCCCTGCTCCCGGCTACCTGGTCTGTCCACTGCCGCCTCCATGCTGCTTACAGCCCTGCTCCACCATGGCCTCAGCAGGCTGCCGTTGTACCAAGCCTGGTTTCCGGCCGGCCCCTGTGGCCCCTCAGGCACCCCACCCCCATTCCCAGTTGCTGAGATCCGAGGCCATGGGCACTTCACCTTCGTCTCCCTGACACAGTTGTATTTCAGTGAGACCTAGCCACAGCTTCTTCTGCCAGCAGCTGCACCAAGGAATCGGCATTCACTGTGAAAGATCCACGTCTCACAAAATACTTGGGGGTGGTGCCATCCTCCATGTGCAGTCACCACCTCTGGCTTCAACACCTGCAGAATGAGGATGTGAGAAGGAAGATCCCAAAGGCCTGCCTCTGGGTTGAGACACCCACCTGATTCATGTTGGTTTCACTGAAATACAACTGTGTCAGGTTGTTGATGCACTTTTGTGATTTTCTTGCTTCATTCTCATTTCTCTTCCCAATTTTTCCTCCACTTCTCTTATTTGATTTTCAAAATCTTTCTTGAGCTCCTCCATGGCCTGTAACAAATTCATATTTTTCTTGGAAGCTTTTGGTGCAGGAGTTCTGACTTTGTTGTCTTCCTACCATGCCATGATTTGATCCCTTTTGTCCCCCAAAAAATGAATCTAAGGTTTGACTACTGTGCTTGCTTTGCTACCTTTGCTTGCTTATGTTGTCATTGGATTACTTGAGTTTCGACCTTTTTGACATAGTAGAACTCTGCTTCCAGAGAGGAGAGCTTTGTCCTAAATTGCTGCGGTTTTCACAGCTACCAGAGCTATTACTTGGGTGCCCTCTCTGAAGCCCCCACAGGCTCTGACACCTGGTCACACACCCCAGGACCTCAACCCAAGACAGAAATCCAGATCCAAACAGGTTAAATAAAGCAAGAACATTTACCCTCTGAATGGTCGCTCGATTCCCCTCCTATCTGTAGGCCAGGAGCTCTGAAGCAGCGCGGCTCCAGGGCCATCACACCGCCACCAATCCTCACCCCAGGGGGTGGGGGCCAGACCGCATCATTCCTCCCTCCCCCAGTTCCAACAGAATTTTACACTGACCTTTTCTTCATCTTTGGCATTTATGGGTTGATAATTCTGGAAACCTCCACAGCCGCTGGTGATTCACTCTCCCAAAGTCCACTCTAGCCACTGCTGGGTGGGGCCGCCCTGGGGCTAAAACTTCAGCCTCACATGGGACTGTGCTCTGCTCCCAGCTTGCTGCAATGGACTCTTTCTGTAGGCCTGCTGGGCTGCCATCAGCAGGAGATTTGTTTCTCTCTGTCACTTTGTGGGTTCTATAGCTCTAAAATTTGTTTAGAGTCATATTTTATAGGTATTTGAAGTGGTTATGGGGGGAGCTCACAGTTTTCCTGCTTCTTTCTCACACATATAATTAATGTACTATTGCTTGCCTACTCACTGGGGGTGGGGAATAGTTAGAAGGAGAGAGAATTTGGAACTCAATTTTCTTAAAAATGTCAAATAAAAAATATAAAAAATGTCTACATACACTCACACCACCTTAATTTGCACTATTATTTTTTTAATCTAGAAAGGGAAATAAATAGTAATTAAAAAGAACATGGCTTCATCAAGAACAAATTATTACAAGTTAAACTTATTTCATTTTTTACAGGATTGCTAAATTGGTAGATAAAGGGGTATGTTGTAAAAATAATTTATATGGATTTTATGCAAAGATTTTGAGAAAGGATCACATGCTATTTTCTAGTGATGCAAGAGATATATAAAAGATGATAGCATAATAAGATGGATTCAATTCAAGCAAATCAGCAAACATTTATTAAGCACTTATTATATGCCAAGTGATTTAGACCATAAGCACAAAAAAATAAAATAAATTTAGTCTATTTCCTCAAAGGTTTTACTTCCTAATGAGGACCAGACTCAGATCACTGTCATCTGATAATTCAGTGTCAATGTGGCAAAAGGTCTAAAATACTTGAGAGATCTGTATTATTTAACTTTTTAATATATAATTATCTTTGATGAAGGCATTGAAGGCATATTCTTCAAGTATGCAGATGACATTATGTTGGAAGAGATAGCTAACAGAATGAATAACAATCATGATCCAGGAAGAAATTAACAGGTGCATTATTAAGCACTATAGCATACCCAGAATGGCCTGCTAGCATAGGTTCTTTGATCTGATTTTCTAAAGGAAAGCAACTTTAAAGGAGTCAACTATCTTACTTTAATTACCTTCACTAGTTCAGGGGAAAGGTTAGCACCCTGAACATGAAGGAAATACAAATACAAACAGATAAATTAGAACAGAGATTCAACAGACAGGACTCCAACTGTTTGAACAAAGTAATACAACTAACTATATATACCAAAATACTGGGGAACACCAACATCTGAGTAGTCAGGGATCTCTTGACAAATGGCTACTCGGAGTCCTGTCCAGGAAATCAACAATTCCTTCTCATGAGCCAGCCCCCAAAATAAATTATCAAATTCCCAGTATATATAGTTTTCAACTAATAAGCTCAGAACCAGAAGGAACTACAACCCTCATGACTCAGTGCCTAATTAGCTTAGTACCAGAAGGTGCGAAAGCCTCCCTATGAGCAAACTTCCCTTTAAGCAAGCTCTTCCTTAGGCAGGTTCCTCCCCCAATGGGTTCTGTGTGATTCAGGATATATCACAGCTATGAAAGCAGCAACACATCCATGATGGAAATAGTTGTGTACCTTTAGACCTGGGAACTTGGCTTTTGTTCCAAGAGGAAAGGGAACATGTGCTCATGTAGATCTATTAATGGACTGGACAGAGATCTTCATATTCCATCAGCATTACAACAGGCTAGAATACTGCAGTAAATTTAATAAGAGAACATTCAATATAGTCATATAAATATATAGTTTTACATTTGGTTACAAAAATCAGCTTGAAAAGGACAAGTTGAGAGATTCATAATTAAAGGGTAATTTGTCTAGAAAAGACATAGGGGTTTTAACTGGACTACAAGGTTAATATAAGTCAACAATGCGATATAGGAGTCCAAAAAATTAATATGACTTTGAGCTGCATTAATAGAGAAAAAACGTTTTAGGAAAAAGGAAGTGATAGTCATTTATGAGTTAGTTGTAAACAGACCTCATTTGGAGTACAGTGTTCAATTCTTGGCACCACACTTCAAGAAGAATATTATTAAGAGAATGTCCAAAAAAAAAAAAAAAAAAACAATTGGGATAGTAATTGAGTTTATATCATATACCAATCAGTTGAAGGAGCTGGGGTGCTTAGCAGGGAGAAAAGAAGCCTCAGAGACAACATGATAACTGTGTTTAGATGTTCAAAGTGTTGTCATATGAAAGAGGAATTAGGCTTGCTCTCTTTGACCCTAGAGGGTAGAACTAAGATCAATGGAAGAAAGTCACAAAGAGACTAATTTAGATTGGGATCAGGAACAACTTCCTAACAAAAGAGTTATCCATAGTAGAATGGGCTGCCTAGTTAGGTAGCATGTTCTTCCTCCTTGGTGGTCTTCAAGATGATGCTGAATGATGACTTGTCAGATATGCTATATCAGGGATTATTTTTCTATATGAGTTGAAAGAGATGGATGTGGAGGTCCCTTTGTACAGTCATAATCTGTGATTTTTGTGAAACACAGTAAAAGACACACAAAGAGACAGACTGAGAGATGCAGACAAATTGATTGCACTGGTCAGATTTTTAATACAACCCAGATTTGAGTGCAACTTGTGACAAAGATACATGTATGTATTTATGTGTACCCTTTATTAGCAATTAAAGTTTTAAAATACACTAAGACTTTCTGAATCCTCTGTATATAAATGATCAGAGATCATGCCCATTAAGTCTTCCAAGATACTTCCACAGTACTGTGGAATCTTCCCTCCTATAAATAGTGAAACATTTAATATAATATTTACAACATCCAAGCTTTCTGTCTCTATCATTGGTTATCTATATACCTACTTCTTCTCTATCTCCTACAAAAATTCTTGAAGGCAGGAACTTATTTTATTAATTTTTATTTTTGTGTCTCTTGTAGTACCAAGCAGAGTACCTAACATGGAGTAGGTTCTTAATGAATAATTTATCATTGAACTGGACTACAGAGGAAACCTGGAGGACCATTTTTAATTGGTTCAGATTGAAGCAGGTAGAATTAAAACAATTTGTAAAATGATAATAATATTTCTAAGGGGAAAATTTTTGAAAGACTTTGGAACTAGAACTAATGAAATGGTGATCTGAAAGACTAAAGATTAAATACATCTTTTACCAGGACACTAGATGTGCAATGAATAGATCGCAGGCTTGGAATCATGAAAACTCATCTTCATAATTTCAAATCAGACCTCAGACACTTCCTAGCTGTGTGACTCTGGGCAAGCCACTTAACCTTGTTTGCCTCAATTTCTTTATCTGTAAAATGAGCTGAAGAAATAAAGGGCAAACTATTCCATTATCTTTGCCAAATGGATATCTTTGCAAAGGACAGATAGGAAATAAGAGATATATACAAACATAAAATAAAAATCAGGAGTAGAATTTATTAGTGGGAAAAAAGCAGGAGTAGTAATCATGGTCTCAGACAAAGTTAAAGCTAAAATAGAGTGAATCAAATGAGGAAAAAAGGGAAACTATACTATATGTCAACCATATTAATCAATATTATCAGACGATTTAACTTAACTAGACAGTACAAAGTTGGGATACTGCTGTGGTGTAGGAAATGATGTATTGGTGGACTTAGAAAAATATGAAAAGACTTGGATTTATCAAGACTCTACCCTTAGAGAAACAGAGGACAAACAAGTATAATATGCTTGTATATGATCTTAAATAGGTGCATATGAATGTATATCACTCTATATATGTATATATTTATATGTAGGATCATAGATACCTAAGTATATGTATGTATATGTAAGCATATGTATTTATGCACTTATGTATGCTTGTAAATGTATGTATGTATATATGTATATGTATGTATGTATATGTATGTATTACTGCACTTAACTGGTCTTCTTAGGGGATGGAGGGAAGGAAAAGGGGGGAAAACATGTAAAAAGTACACAGCAGAGAACAGAATAAAACTTACAAGGAAGCAAAGAAAAGATGGACACCTCTGAATACAATGTGTAGTGTTTATTATATAGGCTTTCTTGAAATGGAAATTTATTGCTGTATATTTTGAATCCTCTCTTGCATTCTATTGTGCACATAGAAATATTTTTTCTTTCTTACTTTGAATTTAAGTTTTAGTATTTAAGCTTAAAATAAATTAATAAAATTTTAAAAAGCCCAAAATGGGTTTACAAAGAATTGGACATGACTGAAAAACAGTAACAACTGATCTCCTGCAAGAGAGGTGAAGAACTAAAATGACTTTTTTTTCCTCAAGTTTGACGAAAATGAAAACTTGCTTTATCAGACAACGCATTTCTGCAATGAAGGTCTTTTTAAATATTTGTACATTTGGGGAGTAGGGCAACAAGAGAAACTAACTATAAATATTTAATGGAAAAATAATTTTAAAATAATTTAAAATCTTTAAAAATTGAGTTCAACTAAACATACATATACATAAAGATCAACTTGTGTCTCCTAAAATTATAGAATTATAGTATTATAAAAGTAGCAGAAACCTTAGAGGTCATCTAGTATTTTCTAGTTCAACATCCCCCCCCCTTCCTTTTCAGTAAGGAAATCTTTCTACTCTTTCCCCATGTCATTAAGCTTCTGCTTTGACATTTCCAGTGACTCAAAGCTTAGTACTTTGCAAGACAGCCTATTCCAAGGTTGAATTTCACCAGTGGTAATCTCTGCAAATCTTCAGGCTAAACATATTTTTTTTAGTTCTTTCCATCATGGCTTGGTTTCCATACCCCTCTCAATTGTGACAATCCTTCTGTATGGTCTTGAGTTTTCCTTTGTTTACTAGTGATATATAAGTAAGGGAACTATGGATAAAAATTACCAGGCCAAAGTTCTGCAATAGAAAACAAAAATGACTGAAACTTCCAGAGCAAACATGCTGAGATAAAAGTTGAGATTCTCAAGCAGGGCAGATTGTTTGGGAAATGGGGTGAGGTGTCTTTGAAAAACATATTATATAGAATTTGAAAAGAGGTGAGCTTTCTCACATAGTCCTGAAAAATGAAATGCACTTTATATACACCTGTGAATATTGTAATTATCTAATAAATGTTTGTTGAGTTGAATGGAATTTAAAAGATATATCTATGAGAGTATTGCATGTTTTAGAAAAAGAAATTACTCTGGGAATAACCAGAGAAAAGTTGAGATAAAGGCTGAGACTTTGAAGCTTTGCAGAAGAGAACAAAAATAAGACTGAAATATTTACTATGCTGAACAAGGAGGCAGAAAGTCATAGACAAATGATTCATTTTGAAATCCTCAGTGTATGAGGAATAATGGACTGTGGGCACTTAGATGATAAGGGATTAGGCATAGTATGGATGGATAGGAGATAATGATTAATGTTGAAGACAGATGGATACTCTTCAACAGAGAAATCTGAGCTGGTTATAGGATAGTAATACGTTTGGGTTTCTACTTCCTCTGAAAATGAGTAAAACTAGGAATACTTAATTTGTTCCTGAAATTAATATAACACAATTTTAATTAGTAGGCTCTGCTCCTAACTTACTCTAATCAAAAACTGAATAAGAAATTTAACTCCATTTACTTTACTATAGTGAATAATAAAAATGTTTTGTTTTTGTTTTTGTTTTTTTTAATCTGAAAAACACTTTCTTTTTGACAGAGAAGTGGGAGACTATTAGGGTAGAATGGTGTTTACATTGTCAGATGCATTCTTTGTTTTGAGTGTTTTTGCTTTACTGTTTTTCTTTGTTAAAATGCAGGAATCACTGGTGGGGCAGGGAGGAGAGAAGAGGTATTTCTGCAAATGATTTTGATATAAAAAAGAAAAGTAATCAATTTTAGCATTTTAAAAGAAAACTTTTATCCATCTATTTTTAAAACAAACAATAAATAATTATAAATTTGGTAATATAAAAACCTTCAAAATCACCATATCTTTTCTAGCATTTCATTATGTAAATCACTTTATATTTCATCTAATATTTGTGAATTAGATAACTGCCCTGTTCCTATCTTGCACTGTCAATTTTCAAATTTGAGGGGTAGTTGGGTGTTGGAGATCTGCTGAAAAGTATGGAATTTTTGTTTTAGGAGCAAGAACAAAACTGTTTCCTAAAATTAGTAAAGCCCCATGAGGGAAAAAAGAGAAAGGAAGTCATCTCTGAGAAGAACTCAGGCTTTTCCTTACAGAGGACATTGTAACTGTCCTTCATTTTTCAGTCTTCTGAGACCTATCTGCATCCCCAGGCAGACTCCTGCCATATCTTCACAGCAGGCACAGAAACCTTGAAATCGTTTCCTGAAAATACCCAGGAATGATAAAGATCCAGGGGTGGCGGGCAGAGCAAAACAGTCATGCTGGCTGTATAACTCTGCCCTTACTAAGGACAAAAGAAGGTTTAAGTTAACACATGAGCTAAAATCACAGGTCCAGTAGGAGAGGTTTTATTCTTGCAGTCACATAATTCTTTTTCAAATAGGCAAAATTCTAATTATTTACTCTATACTGAGATGTGAGATTTTTAAAATTAGTTTTTTTTTTTAATTTGGACTTAACAGACACCATTTAAAATGGAAATATACAAACACAAAGTACAGAGGAAAGAGAAAACTGCATGAAACTGCTTTGTATAGATAAATTTTCTCCTTAAATTATGTAAGCATATGTTATGGTTATGGGATTTAGAGATGTTCCATGCCCCATGAATTTTCTGACATAGCAGGAAGGGGTGGGGCAAGAAGAAGCGGAAGCCAAGCTGGAGTGCATGCCACAACTGGAAGCCTGGTAGCAGTGGTGAGGGCAGCAGCCCAGAAGTAGCAGTATGGTAGTGGTGGCCTTGAGAACTCCTTCCTTTTTTGAACCAGCCAGATTTTCTGCTAAGGACTCCTGCTGAGGACTGCCAGGGATGGGATCTGCTGGGGGAAGGAGCTTCTGGGAACACGCTTTGTGGGCACTGAACAGTTGCCGTGAGTGGGGAGAGGAGGACCTTTGCCTGAGGTAGCCTGTTCCGTTTTGAAGGCTTGAGAATGTGTGTGTTTGCTACATTATCTACATGTGCCAACTTCATAACCACTGTGATGGCTTTGACTTTCTGGTTTTGGGACTCAGTTTTATGGTATTTGAATAAATGTTCTAGCTTTATTCCCCATGCAGACAGCCTGGTATACTTTGTGATTAATAACTGCATATTTATAGTTACCACAGGCATTGTGAATACTGCATTGTTGATACAGCATATGGTTTAGGAAGGAAGGAAGGAAGAAAGGAAGGAAGGAAGGAAGGAAGGAAGGAAGGAAGGAAGGAAG
>NW_027185777.1:29624142-29695967 GCF_028583685.1 Petaurus breviceps papuanus
GGAAGGAAGGAAGGAAGGAAGGAAAGAAGGAAGGAAGGAAGGAAGGAGGGATGAAGAGAGAGAAAAGCAAGATAGAAGAGGAGAGAGAGAGAGAGGGAGAGACAGAGACAGACAGAGAGAGAGAGAGAGAGAGAGAGAGAGAGAGATAAAAGAAAGGAGAGAGGGGAGGCTAGGTGGCGCAGTGAGTAGAGGGCTGGTCCTAGAGTCAGGACGAACCTGAGTTCAGATCCGGCCTCAGACACTTAACACACACAAACAAAAAACCTAGCCGTGTGACCTTGGGCAAGTTACTTAAAACCCAATTGCAGTCCAAAAAGAAAAAAACAAAGAAAAAAAGAAAGGAGAGAGAATCCTTATAGGAATTTTAAGCCAAGTAAATTCCCACACTGGCTATACCTAAAATTCCATGTCTCATTCCTTACCCTGTCTATCAAATCTCTCTCAAGCAGTAAGTAGCAGTTTTCATCACCAGTTTCCTGGAGTTGTAGTTGACTTGCATGGATAGAAAATCTTAAATCTTTTGAAGTTTTTGTTTTGTTTTTTAATTATTGTCATTTATACATTATTATCCTGGTTCTGTTTACTTCACTCTGCATCAGTTCATACATGTTTCCCCAGGTTTCTCTGAAACCATTCATTTCATCACTTCTTCATTTTTTCAGTTCCCTGTTCCATAGTTTATTTGATCATTGCCCAATTAATGGGCACCCCTTTAGCTTTGAGTACTTTGCCACAAGCACATGAAAAAGAGCTGTCATAATTATATCATACCTACAGGTTCTTTTTCTCTTTCTTTTATTGCTTTGGGGTTATGAGCTAAATAGCATTATAGCTAAGTCAAAAAGTATGCACAGTATAGCGATTCTTTGGACATAGCTCCAGATTGCTTTCCAGAATGACTGAATTTATTCACAGCTCCACTGACAGTATGCAACTGGGCCTATCGCCTGAGAGTTCCTCAAACAACTGCTTTGTCTCTGTTTTTGTCATTTTTGCCAATCTGATAAGCCAAATCTGAAATGATACAAGTACAAAGAATAAAACATCCCATATTCAAATGGAGGTTCCATTCTAATAGTGGAGAAAACAAGTAGATATAAAATATATCCAGCACAAACACAAAAATAATAGATACAATTATATACAAAGCAATTAGATAAGAGGTCAGAGGTGAGGGACCTGTGGCCTCAAGTGTGGCCTTTTGACTAAGTCCAAATTTCACAGAACCAATCCCCTTAATAAAAAGATTTGTTCTGTAAAACTTAGACTCAGTCAAAAAGTTCGCACCCAAGGACCTAGAAGGCCACATTGTGGCCTTTTCTGTGAAGTTTGAACTCAGTCAAAGGCTTCACTTGAGGACCTAGAGGGTCATATTTAGCCTTGAAGCTTCAGGTTCCCCACCCCTGGACTAGGTAGTTTAGAAGGGTAGACCCTAGTACTTGGAGGCATCAAGAAAAGTTTCATAGAGATGTTGCTGGGGCTGCATCTTAAAGAAGAAAAAAGGCTCTAGAACTAAGAAAGGCTTAGATTCCAGTCATTAGGACCATCAATTAAAAGGCATCAAGATAGAAAGTGGAGTTTTGTGTGTGAAAAACAGAAAGAAATGCATTGTGGATGTTTTATAAAGTGAAGGAGGTGGAACAATGCCCAAAGGAATTCATGAGACTTTACTGACTTGAGAATTCATTTAGTACAAACAAACTACTTTATAAATGAGGAAAGTGAGGAAATTGTTTCAAAGTCACCTGAGAAGGTGGCAACAGAGCAAGAGTTTGAGTAAAAATTCATTCTTGATAAAATAAAAGTCTTTATGTTTCCAAGAGAATGTGTTTGGTCTAATTATTCTAGATTTTGTCTTCCTAAATTACAATTTTATTTCTTCATGTACCAAAAGTAGAGGTTGCATTTAATAAGATGAAAACCCCAGTTCATCTCAGCCCCTGTCCTGAAAAAAAAAAAATGATTTGCTGAAAGAATTCTTAATGGAAATGAAGACATCCATGGTTTCCAGAAGGACTGTCCATCTTCTTCTATGACTTAGATCCATGAATCCTATAAGAGACCAGTTTATAAGAGCTCTTTACTTTCTGTGAGAAGGAGGTACTTAGTCACAACTATAATTCAGGCCGTCACCTTGAGAAGTCACTGAAACTCAGAAAGACAGCATGATGGCATGGAGAGAGCGCTGTATTTAGAGTTGGAGGACATAGGTTAAAATCCTGACTTGGTCTCATTACTTGTACAATGTTGAGCTACAGTTTCTCATATAAAATTAAGGAGTTGGACTAGGTAACCTGTCAGGTCAGTTCCAACTTAAAATCCACAATCCTATCATTCATTAATAAGAACCTAGAATTCTATCAGACCATCCAGAAAGTCAATGTCTAATCCACTGAATTTTATTTTTTAGGTTCAACTTGATCATTACTTAAATTCCTAGGCATTGAAATCTTCACATAGATATAATTGTGAAAATTAATTGTTTTTGTGAAAATTGTGAAATAATTGTGAAAATCCTTGTTCATTGGATTAATCTTCCTCACGTTTACATAAACTTTAAAGCCTCTAAACACCAAATAGAAGTTGCTCTGAGCAGACACAGATTAACTACAACCAAGCCTAATTGTAGACCCTCAAAGCAGATGCCAGGTCTTCACTTGATGGCAGTTCTGTCTCAGATAGGCTCTGACACTACCACTATCATCCATAATTCTTTCTGTGGAAACTCTATGAGCAGTACCCCACTTCTAACATCATGATCATATGGCCTTCAAGATTTTACATACCTGCCAACTGTGACTTCCAGTGATCAGAAATGCAACAAAACAGCAGTTGGTATGTCTAGTCACGTGGTCTCAGACCAGAATTCAAGAAGATGGCCAACAGGATCAAAATATCTCTTCCCAGTATCCATCCTCCAGTCCTGAGAGTCAGTAACACTAGATTTTGTCACTGATTTGAGAAGAATTATGATACAATTTTGGTTCTGGTAGACTTCTGACCCAGATGGTTAAGTAGTTTTCACATGCCTAACCATAAACAAAATAATCCACTTATTCCTAAAAGAAATGTACAGACTTCATAGGCCTTGCTCTGATTTAACCTTTAGTAAAGATTTACAATTCATCTCACACTTTTGGAATTGAGGTAAAAAAATCATCTTTCCACAGCCTGTCAGTAGAATATAAGTGCCTTGAAGGCAGGGGCTGTTTCATTTTTTTCTCTTTTTATCTCTAGCACCTAAAATTATGTCTGGAACATAGTAGGTGTGTAATAAATGTTCAATGAATTGAATTGATTCAAAACACCAAAAACATACATAAACAAACCTAGAATAATGCTTCTATCATCAGAATGGATGGGCCACCCTGTTGTGCATTACTTTAAATGTTAAAATTCTCTGTGCACTTTATCTCTACAGAACACTTCCTTTTATCTATACAGAACAATAATTAATGTTTCTACACACTTGTCTTCCCTGCACTCATCTCATATACAAGTTTCTGCATTTAGTAACTACCTAGGAGAGTTGAATGCTGCCCAAACTGACTTTTCATATGTCCTTTGAGTAGTCAAAGTAACAAACAGAGACCAACCATCAGTATACTACCAAGGAGACTTTGAGCATTGGAGGGAAGGCCTAGCTTCCTATCTACAATATTTGCACTAGTAGAGACTTTCCTCATCATTGAACTGGTAAGTCATTTGACATATTGCCTGCAAGTTCACTCCTCATTCTGTATCTACCCTGTGTTTCATAAGTCTTTGGTATAATGTGATCATTCCTCACCATCACTAATGATGGATGGGGATGGAGAAAATATTCTGAAATCTGCCAGATGTCTCTGGTTGTATTATTATAAAACTAGAGAATAGTCTTGTGTCCCTTTCCCCCTCCTAAAATGCTTCAGCATATTTTAAGGTGGTGGTTTGGTTAGGTCAAGTTGGTGAAGACCCTACCATACACATTCTCTTCTGCCTCTTATGTCCTCTCCTTGTGCCATATGCCTGCCAGCACAACTAGTTCAATGATTATACAACAAACAGTATAACTGAGACATCTGAGATACTTCTAGTTGAAGATATCCTAAACAACACTTTCTTTTTTTTCCATCTGCTAGTAGTGATGGTAAGGAGTGAGCACATTATACCAAAGACTGGAATGCAGAGGAGATATGAAATGAAGAGTGTATTTCTAGCCAGTAGGTCGAATAGAATGAATAAGACAAAGACTTTCCAGGGATGTCTGAATAAATAGAAAGTGACAAATCTGGACCATATCAGGGCATCAATAAAAGCAAAGGGAACGACACATTAGATTTTTTAAAAATCTTTTCAAACCATAATATTTTATAATATCAAATAAATTTATATAATCTTCCAAATTTTAAAGTTGTATAAAAATTTTACCAACTAATTCAAACAAAGCTTCAACTTCTTACTCTCTGAATTTTGTCTATTAGAATTTCTGGGTTCTGGGGCGACTAGGTGGCACAGTGAATAGAGCACCGGCCCTGGAGTCAGGAGGACCTGAGTTCAAATTCGGCCTCAGATACTTGACACACTTACTTAGCTATGTGACTTTGGGCAAGTCACTTAACTCCAATTGCCCTCCAAAAAAAAAAAGCAAAAGAAAAAAGAATTTCTGGGTTCTGTACTCTAATCAGTACCAATTCTACCATTTGGTTCAGCCCCTTGAAAATCAATGATCCAAAGTTACTCTGGTAACTATCCTGGTCTGGTCTTCAGATTTCTTCTATCTCAAATCTTGCCACAAAGGAGGATTACCCTTCCCTTCCCCACCTAGGGATTTCTCTAATTACTGGAACAAGCCAGCCTTGCCTCAGGCAGAATACAGTACTCAAATTGAAACATGTTGACAATTCATGAAGACTTTTTCAGCTCTATGTGGAAAATGAAGTTGTATGGTAAAACTAACATTATCTAAATATTAATCTCGCCCCAATATTATTTTTTTCAGCTTACATTCTAATAAATAAGGCATATCATTATACATCAGTTTTATTAGGCAAGAATTCACCCTATTTTTCCCCTAAGTAATAGGTAAGATCATATACCCAGTTGCTTGAACCATCACAAAACTTTTGTGTTTGGCAGTATAAACCAACAGTTTGGTTCTCCTTTGGTAAACAAAGTCTAGAGAACATAAAATAGAATCATAAGATCTAGAGCAGAAAAGCACTTTAGAGATAAATCTGGTCCAACAACTTCATTTTATAAATGAGTGAACTGATCCCCAGAGAGTGCAATTGACTTGCCCAAGCTAGTATAACTAGTAAATATAAGTATGACTGAAGTTTAAAGCTATTTCCTCTGACTTTATATCCGATTTTCTATACTTTATACTGTATCACTGTAACATTTTAAACCAATCATATTCTTTGCTAATATAAATATATTATTATATAAATGAAAAATTAGTTTTTAATAGATTTCAGAAGTGATAATTTTATTCCACTACATTTAAAAAAGGTATTAAGAACTCTTTTCAGAATAATGATGCTTTTTGAAGATGGGGGTGGGGCACAGCTAGCATAATTCCTGTCTTGTTATTGTTAGGGTCCCAGGTCCGAAGGTCAGAAGATGCTTTCCCAAAGTTCTTATCTTAGTCTCGGGAAGGTATAGGACTCTAGAAGGGGAATGCTCTAATGAACTTGAACCTGAAAGGGATTCAAGCAAACCTTGGATGATGAATAGAATTACCCATAGGCACTATCAGTAAAAGGTCCTGGATGGAGAAGGGAATAATTTTATAATTTCTACTACTTGAAAACTATACGACTTGTATTATACTCCAACCCATTCAGACTATGCAGGTTTGGCTGGGGAAAAAAATCCAACCATAAAGACGCTTATTGTGTTTTTCAGTCACGTCTGACTCTTCATGACCCCATTTGGGGTTTTCTTAGCAAAGATACTGTAGTGTTTTGCCATTTACTTCTCCAGCTCATTTTATAGATGAGGAAACTGAGGCAAATAAGTTAAGTGACTTGTCCTGAGTCACACAGCTAGTAAGGGTCTGAGGCCAGATTTGAACCTAGCTCTTACTGACTCCAGGCCTGGAACTCCATCCATTTCACCACCTCACTGTCCCAATAAAGAACTAACCTGCCTCCAAATAAAAAGGATCTCACATTATACCTCCTTTGTACCATCCATGATGCTGATCTATGACCTGTCTTTTAGCTACCTCACTTTCTTTGCCTTCCTGATAAACAAATCATTTCTTTCCCACCAGCATGGTGCGCCTGCCCTGGGGACTCTTTTCCTCCCTCCACTCCCCTTTTCAGTTTCATTTGTATGTCGTCTTTCCCCATTAAATTGTAAACTCCTTGAGGGTAGGAGTAGGAACAGTCTTGCTCTTCCAGTTTCCCAGCCCTAGCACAGTTGCTGGAACACAATAGGTACTTAATAAATGTTTATCATTTAGTACTGTTTTATTGACAAATTTTGATCATTATCACCACTAATCCTTCCCATAGTTTATTCAATCACATATCATTTCTAATAATCCAAATTAATGTAGCCATTCTCTTATGGATTTGCTCAATTCCACAACTTCCCAACCAACCCTATCTTGATCCTTGCTTTCTACCCAAGGACCTGCAGCATAGCTCTAGACAACAGTTACATTCTAATTCTATGCCACCTCATTCAGAGTTTGATATCTCAGTGATGGACTAAGTCTACCAGTGAACTCCCTCTGGGAGTCCTGGGTTCCACCAGATTTTATCTACTAGCAACCTTGTAGTCACTTTGATGACAGATTACTTAGAGCATTTTTGACTCCTAAAGATTGAACCCCTCAATGCTTCTATCGTTCTGGGTTCTGTTCTTTACTACTTCTTCTAAGGCAATATGATTTAAAATTCAGGCATACCAGGAGATATCGCCGCTTCAGTTCCAGAACACCACAATAAAGTAATTATTGCAATAAACCATTGTCACACAAATTTTTTGGCTTCCCAGTGCATATAAAAGTTATGTTTACACCATATTTTATTCTATTAAATGTACAATAGTATTATATTTTTAAATAATGTTCCTAATTAAAAATGTTTTATTGCTAAAAATGCTAACCATCATCTAAGCCTTCAGTAAGTCATAATTGGTTTTTTGCTGGTAGAGGGTCTTACCTCCATGTTGATGGCTGTTCAGTGATCAGAGTGATAGTTGCTAAAGTTTGAGGTGACTGTGATAATTCCTTAAAATAAGATAACACTGAAGTTTGCCACATTTATTGACTCTTCCTTTCACTTGAACACTTAGAGGTCATTGTAGAGTTATTAAATGGCCTCGTTTCAATCTTCTTGTAACTCAGGGAATAGGGAAGCCTAAGGAAAGGGAGAGAGATGAGGGAAAAGTTGGTTGGTAGAGCAATCAGAACACATACTACATTTATGAATTAAGTTCACCATCTAATATAGGCACAGTTAATAGTACCTCAAAACAATTACAGCAGTAATATCAAAGACCACTGATCACAGATCACCATAACAAGTGTAATAATGAAGAAAAATTTTGAAATATCAAATTACCAAAATTTGACACAGAGACATAATATGAGCACTTCCTTGATGCAGGGTTTCCCCAAACCTTTAATTTGTAAAAATCACATTATCTCCTAAATTCAATAAAGCAAACCATAATAAAATAAGGTAGGCCTGTAGGTGTTTATTCTAAAACCTAAGACAAAACTCTAATCTGGGACTACCTTCCATATTTCCTGAGCTAGCAAAACTGAAGAATTCACATATGGTTTCAAACATTCTGTTCATTATTTTCTCCATTCTTGGCTAACAAATCTTTTTCTCAAAGCTATGGGGTCTGTACAAGCTTGATCTCTCTCCCTAATATTCTCATGCCAATTAGGATGAGAGTTTAAAACTACTACTATGAGAGCAAGGTGCTTTCTGAAATTGTTCGGTATCTTTAGACAAGTTCAAATTCTGTCTCAGATACTTACTAGCTGTTTTCTAGGCAAATTAGTTCACCTTTTGTATCTATAAAAAGGGGATTACAACAGGGTTGTTGTGAGAATCGAATCAAATGAGAAAACCTATTTAAAGCTCTTTTTTTGCTCATGTTACTTTTATCATTTATTAGGGAAATAGAATTTTGTGCAACCACCTGAAAATATTAGCATGGATTTCACCTACATATGAGCTTTTACTTAAAAACAATGAGCTCATCAAATTTTTGAACATTTAAAAAATTTAATCTGCCCATAGCATTCTTTATTAAATTCCTGTACCAAAACCCTGTCAAGAAGGGAGGTTATCACCAGAAGTATGGTCATCAGGTAAAGAATTTCTCAGTCTCAGATGCACAGTAAATGCAGAACTCTTATAGCCTATATCAACTGTCTCATATCAATGAAATCACATGTTTTTGAAAATACCAAAATAAATTACATGGCATTTATTAATTTAAAAATGCCTGAAATATAGGAGATTAATAAATCCTTGTTACCTGACTAAAATGAACATAGAAATTCAGTTTTCTTTCTATTTTACTTATAATATTCCCTTGTAAAGCAGTGGCAAGTAGAAATACTATGTGTCAGGACATTACTATGTTATGGGGGGCTAAAGTAATGCCACCAGGAGATATCTGCATTGTCCTGGAAGTTAAGTCCAACATAATAGTCCATACTTCCCTAGTGAGCTTCTAACACTTCCAAGTTGTCATACTTGGATTGTTTGGCCTGGTTTCTTTAGGAATCACCAAACTGTGTTAATGATGAATAGGGGAGAAAAAAAGGAGAGTAACTACCATAGTTCACTATCCTCCAGAAATTGCCGAGATAATGTGATTCCTTAAATTGAGTTTCTCTGGGGAAAAAAAAAATTATATATATAATCAGATCCGAGATATATAAGTAATTGATTCAAATTCTTAAGAACCACAGCCATTCCCTAATAAATAAATGGTCAAATGATATGGAGTAACATTTCAAAGGAAGAAATGAAAGTTCTCAAAAATAATATAGAAAAAAAGTTCTGAATCATTCATTAAAGAAATGCAAATTAAAACAATGGAGATATTCTACCTCATACCCATCTGATTGGGAAAGATGACACAAAAAGGAAAATGACAAATACTAGAAAGGCTGAGGAAAAAAAGGTAGGCTAATTCAATGTTAGTGGAGTTGTAAATCAATTCAACCATTCTGTAAAGCAATTTGTCGATATGCCTCAAAAGTCGCTAAACTCTGCATACTGGTTTACCGAGTTATACTGCTACTAGGCCTATAGCCCCAGGAAATCAAAGAAGAAATAAAGGGAACAAAAATAGAAAATTAGTTATAGAAGCTCTTTTTATGGTAACAACAACAAAAAAAACCCTGGAAAATAAGGGAGTGTACATCCATTGGAGGATGACTAAAGGAATATTGGCAGATGAATAGAATGTTACTATACCATAAGATATGACAAAATGGACAGTTTCAGAGGAAACTAGGAGGACTTTTATGAAGTGATACAGAGTGAGGTGAGCAGAATTAGAACAGTTTATATTACAAAAATATGAAAAAAATACAATTTTGAAACAAACTAGCTTTCTGTTCAATGCAATGATAAACTATAACTCCACAGCACAATGATGAATCATATTATTCATCTCCTACCAGAGAAATGATGGACCTAAATGTAGAATGAGAGATGTTTTTAGTCATAGCCAATATAGAAATTTTGTTTAATTATGCATATTTGTTATAGGGGCACGGAGAGTGTTTGTTTTTCCTTTTTCAGTTGTTCACTGGGGGAAGAGAGAAAATAAACATGTTTTAATCAGAAATAAATAATGAAAATAATTGTTAAAGAAAGAGAACATGGTTCCATTTGCATGGGGACAGAAATGCCTTCCCACAAATCACTGGTAGCAGCAAGACTAGGATCCAAGTTTTCCATTCCATAGTAAAAAAAATTCTTAGTTAAAAGAGGACTTATCATTGCATTGAACAGAAAGTTAGTTTGTTTCAAAATTGTATTTTTTTCATATTTTTGTAATATAAACTGTTCTAATTCTGTTTCAAACTCCAAACCCTTGGCCCCAGACCAATGCTTATCATTTTATTTACCTGCAGATCCCCTTATTATCTGCCCTGCTTCCTGTTCCCCATCCCCCTAACCCTCTGCAACTACCTTTCCACCTCTTGCTGTAGGGAAAACATTGCTTCTCGGGGAAAAAACAAACCAACAATAAAAAACATTAACATACTCCCCTAGAGTTCTACTTACCATATTTGTGGTGCTTTCTTGACCACTTATCCCTTATTTCTTTATCTATCCCTTACTAGAATGTAACCTTCTGGAAGGCAGGGATTGACATGCTTATATTTGTATCACCCCAGTTTAATACAATGCCTTAACACAGAGTAAGTACTTAATAAATGCTTTTAATTCATTCATCTATTCTAGTTCAGTCCTCTTTTAACTAGTCTATGCTGCCTTTTAGTGGTAATAAATGTTTAACATTCCTATCCACTTTACGCATTTCCCTCTAAAATGAAAACTGAGAAAGCATTCATTGGCATTCCTTCCCTTGTCCTTTTTGCATTCTTTACCAATGCAGATGAGCAAGTTCATAAAAATGCATCACAGACCCATTTAAACTGTGTGATTAACTGCTAATATGAGATATTAACTTGTAGGATTTTATGGAGATCATCACGTATAATTATATTTGATGGTATATGATAATTACCTGTTTGGTTGCATTTTAAAATGTGATGGCTTGAGAACATTCATCATTCCATATATGGCTCACTCAAAATCTTATACAATGCTGCTACTCACTTGTATTTAATTTTTTGAAAGAACCAAAAAACTTTTTTTTTCCCTTTTAAGTTCAAAGAAAATGGATTAATATTCAGTAACCCCTAATAATAATTCTGAAATTGGGAGACTAATTGAGAAAACCTATTTTTGAAATGGGATGGCCTAATCAAGATTTTAGATAGTGTAGTTTTATGTGTATATATGGTTTTTACACTTATAGTTAAAATGATAAAACTTCTATTTAATTGTGAGTTATAAAAAAGAGAGGATATATGCCATAAAACATGTGAGGGCCCTATCTCTTTCCCAGTTGCTCCCTCTGCTGCTAGATAAAAATGAAGTCTATGCAACAAGCTCTCAGATACAAAGTCATGAGATTAGCCTGAGGTCAACCATCATCAGTGGTTATTGATCCCTGGTAACTTGAATGAATCAGTGCAGCTCCCAAATCCATCCAGCTCCACACAGATACATGTAGACAAGAAGACACCCACGAGCAAATTCCATTCTCCTAGGAAAATAACATATAAGGTCTCTCCTGGACTAGTTCCCAAGGGGTTTCCCCAGAAGAAAACAGGCACAGCAAACAAGGGAAAAGGAAAAGTCAGCCAGTGGCTGCAATTAGACCCATGTTCCTCAGCCAAATGATCTGAGCATGAGTTTTCTAGCCCTATCTAGCCCAATTTTCTATTTTCTAACCCAATCCTACTTAGAGGCTGGGATCTACTAACTGGATTTGGAGTCCAAAGATGTGGGTTTCAGTGTGAGATCTGTCAATGATTATTTGTATGACCTGGGCTAAGGGATTTTGTTTGTCTAGCCTTCAGTTTCCTCATCTAGAAAGAGAGAAAATTGTTCTAGTTAACCCTCAACTATCCTTCCTAGTTCCATATATGTCTATAAATAACTCTTCTGAAGAGCTGAAGAGTAGGCAGATTTTTTCATAACTAGCACAGAAATCCCCCCAGCTCTGGATTTTATAGTTCCAACGGCACAATTCTTTCTAGATGGAAAGCCTAGGTTTTCTATGTCATAGTGTCAAACAAGGGGCATCTCTAGCCCTTCACAAACACCATACCTATTCCTCAGATACATGATGAATCAACCAAGTAATTCATCAATCATTAAGGCTTCCTATTTGTCAGATACTGTGCTAAGCATGGGTTTTCTTTTATAGCTAAGCAGAGACCAGCAGAAGATAAGACATCTCTGACTTGATTTGCTTTTAAGCACAGTTCTCAGATACATGATAAAGAAATGCCATTGCTGTTACTTATGACAATGATATTTGCATAGCACATATTGCAGCATCTATGTTGGCCTGGTCTATGTCAACCTCTGCTTCTAAACATAAAAATTCATATTTGGGGTCCTTTTTGAATTAAGCAAGACCCATGTTCTGCAGTGTTTTCCCAGGTGTTGTAGCCAAGTGACTTACAAGGTGCTGACTGACACCTTCCTAGTTCTGGGAAGTTCTTGCAACAGAATGGGACTGAATCATTGTGAAAGTAAACAAGTGAGAGTAATTAGGAAGCCACGCTCTAGAGCTAAATATCCAGAGGCTATGTCTGAAGCAAAAGGGAGGTCAAAGAAAATATCACAATCCAGCAAAGTGACAAGTTGTTGCTAATAAGGGAGAGCTCTCAATGGAGCCACATTCAGTTGTTTTGACCCTGAGAAAGTCGCACAATTTCTCCATCCCTCATTTCCTCATTAGCAAAATTGGGATGATAATAATAACATAAACCTGTAAGGGTGAAATAAAATAATATTTGTAAAAGAATTTGTAGATTTTAAGTGCTATTCTAAGTATTCATTGTTATTATTCTCTTTTGAATTCTATTGAAAATCATGCTATTGTGAAAACTTTTGGAAGGCATTTTTTCCATTTTTCTTAGACATAATTTGGTGTCATAAACAGATGGACTGTTTATAGTTTGTACACATAAAGCTTTACTAAATGGATATGAAATATACTAAGCCTGAGGCAGCTCCTCTGGGAACAAATGTGTATGCTCACTTTTCTAATTATTAACAAAATGAATCTTTTCTGCGGCCATTTTTAGACTACTAATAAAACTATTCAATTTAGGACCAGAAAGAAGTGCTTAATTGGACAGGATAAGGAAATTTTTATACCCCAAATACAAAACCTAGGTTCTAGCCCTGATGTTTCTCCAGACAATGGAGAAGAAGAATGGGTTCCTTTGTCAGTATTGTCCACATCCAGGACTGGGGACTGGGATAACATTGTTTCAAAAAAAGGTGCAAGTAATAGGTGACTAGAATAGTTTCTCTCAGGCCATGGTGCAATTGGCCCTATAAAATATTAGTTCCCATATGAGGGTATGACTGAAGAGGAAGTTTGGGATATTATATATGTTATATGTAAAAAATTTCAAGAGATAAACTTTAAAACTCTGTGGCTGTTTGACAATATTCACTTAAATATTAATTGAGTTTGCTATATGCTAGAAATTATGGGGTAGATAGATATGTATACATATATAAATCTAATGTATTATGTATATTCATAATTACAGGCAAGTAGACCAAAATATCTCGTCGTCTAGTTATTGTTGAGCTACACATAAGGGGTGAGGGTGGGGGCAATCTGGGTGACTTAAACTAATGATTAAATAGAGAACTCAGATGCATTTTCAATCAGGCACAGGCCAATGCTTCTCAAGTTTATGTCACCGAGTATGAAAAAAGTATAATAGAATGCCAAAGAAATCTCTCTTTCATAGGCCTTTGGCTTAGCAACTATCACAATGCCCCAGAGCAAACATATTGCTTCTGGCACCATCTAAAAGAATCACAAGGTAAAGACTGTACCTAATATGTTGTGTTCTCTCCAGTATTTTGTCTTGCTATATGATATTGGAAGGCAGGTCTCGTTTTAGGGTACCAAAGTGAGACACTGTTCCCAGGAGCTATTGCAGAACGTTTTTCAACAGTGAGAACAGAATAATAATTCTGTTACTAAATTCAAAATGACATGTGTGTGTGTCTCAGAGTGGGGATACATTTTAACATGTTTCAGACTGAGCCTCTTTTATAACAGTTATCCATTCTTTCCTTCATAATTAGACTTTGCATTCAGAATTTTCCTTTTATAACTCATCACAAACTACAAAAGATTATTATGATGATGCTAATTTTAAAGACAGAAGTTATAAAATATTGACTGACCATAGTATTTCTCAGTAAGACAAAGTGAATTCATGGAAGACCTGATTTGAAGGCAAATTCTAATTCCTGATTACATTACCCTGTATCATTCATTCGTTCATTCATTCGTGCATCCATCATTCAGTAAACATTTCTCAAGTCCCTAATCTCTGTCCAAAAATGGACTCGGAACACAAGAGAATACAGTGAAATACAAAACAATCTCTGTCCACTAGGGACTTGTAATATTGTAGATAGATGCCACAGAATTTCTAAATTGTAAAGGACCTCAGCTATTTACTTTCTCCATTACCTGAAAAAGAATTCCCTCTATGTGTCCAACAAGTTATCATTATGTCTTTACTAAAGGTCCCCAAGAAGAGTGGGGGAGGGAGCTCCTAAGGTAGCCTTTCTACTGAGATAGTTTTTATTGTCATGGAAAATCTTTGTCACATACAAAATGTATCTCATTCTAGCTCTCACATACTGTGAACTACCATGTGCCCACCTAAATCTTTTTCTCTCTAGGCTAAACATGCCAAGATTCTTTGACTGATCTCCTTGTGCCAAAAATTCAGTATGCTTTATCATCCTAACTCTCTTCCTGTGCATACTTTTTGGCTTCCCAATGTCTTTGCTTAAAAAGTAGACCTAACAATTGGATATGGTATTTCAGATGTATAGAATACAATATCACCCCCCATATTCTGGGAAGTCATGTATATTCAGTCAAAGACTGAATCTTGATAGTCATATTAGTCAGGTCAATAAGTCAATTAAAAAACATGTATTAAGCATTTATGTGCTAGGCACTGTTCTGAGAGCTGTAGAAACAAAACCAAAAACACAGTTCCCTCAAAGAATTCATAACATAATCAGAGAAACAACATAAAACCACTATTTACATATGAGGTATATAAATCTCAATGAAAGATAATCTCAAGTGGAAAACACTAGTAGTTGGAAGGACCAGAAATATCACATGTAGGAGGTGATATTTGGCATAATTTTTCAGAGTGGCCAATGATGTCAAAAGGTAGAGGGAAAGAGGAAGCACATTTTAGACTCACAGCCAATGAGAAAGTATGGAGAGATATTTAATTGTGTGAGAAATAGCAAGTAGATCCTTATAGCTGGACCACAGATTGAATGAAAGGGTATGAATGTAAGAAGACAGTAGATACAGGAAAGGTTCAGGTTATAAAGAATTTTACCTGCCAAACTATGGAGTCTATGTGTCATCTTGAAGGTAATAGCAAAGACACTGAGGTTTATTGACCAGGGGAAACTGACATGGTCGGACCTGTGCTTTGACAGCAGAGTTGAGAATGGATTGGATCAGAGAGAGATTAGAGACAGGGAAACTAATTAGATGGCTTCTGAAATGATCTAGATGTGAGGGAGAAAATGTCCTGGATCAGGGTGGCAAATGGATCAATGAAGAGAAAGAAATACATAAGAGACATGTTATGAAGGTAGACACAATATTTGTCACAAATTATAGTTGTGGGGTGGCTAAGGATAAAGAAACAAGAATGAAGCCAAAATCATGAGCCTAGAAGACTGATAGAGTACCTGAGAGTGACAGGGAAGTGTGGGAAAAGTGTCGGTTTTGTGGGAAAAGATGAATTTTGTTTTGGACATATTGAATTTGAGATGTCTGTAGGACATCTAGCTTTAGATAGCCAAGAGGACATTGGTGATTGAAGACTGGAGCTTAGAAGAGGGACTAGAACTCATTGGCAGAGAGATTATGATTAAATCTGTGGAAACTAATGGGATCACCCAGTGAGAAGATAGAAATGAAAGAGAGAAGAGAGCCCAGGAAAGAGATTTTGGAGAAACCCGTGGTGAGTGGTAGGTAGAGGTGAGATGTGAACTCAAGACCTCTGATTACAGAACCAGTGTTCTTTCCACACTCTGGTATACTGCCTGTGTTCTATTGTCCATGATTAAGTGCTAAGTGAACGATGAGGATCAAAGCTATCATGAGATCTTAGGAGAAAGAAATCTTCACATATGGTCTTTTCCAGGGTTAGATCATATTCTAGAGAACAAAACACCAGCTGCCTGCCTTTTCCACAACTTCATTTAGGTTCTGCTTCAAGGTCCTCTTGAGAACCACACCACCCTAGAGGGGACAAGATTCTTTCAACCTCCTAAGTGCCCCAGCCGCCCACCCAATGACAACTCCAGTGAAGGCAACAAGAGACCACTACTTTCTGAACAGACTTGCAAAATTCTGCCCGTCCCTCTACTGTGAGGCAGGAGTCTTGGGGCTTCAGGGGATATGACATCACCATATGCCATGAGAATAGATCTAGAATTGCCTTATAAGATCAATGTATCTCCCATCAACCACTGGTATCATGCCTTAACTCACTCCTAAATGGTTATTTAGCTACATTTAGCCCATATGAAGGGTTATAAATGCCCCCACCCAACTGATATGCAAATGCTATCCCCCATTCTCAACTGACCACTCTGCTACTTCTATCCACTTCAAACTTACTCCCCCACCCCCTCCCATCCCTTTGACTCTTTACCTTCATTTACCCAACATATCCAATCTATTATCAAATCTTTCCTTTCTGTCTTCACAACCTCTTATATGTATGTCTTTATGTACATATACATATACATACATACACATATACATATATATCACCTCTCCACTCACACAGTCACTCTACTAGGTCAGACCCTCATTACTTCCCACATTGATATTATATTAGCCTCTTAACTGGTCACCCTGACTCAAGTCTCTGCCAAGGGGATTATTTTCCTTTTTAAATATTATTTATTTATTTTTAGTTTTCAACATTCATTTCCACAAGATTTTGAGTGACAAAGTTTCTACCCATCTTTCCCCTACCCCCACCCCAATATAGTGAGCCTACTGAATACCCTTTCCCCGAATCTGTTCTCTCTTGTATCCTCCCCTACCCACCCCCAACTCTTTAGTAGGTCAAGATGGATTTATATACCCTAGTACCTGTATATCTTATTTCCCAGTTACATGTAAAAAAAACAATTATTTTTAACATTTATTTTTAAAACTTTGAATTCCAGATTTTTTCCCTTCTTCCCTCCTCACCGACCCCCACTGGAAAGACAAGCAATTCAATATAGGTTGTACATGTGTACTTACACAAAACATCTCCATGGTAGTTACATTGTGAAAGACTAACTATATTTCCCTCCATCCTATCCCACTCCCCCACTTATTCTATTTTCTTCTTTGACCCAGTCCCTTTTCAAAAGTGTTTGCTTCTAACTACTCTTTCCCCCAATCTGCCCTTCCTTCTCTCATCCCCCCTCTTATCCCCTTCTCCCTACTTTCCTGTAGGGTAAGATACCCAACTGAGTGTGTATGTTATTCTCTCCTTAAGCCAAATCCAATGTGATTAAGATTGACCCATTCCCTTTCACCTTCCTGCTCTTCCCCTCCCTTATAATAGTGTTCTCTTACCTCTTTTATATAAGATAATTTACCCTAATCTATCTCTCCCTTTCTCCTTCTCCCAATATATACTCTCTCACTCTTAATTTTATTTTTTAGATATCATCCCTTCATTTTCATCTCATCCTGTGCCCTCTGTCTATGTATACATGTACACACATATACATATATTCACATATGTATTATATACACATACACCCTCCTATATATATCTATATATGTATGTGTATATATATATGTGTGTGTGTGTATATACATATATATATATATATATATACATATACATATATATGCCATTCACCTATCCTCATACTGAGAAAAAGTCTCATGAGTTACAATGATCATTTTCCCCTGTAGGAATGTAAATAGTTCAATTTTAATAACTTCTTTATGATTTCTTTTTCCTGTTTATTTTCTTATGCTTCTCTTACTTCTTGTATTTGAAAGTCAAGTTTTCTTTTGTTTCTTTGTTGAAAAAAAACAGCTCTGTTTTTTTCACCAAAAAGTCTTGAAAGTCCTCTATTTCATTGGATGACCATATTTTCCCCTGAAACATTATACTCACTTTTGCTGGGTAGGTGATTCTTGGTTTTAATCCTAGCTCCTTTGATCTCCAGAATATCATATTCCAATCCCTTCAATTATTTAATATTAAAGCTGCTAGATCTTGTGTTATCCTGGTTGTGTTTCCATGATACTCAAATTGTTTCTTCCTGACTGCTTGTAATATTTTCTCCTTGACTTGGGAACTCTGGAATTTGGCTATAATATTCCTAGGAGTCTTCTTTTGGTATCTTTTTTAAGAGGCAATCAGTGAATTCTTTCTATTTCTATTTTGCTTTTGATCAACGTGATTATTTTCTACAATTTTATTTAGACCCATCTCACCCTGCCTAAACACTGAAATCCAGGGGTCCCCTTTTATCTCTGAGATAAAATATAAATCCCTTACTTTGTTGGTTAAAACTCTTGATAACTGAACCCTTCCCACCTTTCTAATATTATACTTCACTCTTCTTCATGTACTCTATAATCCAGATATATTGTCCTACTTACACTCTTTAAACTCTACATTCCCTGCCTTTGCACCAGTCAGCACCTAGATCTGGTCTACTCAGCCACCTCACCTCTGCCTTTCAGTTTTCCTCGTTTCCATCAAGACAAAACTCAGATCCTACCTTTCTTCTGCCAGAGGTCTTTTCCAGCTCCCCTAGTTGCTTTCCCTCTGAGATTAACTTTCTACTACTCTGTATGCATTTTATATATAACCAATTATTTACATGTCATCTCCCACCTTGAGTAAAGGGACTGTTTCCTGCCTCTGTATCCCCAGTACCTAACCCCAGTATCTACCACAGAATAAGCGTTTGATAAATATGTGTTGATGGACTGACCCAAGTCATGAATTCTGTCTCTTGGATCCTATCTAAAATTGTACTATGTGAATAATGAATTCAGTGAAGTTGTTCCATTATTCAAATTCATATTCTATATTTCCATTGTTTTGTAACCAATTACCATATTTTATAGAATTACAACTTCAAATAATTTCAAATAAATGTACTACTTCACAGAATTTATCATTTGCACTAGTTAAAACACAGCTATGTAAGACAGCAATGGGCAAATCACTCACCCTCCCTAGGTCTCAGTTTCCTCACCTGTAAAAGGAGGTGGATGGATTAAATGGTTTCTAACGTCTCCTTCAGGTTTAAATCTATGATCCTATGCTGGTATCTTAACGACACAATATTTTCCTGTCACCTGAGCCTCCTCACTTTCTAAAGTAGTGGGTCATTAATAATGGTGCTTCCTGGCCTAAAAAATACATTGTTTATCTTGACAATGGTGAAAGTACTCATCATCTATCGCCATGAGCTCATCCCAGCCCCACCTAAACTGATGTGTTCTGGAAATTCATATGAGTTGTTTAGTGCCAGACTGTTACTATAATAACTCTTCTATCCTCAACCATAATTGGTTCCTAATGGATTCATGACATCCCCAAGAGATGATGGTATATCCTCATACTCACACTACCTCCCTAGAACTTCACTCTACTATATTTTATTGGAAGATTGATCTCAGTTTTCCCAGTAAATACGCCGGATTCCATCCCACTTGGATACATATTTCAATGGAAAAAATATCATAGCAATAGAGGGCCAGGAGCTACAAAACTTTATCAAACAGGCTGTGGTGGCATTTCAGATAATATGGTAGGGCTTATTTGAACTCAGATGCTGCAAAATCCTCGAGCCTTAAAGGCTGGGAAAGACTTCTAATTCAATTTTCTAAAGCACCGGATCATAAATATGTCCAATGAAAAGGGGCCAAGGCCAAGGAATCTTTCATTTTAAATGCCATGTGAAACTTATTCAAGATGTCTTTTCTTTGACATGGTTTACCACTTCTAGGGGGATTCCCCTTATTTCCTGACTCTAAAAGATATATGGCACAATAGTGTCCATTTCATGTTCCTCTCCACTTTTCCTGAACAGCAAACAAAAGATGTGCAAAGATGCCTTGGTCAAGGGCCAGCATCATTTAAATACCTGAGGGTTATCCATGTCAAAATTTTAATCTCTAGGCTGGTCAACTCCAACTGCCTAATATGCTACCAGACTCCTTCTTTCCACTGTAAATTATTTTGAATTCAGGAGCAGCTGACTCAATGGGAGAAATTGTCTTAATGAAATTATATAGTTTTTTGTGTAATGACAGTTTCCCCCACCCAGCCCCACATGTAAGCTTGTTCCTCAAAGAACAATCATCCTTTTAATACCAATATTCTTACAGTGAGAGCACTAGCACAACATAATGGATTGAGTTGGCCTTTCCAAAAGGAAGACCTGAGCTCAAGTTCTACCACAGAGAGATAATGTGACACTGGACAGGGAACTATTAAATGTCAACTCAAGTGTAGACAGAGCCAATTTACATTGGTAGAGAATTTCCTCACCTGGGAGGAAATATGGATGAAATAGCAAACCCAGTCCCTATTCCTATTCTTCCAGTAATGGTAAATGACTAAGAGTTAGGGGACACTACAGTTTCTGAAGAATTAGAGTTGAGGATCATTCAGAGGTCAGTGGAGAGGTGTATGCTGGGTACAATCAGGCCAAAAAGGAATTCAATTTACAGGCATAGTTGGATTATGAATACTCACACCAATGAGATAACCAATCCAAAGAAATACCAGAGTAAATTCTTGATTAACTGGTTAGGAAATAGGCCATTATAGACCATCCACTGTACATTCTGAGTAAAAGGAGTTTAACTATAACTATTAATGTCTCATATCATAATGCTTAACTGTCTTTGTAAGGACAGCTATTTCTAGGAAACTGGCTTATGACAGAGGCCTTCCACAAAGTTAAACACTTCTGGCAGAAAAGAGAGCCAAGTATTACTTTCAATGGCTCAACCATAACAGTGCAATTCACATTGCAAAATCTCTAATGGGGATGGATGCTGATGGGGAGCCTATTAGGGAGGAAGTAGAACAGTCGGCCTGCCCGCAAATTCCACTCATGTGGAAAGAGCCCAAGAGGGTCAAGGTACGCAGCCCAGATCCCAGCTACGGCATTGTCCTCCTTTGTGTATGAAACATCAATTTGTTCAGCATGGCTTGCTTGCACCCACCCCTGTAGGACACCCAATTCATTGGCTGGAAATCTATTTTACCACATCTAATGTGCCATACTCACTAACCTCTCTTTCAGCAATCTCCAGAATAAAATGTTCCCTTTGAAGACCCAGGCTGACACAGAGATATGTGCTGGGCTTTCGCTTTATGTATAAGTTTATGTATACACAATGAAGAGTTCAGTCTTCCTACTACAGCTTTCAGTAATCTAGCCAAAAGGTACATTAAACAAAACAGAATTCCACCATATATAAATTCTTTAAACTCATCCATCGCAGCTTTTTTTCACAGTCCACTGCATTTCAGGACTCGGATTTCTTTTCCTACCTAAAATTTAGTGCTTTTTTTTTTTAAAGGAAGTAGTAGAAGTCAAAGCATTCATTGATTTAAGTCTCTAAAATCCAACTGGGAGTCATCATAATACAATGACAAGAGGAATGGATTTAGAGTCAGAGCACTTGGGTTTAAATCCTGCTTCTGACAACTTCTGCCTGTGTGGCCTTGAGCAAGTCACTAAAGTGCTTAGCACAGTGTCTGTTACATAGTGAATGTTACATAAATGTTAACTGTCATTATTGTCTCCCTCTCTGAGTGTCAATTACCTCATACATAAAAAGGACATACTAATACATACAATACCATTAGCTGCACATTCAAAATCCTCCACAGGATGAAATTGATTGGATTAAGTAACCTCTAAGCTTTTTTTTAACTCTAAATTATGATCCTAAGATTAATTTTTGGAAGAATCTTCTTCCTTGCCCAATAATCACCATGAAACACTAACATAACATTTCTATATATAATATACATATGTGTGTGTATATATATGTGTGTGTGTGTGTTATTTAAGCAAATAAAAAACTGAAACATTTTAAGACTTGAAGACACAAAGTGGCATGGTGTTGTGGGGGAAAATATCATGTCTACAATCATGAAATTTGGGTTCTATTCCTGTTGATTTTGCCATCAACAAATTGGGTCATGTTGAGCAAGCCATTTCATCTCGCTGGGACTTATTTTCCTGATCTGAAGTATAAGAGGGATGAACTAGATGACTTTGAAGGTATTTTCTTTTTTTTTTTTTCTTTTTTTGCCTTTTTTGGAGGGCAATTGGGGTTAAGTAACTTGCCCAAGGTTACACGGCTATTTTTTTGTGTGTGAGTGTTAAGTGTCTGAGGCTGGAACCGAACTCAGGTCCTCCCAATTTCAGGGACAGCGCTTTACTCACTGCAGCACCTAGCCTCCCCTAAAGGTATTTTCCACATAGAATATCATATATCTTAGCCAATTATGGGTAAAAATGATAACAATAGACATGACAAGGTCCAGGTCCCTGCTGCTGCTGCTACTGCTGCTGCCTATAAGAAAGGAGAATTCATAGGTCTGGATATTCCACACAGCTGGCAGCCAGTTGACTCTATGGGCTTTCATTTTATAACTTGTGTGTTCCCTTCATTTCTCTTAGCTTCCTATATTCTTTGATGAATATTTCTCTGTCTCCATTTGGGCAAAATCAGTGGTATTCCCCAGATATTACTCTCCCAAGGGAAACATGAATACAGATAGATTTCTTAGGTGTCTGATCAAGTGGTCCAAGCCTCCCAGAAAAATAAAGAATTTAAGGATTTGAAACCCCATAATTCTCCAAGACACTATAACTACTTCCCTGCCTCTCTTATTCTCCACTCATTCAAAGCCTAACTTTTCTCTTATAGAAAGATTAGGAGTGTTTTACAATCACCAGCAACTTCTTTCTGCATGAATTTTTCCCATGATAAATCCTGTACATGAACCCAAGATATAAGAGATGGAATTGACTAGAGAGCCATCAGCTGTCAAATTCCATGGACCAGTCTATTATCCACAACCCTGTAACCATGCTGTGTCAAACAGTCTGTGTCCCAGGCCACTAACATGGAAATATTGAAATGCCAAAACTTCGTGTAGATGACTTTGTGTGTGGGGGGGGGGGGACAATGATAAAATGAAGTAGAATTAAAACCATAAAATGATTTTTTTCATATTAAAAGATCATAATAAATACAAGCTTCTTCAGCATAGGGACTATTCTATTGCTACCATTGAATCACCCGTGCCTTGCACTAGATCTATCATTTCATAATGGAGATACTCCCTTTAATGAGGTGGATGACAAAGCATGAATATCAAGGGCTTCTGTGAGATTCTCACTTGTCTATAGTGAATAGAGCACTGGGATTGGAGTCAGGAGGATCCGAGTTCAGATATAACCTCAGACACTCACTGACTGACCCTAGGCAAGTCACTTCACTTCTGTTTACCTCAGTTTCCTCATCTGTAAAATGAGAATAAAGATAGCATCTACCTCCTTGGGTTGTTATGAAAATCATGAGATAATAGTTGTAAAGTACTTACTTAGTACAGTGCCTGACACATAGAAAGCACAATTTAAATGTTAATTATTATCATCATAATCATCATTGATCATCATCATCATCACCAGTTGATCATACTGTCCACTAATAAAATAATTGTAGAAGATCCACCCACCATGCTGGAGACTTTTCTCTAAATCACTTAATACTGCATGGATACCAAGGAATACAAAGGTTATCCCATCAAGTGTCCCCTGACACTTTATGTCACCATCCCATCTTTTCTGGAAGTCATCTTTGATGACACCCTTTACACCACTTCTCCTGCACAATTCCTTATTTGTTACATGTTTCCACCTAATTATACCTACCGTACACGATTCCATTACCTGTTGGGTGATCTCCAACTTCATTTTTTAATGGGAGTATTCTATGACAAAAAACCATGCAATATCACTGGAATACACTGGTATCAAAAAAGATGAACCTTCAACTCAGGAAGAAGCTAGAGGTCACCACAATTACAGTCCATTTTTCCTAAAGCAATCCTGCCCACTCTCTTCTTCCTGTTAAATTATGTGTCCAGCTCATTGTCTCCTGAATGAAATAGGAGATTCGCATGTGGCAGGTTCTTTAAAAATATGTGTTGAGTAGCACTAAATGAGTAAAACAGTGTGTCCTTTATTGTCATGCTTGGTTTGTATCTTCTCTCCTTTCCTGAGAAATCTTAAAGGATGTCAATATGCTGAAGGAATGAAGGGCCTGTTTGCAATGCTGAAATACAAGATTTGAGCCTCTGAAGCTGCAGACTAAAATGGGAATGGAGCCTGCACAAATAGCATAACCAAATCTTAGCTATAATATTTGGCTAAAAAGAGGAAATAAAAAGCAAACAAATAAAAGATGTACATTTGGGGAACAAATTTTGAGGACACTATTATAGTAATTTTTATTCTCCTTCTAATGATGCCAGAAAATTTCTGATCCAAGATGTCAAAAATCCAAATAGAAAAAACTCAAATAATTTTCTCTAGAGCAGTTCTTAATCTGGGGCCAACATAGACCTCCACCTGTAGGTGTCTTAGGTGAACTTAGATGGTGGGAAAAATGCCATCTCTATCTTCACTAATCTCTTACTGAACTTTACTGTTTCTTTCAACTGCATTTTTTAGATATTCTGCAAAAGGGTTTATAGTCTTCATCAGACTGCCATGGGGCATAAAAATTGTAGAGAACTAGAATTAATACTTAGATCATTAAACTACACACCACCAAGTTAAAGCATTCATGATGGAAGTCTCTATTGCAGCCATTCTCATAATATATAACAAAATGTCCATGATAAACACAAATGAGGAAAAATCAAAGTGTGTGCTGAAAAAGCAAACATCCCCATCCCCATGCTCTCACCTTCTCAGAGCAAACATCAAAATGCACAACTGTTTCTGAGTAATTCCTTATCCACTGTACCATAATCCCTGGGGAACTGTCAGGGATTCAAAAAACCCTGAGCAGGACATTCACATCATATGGCAGTCACAGTCTAGGAAGACAGGATTGACACAAAATCATAAAAATAAAACTAAATAAGCTACATGACATAGGAGATAGGGTTTTGGGAATGGAGTAGGGAAGAGCTGAGTCCAAATCTGGTCTCACACACTAACTGGCTATATCACCCTGGAACATTCATTTAACCTCTCTTTGTATTAATTTGCTTTTCTGTACAATGGAGAAAACAATAGCACCAACCTCCCAGAGTTTATAAGGATCAAATGAGATAATAATTGTAAACTGCTTAGCACAGTGCCTGGTATATAGTGACTAATATAAATAGCGTCTGCTATCATTATTATTATTATTTTCATCAAATTAAAATTAATGATGGCATTCTATCAGCCCATTTGTTTTATGTCCCCTAAATATCAAAATAAAGAAAGCATGGTCTTTGCCCAAAAAAATGTTTCTATTGTAGATTCCTAAAAAAAATGTAGTGGATATAAAAGATCAATGACTCCAATGTCTTCATTTTATAGATCAGAAAACCCAGGAGGATTAGAAATGGTAAGGCCCTTGCCTAACATCATGAATCTTGATAATAGCAGAGCTGAGATTGAATTAAAGTCTCCTGACTCCAAAGCCAAATTCTTTTCATTCTATCCCACTATATGGGCACTATATTACTAAAGAACTGAAAAGCAGTGTTTTCTCAGCAAAATGTTAGAAGATCAATGCAGTATTGATTATAAGTGTGGAAGGATCAGGATCACAAAGTAGGGAGAAATCACTGGAACTAGTTTATGAGTTAATTAGAGAGGGGGAGAATTCTGGAATTCATTTTCAGTCACATCTATTCTTAATGTGTAGGCTATGTGAAAAGATCAGAAAAACTAAAATAAGGATATTGTTAAAGTGTTTCTTTTTTTTTTTTAGGGAAAAAGGCAAGGCAATTGGAGTTAAGTGAGACTTGCCCAAGATCACACAACTAGTCAAGTGTCTTAGGCCACATTTGAACTCAGGTCCTACTAACTTCAGGGTCAGTGCTCTATTCTCTGCACCACCTAGCTGGCCCTAAATTATTTCTTGAAAAGGATTGTAGGAACCAAATTTGGTTTTGTCTTTTGCTTTTTAGCATGAAGAGAAATTTGAGAGATAAATATTCTGTTTGTATGTGTGTGTGTGTGTGTACATATTTTCCCCCTTTTTTGTGAGGAGGGGAACATTTGCAAAGGCAATGTATTTGGTGTAGGAAACTTTCAATATGGAAACAACCCCTACTGCCTAGGCCAGAGAGAAATTAAATTCATTGTTGTTCAGTTGTGTCTAATTCTTCATGATCCTGTGGACCATAGCATGCCAATACTATCCATGGAGTTTTCTTGGCAAAGATATTAGAGTAGTTTGCCATTTCCTTATCCAGTGGATTAAAGCAAACAAAAGTTAAGTGACTTGCTCAGGGTCACAGAACTAATAAGTATCTGAGGCTGGATTTATATTCAGGTCTTCCTGACTCCAGGGCCAGCGCTGTATACCACCAGGTGCCTTTACAATGAAATCATCAAGTGAGCTCAAAAGGGCTTTGAAAACCTTATAAGCTATTATATGTGAATTATTATTAATCTTATTAATAACTGCTAATATTATATTAGAATATTTATGTAATATACTAATATAATTATTGATGATGGTTACCAATAATGTCTTAGGCTTCATCTCCATTCTTTACCATTATCTAGATATTTCTATGTTCTGGTCCCATTGCAGACTTGTTAACCTCACATTGTAATAATTCCTCACTGGTTTGGCTAAAATAGATTCCCCTGTTACTGGATCCTTTGAACCAGTTTTACCCTTGATGTTCCAATAGCATCATCCATTTATAATATGTGGCCACACCTGAAGAGCTGGGCCCACATCAAAGACCTTTGAGTCTAAAACCTCCTCCCCCTGCCCCCAATCAACCCCACCCACACAGCTCTCCTCCATCATTAATCATCCCAGACTAATAAATATCAGTTTATTCCGATTTGTTGTTCCCCAGGTGGAGCCATACTTAGCTCCCTTTGATTTGAGAATTTGAGCTAAGGCACAAATCCTAAGCACGGGTCTAGGCTCACCCCGTTTTTGTAAGGCCTGTGAGCTGATTGGTTTTATACATTTATTATATTTAAAAAATGTAAAAGTTATTCTTAACTCATCAGCTATAAAATACATATGTGAATGAATGAATGAAATGAAAATAAAAAAAGATAGGGGACCCTCAGCTTTAGTTTAATGAGCCCTGGTCCTGGACAGATACTTATATGGACAGATACAGTAACAGATACTTATTCACGTCCTCACCTACAAATCCAACCACTTGTTCTATTTCAGAGTTCTGTCTCATTGGTCCATACTTAGGTCTCTGGCCTCTGCCCTACAGATCCACACAAATGATATGTTTCATACCATAAGTAAAAACAAAACTTCATAGGCATACCATAATATCAACATATTTTCAATCTTGCAAGTCCCAATAATGGGATGGGGTCATTATCCCCTAGCAAAAGAATAAATAAATTTATTTATGAAGATTTTTATAGGGCATCAGGGTGAATACATGTGCATGTACATATTTATATAAAATGGTATATATGCTTGCATGATACAGACATATGTTCATCTTGCAACAATTCTGTTTATTTATCTGAAATATATATATACATATATATGTTAAGTAGGGATATGAAAATATAATAATAAATATAACATGTATGTATAGTGTTTTACAGTTTACAATGGGTTTTATACAGGGTGTCCTAAAAGTCTTAATGAAGTTTTTGTTTGTTTAGGTTTTTTTTATCTTTTTGGAGGGAGGAAGGCAGGGCAATAGGGGTTAAGTGACTTGCCCAAGGTCACACAGCTAGTAAGTATTAAGTCTGAGGCCACATTTGAACTCACGTCCTGCTGACTCCAGGACTGGTGCTCTATTCGCTGTACCATCTAGCTACCCCTTAATGAAGTTTTAAATTGCTAGAAAGTAAGACTAGACTAGGACTTTTAGGACACCCTGTATACACTCTTTAACTTTAATCTCCCTTTGATGTAGATAACGTAGTAAAAATATTAGTATCCTAATTTTTGTAAGTGATAAAAATTATGCTTACAAATTTAATGTGATTGTGGTGGAAAGAGCCCCTCATTTGGAATGAGAGATCCTGGTTTGAATACTTACTTTGTTACTAAATTCCTATGTGATGTAGGACAAATTACTTAAAGTGTGTGAACCTTCTCCATTTTCCTCCTCTGCATAGTGCAGAACTTGGCCTAGGCCTCCTCTGAGGTTCCACCCAGCTCTGTGTCCTATGAGTTTACAACTTCTTCAAGGTCTTTGCAGTAGTAAGTAGAAGAATCAGAATATGAACCCAGGTTCTGCAGTCACATTTAAGGCTCTCTCCAACATCTTTCTAAAAGTATGTCTATGTGTGTCTGTGTATTCATTTTCATGCCTAAGGATTCATATTCCTAATTTCACCTCATTTTATATTTGATACAATAGAGAATGGAATTTTGATACAGATATTTGCACATGTATACATGTACGTATAAAACTGCCTCACTCTAAAGACTGCTTAGTCTTTGGAGCTGGCATGAAAGGCATAGACTTTTCTTCCCTAGAAAGCAAGATAAATGCCCATATGTCCTAAATGATTCAACTGTTATCCACCCAGAGGCATGGAGTTGCACTAATGTCTTGAGCTCACTCACAGGGCTGTGATTCTATCGTTTTCCTGACTCAACAAATAAAACCTTCCTGAAAACCTCTTCTTTCTATAAAATACTTCGTAAGAGAAAATGTGGAGTATTTTAATATATTGTTTATAATTAAAACATGCCAATATTTACATTTAAAATTTGGGGAAGTGTATATTGGTTCACTTAATTATAGGAATTATACTACACTATTAAGCATCTGTAAGGTCTGAATAAATAAAAATATTTTAATAACCTCAGCTATGTGAGAGAAAAAAAGAATGAGGCAGTTAAACAGAGAAGTTAAACAAGACACAATTAGAGCTCTGATGTGAAGCTCTTACAAATCCATATATGGTCTTCCTTACAAGTTACACTGCATGTATGTATGAAGAAATGAGTTCAAAGAATAATTTGGTGCCAATGGGAGTGTGTTAATGGGTGGGCATATCTGAACCAGTCAAGTAAATATGACTGCAATAATTAATTTCAACTGCAGAGAAGCAGATTAATTATTTCTGTAAACTTAAACTTGCACATAATTTGTCAATGTTTATGTCATGAAAGCTCTGGAGTGGCTTTAATTCACACACCTGCATTAAAATTATTTAATGGCATTCCAAATCATATTAATCAAATGTGATTAATTTGGAATAGAATAGAATTTTGGCTCCTTTGGCACTTTTCATCAACAGGATAGTTCAGAGTGCCTTACAAATTAATGAGTTAGGTGTGCAGTGACTGGTAGATACAATAAGGTCATGGCCCAGTTACAATTCCCAACCAGCCTTCGGTGTTAGAAATCCTTTGATGGCAGTCTTGTGATCTTTATTGCCCCTATCTATAACAAAGTTGAAACAGAAGGAACTGTGAACCATAAATGCCGTTGGAATAATACAATGACCCTTTCTATGCAATAACCAGTTCAGTACTGTCCAGTGCTTAGCACAGTGTGAGGGGCATAGTAGGTACTTAATAAATGTTTATTGATTGATATGCAAGCTTCATTTATCCTAATAACCTTCAGGACTCACATGATGAATTAGTTCATGGTTAAAGGAAGCCTAGGTTTCTCTTTCTTTTTTACTCAGAACATCACAGATTTAGAGTAGAATGAAACCTTCATGTTCAACTTGTCTTCCCTTCTCACTTTATGCTCAGAGGTCACTCAGGCAGCCAGTGTCAGGGTTGATATTTAAAACCACATGTTGAAGGGGTGGCCAGGTAGCACAGCGAGTAAGAGCACCGGTCCCAGTGTCGATATGACCTGGGGATCGAATCCCGGGTTCAGATACTTAGCACCACACCCAGAAATAATTGGCCGTGTAACCTTGAGCAAGTTACTTAATCCCAATTGCTTTAAAAAAAAAGAAACAAACATGTTGTGACTCTGAAACCAATATACTTTCCATGGCAAAGCCTTGAATGATAGCTTCAGTTTATTGTTCATGCTAAAGCAATGATTATACACAAAAACCATTTCTACCCTAATGACAAATAAAGCTGTTTATTACAATTATTTGGCAGAAGGGATAAATCATTTTAGCTAATCAACTGGCTGATTTCTGTCCAATTCGGTCAATACGTTTATAGTGATTTGTGAATGTAGACACAGGTCAAGATGCCTATGGTATTCTTTCTCCCACTGATTATTCTCAGGCAATGTTTTCTACTGATTTTTGTATAAATTGGGAAAAAAAATGAAAGTGTAATTGATCTGAAATGAAAATAAATTTAAATAATTCTGGATTTATCTTTAATTATCTTAGCAATATGTTAGTGTTGATTGTATCTTACCTATACTAGCAGAAGAGGGTTAAATCCAAGTTGATTATCCAAGAGAGTTTCCAGCTCTAATATTTTTAATCATTTGTCTGTTACAATTCTTCATCTTTTAATACTATTATGTTCAGCATCCCTTCTTGATAATTGCTCTCAAGGAAGTCATATTGAAATTAAACTCAGAATGTTTGAATTGGAAATGACCTTAGAGATTATCTAGTCACATGGTCACAGAATTTTAGCATTTGAAGGGAGATCAGAGGTCATCTAGTCTAATGAGCACCTGAACATGTATCCCCCTTTCAGCATATCTGACAGTTAGTCATTCAATTTTTGATTGACCATTTCAAGTAAGAGATGTGTTGGGGCTGAAAAGAAGAAAAAACAAAAAATGAATGACATTATTTCTATTCTCAATTTTAATAACAGTAGGAACATACAACCAACTATAATCATTGACATTTTAGTATGATGAATTGGCATAAAGTACCACAACTGAGAAAAGAAGCTGATGCAACTTTTGACTGAAAAGGACAGAAGGAGCAAGGAAGGTTTTATATAGGAAATCATGCCTGAACTGAATCTAGAATGATGGACAGAATTTCATTAGGTATCTATGAAGGTTAGGGATGTTATAAATGGAGGGGGATGTTAAAGAAAAGGCATGGAGCTGAGAGAGGACAGGTAAGTTTTAGCAGTAGGTAATTCAATTGGACAGTATTCTACTTTCATATTGTTTGGTTTTTAACCATTGTGCAGCACACAAAATGCCTCACCACAAATTAAAACATATAAATGCTTGTCATTGAAAAGTTGTATTTTGATTCTATTTTGGGTTTCTTTCCTTTGCCCAATATGCAAAGGATCAATCAATTAGATTGCAAGCTCCTTGAGAGGAAGAACTGTGTTTTGCCTTTCTTTTTGCATCTCCAGTATTTAGTACTAAGACAGCTAGGTGGCACAGAGGATGTTGGGCGTGGAGTCAGGAAGACTCATCTTCTTGAGTTCAAATCTGTCCTCAGACACTTACTACTGGGGCAAGTCACTCAACCCTGTTTACCTCATTCCTTATATGTAAAATGAGCTGGAGAAAGAAATGGCAAACCATTCCACTGCCTCTGCCAAGAGAACCCCAAATGGCCACAAAGAGTTAGATGGAACTGAAAAGACTCAACAACAAACAACAACTTGTATAGTGTCTAGAACTTAGACATGTACATAATAATGTTTACTGACTGACAGTTCATCTAAATCTATTCAACGAATTTTGCTAAATGCTTATTATGAACAGGGCACTGTGCAAAAGACTAGGGCTATAAAAACAAAAATGAAGCAGTGACCTCATTTTATTTCAGGGCGTAGGGTAGAGAGAGACAACATGCATACACATTAAAATAATATAACATAAGATAATAGAATATAATAACACAGTATAAGAATATACTATAAAATTATGTTGTTTGTGTGGAGGAGAGAGAGAGAGAGAGAGAGAGAGAGAGAGAGAGAGAGAGAGAGAGAGAGAGAGAGAGAAAAGAAAAAAACACTAACAACAACTTGGGGTAGTCAGAAAAATTCCCCTTAAAAGGAGACAATGGTGGGGCAGCTAGGTAGCACCGTGAATAGAGCACCATCCCTGGAGTCAGGAGGACCTGAGTTCCAATCCAGTCTTAGACACACACCTGGTTGTGTAACCTTGGGCAAGTCACTTAACCCCAATTGGCTTGCCTTACCCCCTCCAAAACAAAATCAGAACCAAAGAAAACAATTGAGCTGAGCCTGAAGGAAACTAAGAATTAATTTTAAACAATAGAAGGAAGAAAATTCCAATCATAGGGGAAAAAATATTTTCAACTCACTTTTCAGAAAATAATGTATAAATTTTAACATAAGTTCTAGTTTCATTTTGGAAAGAAAGCAAAACTATGACGAACAATGTCTGATGTTGAATTATCTATTCTATTTTTGAGCCATTTGAAATTCCACTGGAAAGGAGAAGTTGTAGCTCTGATTTCTTTTTTTCCCCCAAACCAGGCACCTCAATGTGCATTGCAGAGTTTAGATCTGAAACCTGCTAGCCTATATACATTTGTACCATAAATCAGGAAGCTAGGCTTCAGGAACTCTTGAAAGAGGGGAAATGACTCATATCCATATGGGTATGAAATAGATCTCTTACATTTAGCTATTTAATGTAAAAGGTAATATTTATATAATTATGCAAAACATTCTTTTATTAAATTACAATTTCTCTCCCACCTTTCTCTTGCCTGTCAATCTAGTATAGCATTCATCAGTAAGCCCTTGTCAACACATTCCGATCACATCAAATACAGTTGTGTAAAATCAGACTTATCTTCCTAGAACATGCTGACTTGGATATTTTCACACATCCTATTAAATGAGAAAAATGTGGTTGGAGGCCAGTTGGAGTTAGAGCCAAATATCCTGAAGAAATTAAATCCCTGAGTTGTCACCTCCCTACCCTACAGGTATGTAAGAAGGCATGATCACTGAGATCATATTATCATTCCACATGGGATTTTCCTTTTAAAGAAAAACAATGATTATACAAACATGAAATATACCTACTTTTTTTCTTGAACTGGGGTTGGCAAACTGAAGCCTGAGGGCCAAATCTGGCCCACTGCCTGTTTTTGAACTGCCTACAAGCTAAGAATGATTTTTACATTTTTAAATAAAGTTTTATTATACAGTCAGTTCTGCTATAATGCTTGTTTTGAAAACACAGATTTGTTCCAACATGATTGATATATTAGGGGACAATATGAGCATAATGTTTTTGCAGAATTTCATCCGTATAAGAAACACTAGATGAATACAGAAAAGTATAGCCAGCTGAATGAACCAAGCTACAGAGGGATACACAATGCACACAGAGATTCACATCTCTCAAATATCTCTTAGCTACCCTGATTCACTATGTGTGCTATCCAACAAGGTTGTGGTTTGCTATTTCTTTTACACTTATGAACCTTTCTATAAGAAAACAAAAACAAATACTTATTCAATATTCCAAACATGTCTAAGTGGCCTGGTTCAAAAGCATCAAGCAGTACATACAAAATGAGAGCTTTAAGCATTGAGAAAAAGCTTGAAATCATAAAGAATCTCGGAAGAAATGAGAGAAATGTGATGTCTCCTGAGAAACATTGCATAAAGGAATGCACATTGTAGAATATCAGAGACAATATCATGAAAATAAAAGAAATCTCTATAACCTGATGTATTGTGTTCCTAACCCCATTTTTCCCATAAGCTTTCCAGGTTTTGTGTGATTTTGCATAGCACAGTGATTTTTAGGAATGTATATGTCGAGTTAGAGCAGAACTGATTGCATTCTAAAATGCAAAAAACATTCTTAGCTCATGGGACATACTTTGCCAACCCCTGTTCTATAACACCATTTTTTCCCACCTATAATTTTCTAATCATTTTTTGTGGGTGTAAAATCAGGAAATGATATCTCAGGACACAGAGAAAGGAAAGAATACAGTTATCTAAGGCCTTATTAGACTATAAGAAAAAGAAATATTATGAGAAAACTTTAAGAATTTCTACAGGGAAATATAGTATAGCTATTTTTACCCTCTTGGAGATTAGGACAAAATGTCTGTTAATTATTCTGACATTTATTCTAAAATCCATTTGTGAAGCTCTGTGTAGGAAAAAAAGATGCAAGAAACTAAGAATGAACCAATTTATATTTTTTACTGAATTGGATCTGAGGATGTTGACCTTGAGGTCATTTTTCAGATTGAACAGATTTGCAAACATATGGTTTTACACTTTTCAGGAGCCATGATGATAATAAAAGATAGTGAGTGTGATAAGACCCAAGAAGTAAGCACACAGTTACTTTCAAGCAAAGTATCCATTCAGCTATTGGAAGCTTTTGTACAATGACCTGATGATGCCTCATTGATAAAACATGTTCTCCTGAAATTTCTTTATAAAACCATGTTACATAGGAGAAAACAGAGGCCAGGTGGATCTAAGATCACATGCTTAGAGAAGAGCAGAGACAAGACTAGAACCCAGACTGCCTGACTTCTACCTACTTAGGATCTTCTTTCTTTGATACTAGTAAAATTCCTATATAGATTTTGTGCAAAACATTTTTTTCAGGGGAGACTTACTCAGACAGAAGCTTGTCTAAAATAAAAAGCTGGTCATTTTAGTGTCCTGAAACCTCAATGTGAGCCAACTGTATTCTGTATGGTGAAACAAGAGGTGAATATAAATTTTGGAGAGAGAGGAGTGGGGAGGGGAGAAGGGGAGAAGGGGGGAAGGAAGGAAGGAAGGAAGGAAGGAAGGAAGGAAGGAAGGAAGGAAGGAAGGAAGGAAGGAAGGAAGGAAGGAAGGAAGGAAGGAAGGAAGGAAGGAAGGAAGGAAGGAAGGAAGGAAGGAAGGAAGGAAGGAAGGAAGGAAGGAAGGAAGGAAAAACTTAGAAGTATAAGGAGATAATAGTGCGTCCTATACTCTGCCCTCATTGCCCTGGTCAGACTCTATGTGGAATATTGTGTTCAAATATGGTTGCTGCATTTTAGGAAGGACATTTACAATTTGGAGAATGTCCACAGGAGGGGCAAAGACATGATTTGGTTTATTCCACATTGGGATTAGTTGAAAGAAACAGGTATGTTCATCCTAGAGAAGATAAGGCTCAGTGATGACATAATAATTTTCTTCAGGTATTTAGTAGGCTCTCATGTACAAGAGAATTTAAAGTTGTCTTGCATACCCCACAGACAGAAATATGAAAAACAATTGACAGAAGTATCAAAGAGACTAAATTAAGCTTGACGTAAGGTGGGGGGTGGTGGTGTAGATCCTAATAAGAACTATCCAAAGAACTAGAAACAAAAAAGTTGCCCATCAGTTGGAAAATGGCTAAAAATTTGTGGTATATAATATAATAGAAAATTATATATATACATATATATATATTTTTATAATATAACAGAAAATTACTGTGCTGTAAGATGCAACAAATATGATGAATAGAATCATGGAAATACAGAAAATTGCGCAAAATAAAGTAAACAGAATCAAGACAATAATACATTGACTACAACAATGTGAGTGGAAGGAACAACTACCATGAAATGGTCAAATCTTGGTGGAAAAACACAACAAAGCTTGGTGCCAAGGATGTGATATGCAAAAGTCTGGGAGGGGGGGGTAGTGTTTGACATATCTATTGATTTTCTTCCTATTTTTTTCTTTTTTAATTTTTAGAGGGGTATAAGATTCTCTACATGGGGGAAGCATAAATAAAAAAATTATATTTAAAAAAATGCCAGCCATCTAAAAAGGATATAAGTTACTGTAAGAGGTGATTGGATTCACTCTCATTGGAATTATTCTAGCAAAATCAGGCTGCCCCCATATTTGTTTGTGTTGTAGAGGATGTTCTTTTGCATCATAGTTGGACCAGATAGCCTCTAAAATACCTTCTAACTCTGAATTCAGTGATTATGTGACTCAGTTGTTTTGGAAGTACTGACCCATTTCAGGATGTCTAGACTTCAATTGGAAGCCCCCATTCAAATATTTGCATTTTTATTTGCCCCATAACCATTTATGAGGTAGTTGTTGTGATGAAAAGAGCATGGCACATATGCAAAAGATCTCATTTTTTACTCTGGATGTCATTTGCTAGCTGTGTGATCATAGCAAGGCACTGTTTCTCTGAGATATAGTTTTCTCTTCTGTTAAAAATAAAATGAAAGGGTTAAATTAGATGATCCCTAATGATTCATTCTACTAGGATCATTAATGGTCTGTTCTATTCTAGAGTCTATTATCCTATGATAACACTTCTGTCCATGACTAAAACTGTATTGATTATAGAACTGTGGTGCAAAACAGTGCAATTCCCAAGGAGCAAAACCAAAACCCTTTAGTTGAATTTCAAATCTATAGCTGCAACCAACAAGACAGTAACAACCTGAGTGAAGGTATCCATTATAATGATGCATGACTCATAATATTTTTTTTTACCAATTTTCACCATATTTATCAAGTTTTCTTACCGTAATGCATTCAGTAACTCAGACTAGCATCAATGGCAGAGAAAAGAGTGGTGTTACTTTTTGTGCAGGTTTCCTCTGTCAGAGTTTTCAGTGGAATCTAAATATTTGCAAATTTTTCCATCCGGTAACCTTTGACCTCTTCTTGGGCCTTGAGAAGACTTTCCAGGAATACACATAGCTGCTTGAAATGTTTCAAAAATCAAAAAATCAATCGTTGCAGCGGAGAGAATGATGAGAAGAGATGTGTCCAGATGTGTGCTAATACGTCCACTCTTCAGAAAACACTTGGTCAGTTTGAATAGGTACACATGATTATTAACAGTCTCTTTTCTTCATCTTCATCATGTCTTAAGGTAACAGAAGCTGAAAGACCAAAAGAATTGATATGTATTTCCTGATCACCCCAAAGCCACATAGATGTTATATTTGTAATCAGGGAGATTATATATTATTTTTCTATTTCTTTCCTTGGGAAGAAAATTGTTCCATAAATACTAATACACAATGATCATTAACTGAGGAAATGAAGGGTGTGGTAGAAACAGCACATTGGATTGAGAATTATAATAATCAAATCCTGAAAGGGACCTCAGAAACTAATCCAAACCCTCGTTTTATAGGTGAGGAAATTAAGGCCCAGGTGAGTTAAATGATTTGCCCAAGGTCATTCAGGCCAAATACAGGAGACAGGATTTGAATCTCAACCTGCTTACTTACTCATCATGTAATCTAATTGATATAAATTCATCCACTCTTAACCTCAGTTTCATTATCTCTAAAATGTGTATAATATTAACTTATTACAGGATGTCCATAACAAAGTACACATGGGTAATATGGCCATCGATACTGTCTTCAAAGAGGTTTGCTAATTTGATCCATAAATAGGTAAGCTGTGCTCTCCAGGTGACACCCAGTTATTTGTCACCCTGCACACTACATTACCCAATCAGTTTTTCATTGCTTCTATTTGTCCTACTAAAGTGTGCAATCCCATGAGACTCACACACAGCACAAAGCACACTAGTAGATGCCTCCAGGGAGGCATCTAAATTAAGTGGAACGATATACCCATGGAGACAGTTGTTCTAGTTAGCTGCAGTTACAGGATAACCCCTATAGCAAACCTAGGTGGTCTAAATAATTGAGGATACCCTCAGGGATACTACACACACACACACACACACACACACACACACACTCAGCTTCAAGGAAAATGCCTCATCCAAAATATCTATGAAGACAATTAAACTGAGCTCAAGCCTGTTCGTGGGTGTGAATTGTTTTATTTTGCTTATGGAGCTTTCTTTTCTCTGCAGCCAGAAATATAAAACAGGCAGCAAGGATACAGAACCATAAGCACACAGGATCTAGAGCCAGAAGAAACATAGAGGTCATTAAATCCAGTGCTCTTTTTTTTTTACAAATGGAGAAATGGAGATGCAGAGAGTTGACTTGCTAAAAGTCACACAGGTTGTAAATGGTAGTGTTGAGATTTGAACCTAGCTCCTCAGATCCGAAGCTGCAAATTTGTCTGATCTGGAAAGGATCTCAATGTCCAGAGGTCCAGCTCAGTAAACAGAAAATGATCTAGTCTCAATTTCCTACTATTCCGTAGATTTTTTCACAAACATATTTCAGAATAAATGTCTAGAATAATTAAAAGTCTTTTGGCATTAATAAAATGTGTGTGTTTGTATGTGCACATGCACACACATGCATACACATGCGCATTGACATTTAACTCACTGATACTGACATGCCCTACCCAGATCATTACCTGCATCAATGACACATTAATTAAAGTAGCAGAAAAAATAAAGCAATGGAAAGATTCTATCTTGTCAAATTAAAGACAAAAAGGGCAGTGATTTTCAATGTATTCACAAATTAAAAAGGAACCAAATATTTGTCTCTTATCTAACTACCTTCAAAAAATAGTTAAGTCATAAATGATTTTGGAACTTGAAGAAACTGGTTGTTATTTTAAAATTTCTTAGACTTAACATGAAACCAACCAAGTTGTCATCTCTTTCATCAATTGTCTTTCTTTGTCTTGCTAGAGGACAGAGTAGACACAGTAAGGTCATTAGAAAGGCCAATCTCACTCCTGCTTTTCTCCTCTGTTGAAAACTTTTCATCTCTTTTCCCTCCAAAGGTCTATTAAAATCCATATGCCTTTAAACAATCATTTCCTTCAAGTAGAAAAGAAACTAGGGCATAATAGCTTAACTTTGTTTAGAAATAGGAAAGGAAGACATGCCAAAGAGTGGCAGTTTTGGCCACTTCCAATTATGTTAAATCTTTCCCTTTTGGTTTTCTCAACCCCTCATAAGTATTTATTCAGTGGCATGACTATCTGCCACCGTAAGCAAAACCCAATCTCACAACGGGTGCTGATTTGGCTAAGACCAGTGGTTGTATTTTGGTAAATGGAATTTAGCCTTTGGTCTCATATTAAATGAGTCACTAAGCATTAGAAACACAGGACTAGCTATTCCTACTACTCAAATACACACACAGACCCTGTAATTTGCATGTTTCTGAGGAGTAAAGTAAATCTATACAGCTATGGGACTATAGCAGTTCTATATAGTTAATACACTCATCCTTCAAACAGTGGCCTCCATTCACAAGAAAAAACTTCTCCCACAATAACTGTATGTCACCTTCGTCTATATTAACATTTACCCAATCTCAAGTCATTGGACTTTATGTACAAAATATGGATGACAGAGTGGTTGACTCTACTTTTTCCAAGCACATAGTAATCTCTCTCATATATGTGTGTATGCATATATACACAAATATGCATACTGTATATACATATATGCTCATGCGTATACACACATGCAATACACACATAGACACACGTGCACATATACTTATACATATACATACACACACACACACACACACACACACACATATATATATATATATACGTACTTATTCTCCTCCTCCCTCATCCTGCATTTCCCTTTCTAGCAGTGTGAACCTGGGCAAGTCACAACCTCTGTTAACATAACCTTAATTTTCACACTTATAAAATGAGGGTAATAATAATATCACAGGCTTGTTGGTAGAACAAAATGAGATATTTATAAGGCATTTTTATTAACTTTAAAAAATTACATAAATCTTAGTTATTATCTTTCCTGTTAAGTCTCTTTGTGAAGGTATTTTTATTTCTTCTCTAAATCCTTTGAAAATAGAAAGTACTATGTGAATCCAATGTTCTGATCAGTATAGACTTTCACAGTAAGCTATTCTTTCCAGAACTAGGCATTGGTTTAAAGACGACATTATTTATAAAAAACATACAAATAATTGTACAATCGTGTTTGTTATTTAAATTAAGGGAAAAAATCTTCTATTTGGAACTATATAATGTTCTATGAGAACATAAATGTGCCATCATTATCTTTAAGGGTATGTATTTTACATGACTGTGAAATCTGTTTCAACTGAATAATTAGTCAATCAACAAACATTTATTAAGTTCCTACCATGTGTGAAGCAGTGTGTTAGGCCCTAGAGATACAAATAGAAAAGTGAGGCTGTCCCTGCCTTCAAGAATTTCACATGATCTTAATGGTACGTGGCATACATTCAAAATGCTAACTTTGAAAGTTTCTATCCTTGATAATTTGAATATATGTTTTCTTTTTAAGGTGGGGGGAGGTGGAGGTTGGGAAGAAAGGAATAGGAAATGAAACTGTGGTTTCTTTAGCACTGGGAATTCCTGATGAAGAAATTTCCTTTTCAGTACAGAGCAGCCCCTTGCTTAGCAATTTGTAGTCTTAAAGAGTTACCAAGGGCAATGAGGGAGCAGGGCCTAAGTGCGCTCCCAGCTAGAGTGAATTAGATGCATCATTAAAACCTGGATCTTCTTACACTGAGACTTTCTCTCTCTCTATTATAACACAATTTTTCCATATTATTCCAATACTCTTTTATTTTCATTTCTTCTGAGGTCTCACCCAAGCCTTTCCTGTTGGCTTCAGTTTAGACCATCTCACATGAGGAACTTGTGTTCTTAATGACTCACCAGGATTCTGGTTCATTTCTGAGATAGCAGTACCCAAAGGGTTCCCTTCACACAGTGAATAAGTTTTGTCTAAAAGTAGTTATTAAAAAGATGAAAGATACTGTTGTCAAAGTCTATTTTTAACACTCTTTGTCTGAAATGACCTTCACCACATGATTCATGACAAAATATAATCTCTTTTCAAATATTGTATGTACCCACCTCATGCATTTTAAACATAGGGGCCTTTAAGTCCAGAGACCTCTCTAGAAATGTGTAGTCAGCTGGTTTCTGCATGCACTCCTTCTACAAGGTTTCCCTACTAATGCAAATATTTACTTCCTCCTTTGATTCATAGCCATTAAGGTTATGGGAAATCAAGCTCAGCAGCTTCATTAAATGCAAATTGGGGAGGAAGACACAGGAGGGAACAGTGGGAAGGGATAGTTGTAGAGGGGAGGAAGAAATTGAGAAATTGGCAAGATGACTGCCCTGGGAAATGTAGTTCAGATGCAGGGGAATAAGGAGGAGAGTTATGAACTTATTTTCTATCATCTTACAGATTCATTTAATTTCTCTGCCTCTGCAATTTCTCTGTGATGGGCTAGACTTCTGCACTCAGAATCTATTGCATGTCCATTTTACTTCTTTAAAAAAAATTATACAGAAAACTTTCATTAATTTGGACTGAATAATAGGTCAGTTGAGAAGGAGCTGGGCAAAAAGATATGCCTGAATTACTGAATATTCAAAAATAAAGAGGCCATCAAGAATACTAGTCATGATAATAATATCTGACTCGACTCGTGTCTGGCAATTTAATGTTTGCATAGTAGTTTGTATACATTATCTCATTTGTTGGGTAACTTTCAAATATATGTAATAAATGAAAGAACAAAGTGTTGTGAAGCAGAGGCCCCTTGAGGACTGCAAATGAGTAGTGATTAAACAGTTAGTTGTTTGTGTTTAAAATGTGCTTCTGAAGTGTTTGAAGATGTTTGAAAAGGGGTTACTTCTTTTGGAGATTTTAAACACTTCCCTGGGCAATGCTATTCATTTTATATCATCTATGGGGAAAGTTTACTCAGCCAAGATAAACTTTTGCTTAACCCCTGTCAGAATTATCATGAATCGTAAAACCTAGTCACTAGAGGCATTTAAGGCATGGGTCATAGAACCATTTGTCAAGGTACTGGAGGGGGATGTCAACTTTAGGCCAGAGCTTGGAAGACCAAAGATTTAGAGTTGAAAGGGACCTCAGAGGTAATCTAGTCCAATCCCTTCATTTAAAACACAAGAAGCTGAGCCCAAGAGATTTTATAGGACTTGTCTAACACAGTAAGTGACTTAACGGGGTTCTTTGATTCCAAGTTGTCTTTCCACCTTGTGAAACTATCAAGATAACCATTAAATTTTTTCTAACTGCCAGGGTTCTATTTAGTAGCAGAGTTTATGGGGATGTTTTTCTTTATGTTTAAATGGCAGTGTTCTACGCACCTGCTACAAGGGTCACCTGAAAAACCTCTACTAACCTTGAAAAAGTCACAAAGTCAAACTGATTTCAATAGCTGCTGGCTAGGTCCTCATGGAAACAAGGTGTTTTAATGTTCGACATATTTAAAGGAGAATAGCCTTCAGGTAAGAGGCCAGGGTGTTTATACATAGGAATGTCATTGTGTAGAGGAAATTGTCTTTTAATGGGATGTCATTTTCTCACATCTTTAGCTAGGATAAAAGTATAAATATTAGATTGTTTACAGGCAAAGACAATTTAATAGGCTGACCACTCAGCAAGTAAGTCCTGTCATCCCTTTTGACTTAGAGCTAAATAAAGGAAATTATTTCCTTTCCATGTCAAACTTTGTCAGAAGGTGCACAAGTCTGCTGAGAGAAGCCATGGTACTTTGTGTATGTACATGAGCTCTCACTCACACAGTGATCTCTGAATCATCTCTCCCCCCCATGCCTCTTGGCCTCATGGGATTGTTGTCCCCCAGCCACTAGCCTCTGTGACCATTCCCCATCTGTCTGCTATGCTTTGACACCGCCCCCCCCCCAGACAATTTGGCAGACTGCTATTGACCAATGTATTCTTCCCATTTACCTGCCTGCTTCCTGGTTCAATAGTCTGCTCCTCTAGCCAACTTGGTGACTGATAGTGACAGGTTCTGGGTTTTGCCTCATGTTTGGGCTTTTGTTGTAAGAGGAAATGAGTTTTTTCCTAGTCAAAAATGAGCATCAATAGTTAGGTATAGCAGGCTTAATTAAACACAGCACAGAAGGGAAAAGTCAACAAACAACCCTACTTGCAATTCTGTTGTAAGTGGAATGGGAAGGGGGAAAAGGAGGGGCAAGAAGAAAGGAAGACTTAATCTTTTTAACACCCATAGACACTAGTACCCTTTCTTCCCTTCCCTGATAAAAACAGTAGGAAATTTGTTGTCAGGAAAGAGGAAAAAGCTTCCTGTGATTTCAGGACAACTTCAATATTTCTTTTCTTCAATATGATGCCATGGAGATAAATAGAGAATTGGAAGGATGTTAGATTTAGGCTTGGATGGGACATTATATTTTAGTCTGGCTCAATTTCCTTATTTATTAGATGAAAAATTTAGGTGCAGGGAGTTCAAGGGAGTTGCCCAAGATCACCCAGGCAATAAGCAGGAGAGGCAAACTTCAAACTGGTCCTTTGACTCCAAATCTGGCACCATGTTGCTTCTCTTCCATTTTCTCTGTAGGTTCTCCACATTTTTGACTCAACTTTCCATGATTCCTGTGTCTGTCTGCCGTTGATCATTAATAAAGTCCATTATAGATAAAATTATCAAGTAGGCCGTTTGATTAGAAATAGATTTAGATTACTCAGAAGCTGCACATGTATATATTATCATTAAATACACTAGGCATGACAAATATCACAAGAAATGAAATTGACTATATCTCAGTAGATGGGAAACAACTGGTAATTGATGTGGGAATAATTAACTATCTGTATGCTTAAAATAAAAAAAAAAGGAAAGAAAATAAATGTTCTAAATTGAACTCTGGTTTCCCTAGCTTCCTTCAAGACTCAATTAAAATCCCATTTTTTTCAGGAAGCCTTTTCTAGTCCTATTTATTATCAGTGACTTCTCATGAGATTATCTCCTATTTATTTTGTATATACCATATACATGTATGTATGTATGTATATATATGTATATATATATCCTATATATTATTGTTGCTCACATGTTTGTTTCTTCCTTTAGACTGTGAAGCCCTTGAAGGCAGGGGCTATCTTGTACATTTTTTTGTATCCCAAGTGCTTAGCACAGTCCCTGGCATACTGTGGATACTTAATAAATGCTTGTTGACTTGATTTTTTACAAATAGTGGTAATTGTAATTTAAGATACTGCTGAATACTGGAGGGATGATAGTCATGAAAATTAAAAAGACATCTTGGACAATGTTGAGGAAATTAGAGCATTCAAGGAAAAATAGGAGACAGCTAAATGTTAACAGTACTGTGAGACCTCACTGGCCTCCAGTGCAGTCCTGATTCAGGGTAGAGTCTTGAATAAAAAGTTCATTCAAATTTTAATCAGTGAGAGAATGGAGAGAGAGTGTGCTAGGAGTCAAGAAGAAAAAATGGGTAAGTTTTAGTATTATTCTCAATTCAAATTGGCTATAATACTAGCTGTGCAATCATGAACAAGTCACAACATCTGAGTACCAATTCACTCCCCCATGTAAAAAGGAGATAACACCTATAGTATCTACCTCACAAGATTAGTCTGAGGATCAAATAAGATAATGCATCTAATTTGCTCAAAACCTATAAAATGCCATCTAATTTACTTGAAACCTTATAAACCTCATAAACCTATAAATGTCAGCTATATACCTAATTCCCACATCTGGAACTTAACAACATTATAGACTATTTCCATCTTGAATTGACTGGCTTTCAAGGACTCCCTTTATAATATAGATTTCCTTGTACCAACTTATCAGATATCTCCTTATCAGCAAATATCACTGGATTTCGAACTAAGTCCAATAGTGAGAAGGAAATTGGGCTGGGTCACATTTGAGAAACTACTTTTAATCATGCTAAGCTTTTCACTGCATCCCGCCCCCCCACCCCCAAACAGGGGCCTGGATCTTTTTAGTCCCAACATCATCCCAGGGAAGCTGCATTGCATTGATTCATGAAATAACTTGATCTTAGAGACCAGATAACCCAAAGGGCAATGGATATTTCCCAAATAAAAAGGTTGGGAAATATAACCAATAAATATTTGTGCTTAAGATGCTACATAAAAGACATCCAGAGGAAAGTGTATAGCAGATAGGTAGAGACTTTGTAGGGAATTTGTTTTTAAAAATACACACACACATACACACAGAGATACAAATCATGAAAACTGAAAAGGGTTAGTTAAGCAGCCATCTGCACAGGTAGATGAAGTACCTACCCCAAAGAGATCACCAAATATCACTACATATTTAAAATCTGTGTGTGATAGATCACAAGTACAAGCACCTGGAGGGCAATTAAAAAAAATCCTAATATTCATTCATTTTCTCTATGCCCTTCCTTCTGTTTTTTCCTACTGCCCTGGAAAAGAAAACAATAAAATAAAAACTTATTTTTCTGTTGTTACCTTCAATTTCTTCGGTATCTCAATCCCTTATTCCCCATCCCCCTAAAGTCCAAAGCAATCCATACCCCTCACCCCACCCCAAAATAAAGGAGGCCATGTTTGCTATTACACAATAAGGTGTTAACAGCTGTGCTTTTGGCTCTCCTACTTGGATCAGGTTAAAAGTTTCTGATGGCTGAGCCCCCTCAGTAATACAATTTCAAACTCTCTCTTCATTTCATATCTAATTGGTGACTGCAGGGAGATCAGAAGCTTAAAGGGGCTTGTATCTCTGGAGAGCTGCTCACTGGCATTCTAATAAGGAGGTGTTGAGAGCCTTGGCAAAGCTATTAACTAAGTGACTGACTCAAGGTTATTAGTTTGTTGTTATTCACCCTGAATGCCTTCTGCAGATGGCCAGATATGGGGTGAGGAGGTGGAGAGGTTGTTTGTTTGTTTGAATCATTTCCTCTGGCTCCAGTTTTAAGGCTTTAGGTTTTGCTTCTGTGATGCAAACAGGTGATTTTTTTTTCCTCAAGGAAGAGTTAGCTTCTTGCTTTCCTCTTCTGTAGCATGAATTGTGCATTACTTTTACTTCCCTTTATCAGAAACTGACATTTTTCCTCTTAGTCACACCTACAAAAAATATGCAGTTTAACCTGTATTCGATAATCATTCATAAAAATAGCTGTCAATTTAGGGTGAAATAATGAAATTTACTCTGAACTACAGAACTGGGTGGGTGCGGGGTCAGATAAGGGATGTTTTAATCTCCTAATGAACTCACTAATTTGGAGGTCAGACTTTAGACTACCTTAACACAACAGAACACAAGCTTACATCACTGCAAGAGAAAAGAGAACTGAGCATCTGAAACAAGTGTCACAAAGTCCTTTCCTTTAGAGATTCTTCAAATGGGATAAACACTCTGAGTCAGGATACCTGGATTCTAGTTCTTGCTCATTCTAAACCTCATTTGTCTTCAGTATCCTCATCTGCATTATTACTACCCTTCTATTGCTTCTACAATATTATCTTACATTTATATGGTGCCTTAAGGTTTGCAAAGCATTTTAATAGCTGACATTTATATAATTTTTATGATATAAAATGTTTCGAGTGCATGATTTCATTTGAATGAGGTAGGTACTATTATTATTCCCATTTTACAGATAAGAACACAAGTTTATCAAGGCTAATAGAGAACTATGGACTGATATTTGGGGTTCAAAGCTTTTTTAAATGTATAAATACTTTTTATTACATCTGCTTTTCCAACAGATGCATCATGAAATAGTGAGGAGAACATTAGACTTGGAGTCAGGAAAACTCAGGTTCAAATCCCACCTCAGACATTTACTAGCTCCGTTGCCTTGGGCAAGTCACTTAAAGTCTCAGTATCTCTCATTTATATAGCAAGATCACAGCTTCTATCCTCCCTTTCAGCTCTTAAGTCTATGATTCTGTGATACCACAAAGCACACCCTTCTCTTCTACCCAAAAAGAAAAGGAATGGTCTTATCATCTAGAGAATATCAACAATATTCTATATGAAGCATGTGAGATAGCCTTTCTGTACTTAATGCTTACATTTTAAAAGCCCATTAGTCTTCAGAGTTATAGATCTTTCTTCAAAGTAAGATCTTTTTTGTTACTTTTGAAGAGAGGCAAATAGTTAGCAATTCCTTGTAAATGAGAAGAAAAGAAAGAAAACATTTCAGAATCTGTACAAATCTGTCCAACACATTAAGGAGTAAATTCTGTAAATATATTCAAGAAATCAAGATTTATATTTCCATTGAGTTGAGATTGAATATCATTACTGGCGTGTGGAGATCCACTCTATTCCCTAAATCAAGACACAAATAAAGGCATGTTATTTTGTCAAAATATCCTATAGATCGATCTGCTTCTGCTGCTTCTAGCTTTTCTCTCATAAACAGCAATAACAGATGCACTAAACATTACAGAAGTTCTGTAACAAGGGTGGAGAGAAACAAATGAGGGAAGAAAAAGGCTAAGGTACATGTTTGGTCAAAAAGATTTCCCAGTGTCCTTCATTGTTTCTCGAGCTCTATATTTAGAACTAGGAAGGCAAAATTAGCTTTGCTTGCGGGCTGATTGGGCTTTCACATTTCCAAGCTTTCATTTAGGGAAAAGAAAAATGCTTATAACTGATAAGTCAAAGTATAAATAGGGTTTTCTGTAAAAATGCATGATACTTTGACCTTGACAGTTTAATTCTTAGGGATTTCCCCATAATGCAATAGGTCATAGATTTTTGAGCTAGAAGAGACCTTAGTTAACTAGTCCAACCTCTAATTTTAAGAATCACTCATTTTAATGGGCATTAACTGTCTTAATTGTAATTTATTAATATAAAAATTTTTCCTCATCCTTCATAATTTCTTAATAAAAATTCAGAGCTTTGACTTTGTCACCACCACTTCTCAGAGTAATAATAATAACTGACACTTATATAGGTCTTTTATGGTTACAAAGCTCTTCACATGCTCTTTTTGGTTCTCATAATAACCCTGAGACAGACAATAATACCATCACATTTATATGTCATTTTAAAGTTTATGTAGTTCTTACCTTGTTATAAAAAAAGGGAAAAAAACTGTTAGGTACATTGTTCCCATTTTGCTGGGGAGAAAACCGAGGTTCAGTGAAGGAACTAACTCATGGTCACAAAACTAGCAACTACTGGCATGTGAAAAAGAAAAAAAGTTACTATTTCATAAACTGCTATTGATTCCAAATCCAGTGGCCTTTTCCAAACTCAACCAAAATTTGTTTTATTATCCTAATTTTATAGATGATGAAACATGTTTTAAGAGGTTAACTAACTTCTCTCAAATCACATAATTAGTAAGTGGCAAGGCAAAAAAACAAATCACATTCCAAGTTCAATGTTGTTTCTACCATATAACAAACATTGCCTCTTCCTCAATATATTTTTTGTCATTCAGTCATTTCAGCCCTGTCTGACTCTCCATGACCCCATTTTGGATTTTCTTGGCAAAGATACTGGAGTGGTTTGCCATTTTCTTCCATTCTCAATAACAATAGAATATTATCAAATATTTTAAAGCTACAAAGTAGCCTGAAATATTTACTTTCAATTTATTTCAACAAAACATTTTATAATCACTTAGTATAAAATCCTTGCCCTCAAGGAGGTTTTGTTCTACTGGGGTGAGAATCTATAAGCAGAGAATTAAACATAATGTTATTTGAAGTGAGAACCTTCTTAACAACTACCAGTAGGTAAGAAAAGATCAAAGAAAGCTTTTCAGAGGCTTGAAGAAAGAAAAGGAAACAGAGAAGAGGAGTTGAGAAAGGAATGCCTTCCAGGCCTTGCTAAAGCTTAGGAGAATGCCAAAATTCAGGAAGCTCCATATCAAGTTCTGGCAACAGGTAGTAATCCAGATTCACTGAAACATGGTTCATGAAGGCTGGTAATAATAATAGACAGGTAGGACATGGCTCAGTGGATAGAGTGCCAGGCCCAGAGTCAGGGAGACTCATTTTCCTGAGTTCAAATCTGGCCTCAAACTTACTAGCTGTGTGATCCTAGAGAAGTCACTTAACCCTACTTGCCTCAGTTTCCTCATCTAAAAAATGAGTTGGAGAAGGAAATGGCAAACCACTCCAGTATATTTGCCAAGAAAACCCTAAATGCGGTCATAGAGAATGTTACATGACTGAACAACAACAAAAGTAATTTAAAATGTCACATACAAGAGGGAGCAGTGTGGTATACCAAAGACAGAACTCAATTGGGAGTGAAAGGACCTTGGTTCAATCTTTGCTCTTCAAATGTTCAACCAAAATGTTGACAACTTATCTTGTCTTCAGTTTCCTACCTGGTAAGAATGAGGTGATGAATAGGTTGGTCTCTGAGGTACCTTCCAACTCTAAATCTAAAATCCTAAAATAAAATGGCAACACATCATGGAAACCTACAAATGTCACTTGGAAGAATTTGAATTTTATCTCAAAGGCAATAGGTAGCTGCCAGAACTTTTGGAGCAGAATGATGGTTTTCAGATTCACCCCTTATGAATGTTAATTTAATAATTAAGTGGAGGATAAATTGGAGAAAGGAGGGAGACCATGAAGGAGATTGCCCCAGTTCACTGCCAATTGCCAGGACATTCAGGGAGAGATGTCAAGGAGGGAGATGGTGACACGGAACTGGAGTTCTAAAGAGACACTAAGGCTGGATTATTATTGGAGACATTAAGTTGGCAGTCATTCACTCATTAAGTAAATATGTATTGATCCCATGCTTATGTTCATTAAGGTATTGTTTTAAGTTGGGGGTGTGGAAGGTGACAGAAGATAGACAATTTCAAAGCATAAGAGATGATTTTTGTTGCCCCAAATAATGCATACAATAGTACTTCATTTTTCTTTATCATTCTAAAATTCCATCAAGTTAGGCAGGGGTGGGGGCGGCCAGGTAGCACAGCGAGTAAGAGCACCGGCTCCAGTGTTGAGAAGACCTGGAGATTGAATCCCCGGCTCAGACACTTAGCACCCACCCAGAAACACCTGGCTGTGTAACCTTGAGCAAGTTACTTAACACCAATTGCTTAGGGGAGGCCAGGTGGCTCAGCGAGTAAGAGCACCGGCTCCAGTGTTGGGATGACCTGGATCAAATATGGGCTCAGATACTCAGCACCACACCCAGAGATAACTGGGCTTGTAACCTTGAGCAAGTTACTTAACCCCAATTGCTTTAAAGGCAGGGGTAGAAATGTTCTAGGAAAGAAAAAAGACCATGCATTTCTTAATACACGAAAGCCAGGTTTGGAGTACAGGGAAGAAATGAAGGGGAGAGAGTAGTCTTAAAGATGACAACATATAATTACATCTAGAAGGCTTTTCTAAAAGTCTTAGTACAGTTTTAAGCCTTCAACTCTTTTGGGAAACTCCATATTCAAGAATATTAGTATGTAACAGTGTCTTCTGCTTTCTGTTCTGGTATTTCCCATTTTCTAATCTTCTAGAATATATTTCCAATTTGTTGGCACTCCAAAGGGATCAACCAATCAGTAGTCATTGAGTAGGTGTTAAATACCTACTGTATGTCAGTCACTGGCCAGGAATAAGGAACTGACTAGTTTAGGATTTGTCTTTCTCCCAAGTCACCCCAGAGCTTGTTCCTAGGCTAGAAAGCTCAGTAGACTGCATCCCTTCCAGAAGGAACAATTTCTTATGTCTTTTTCTCCTTTGTGGTTCTGGATGTGAGCTATCTTAATTCCTTTTTGGCATACTGATAGTGCCTGGGTGATGTGTATTTCCCCTAGGAGCTAAGAGGCCCAGGATGTCTGAAGCAATTTTTCCCCTGATAAGGAACAGGGATATACTTGTTTTATAATTAAGTTGAATTGAATTGAATTGAGTTGTCATGGGCAGGATCTCTTCTTGTCATTCCAAAGGATAAAGGATTCAAATAGCCAAAAAGGTTTTTATAGCTTGAGTATAACTTTGCTTGTAGTGAAAATGGAGGCATGTTTAATCTAATGCTAGTCAAAAATGCTTGTAAGATTATTTTCCTCAACCCTTTGTTTCTTCCTTGTACCGAAATACAGCATTCATGTAGTTAAAAACTTCACAAAGGCATGGCATGACCTCTTCTTCTTCTCCTAGAATATTTTCTCCACTGCTTGCCTTGATGGAATTTTAGAATGATAAAGAAAAATGAGGTACTATTACCTTTCGTCAATGCCAGGAATTCTGGGTCTTCCAGTCTATGGCTATTTCATAGAAATGCAGGCTCTGTGCTCTGGAACAGACTACATTGAGAAAACAGGGTAGTGGATTACAAAGATCTCTCATTTGTACACCAGAGGAGTGAAATTCTCATCACATCACAGCCTACAGATTGTCATGCTAATAAAAACAATCAAGAGAGATGACATACAAGTGAATTTCATCTTAGTTCAAATATTTCAAAATCCCAATGATTATTTTTCTTCCCCTAACTGGAAAAAGGTCCCATGATAGTCATTTCATTTTATCCTCTGAAAATATGTCCAAAAGTGAACTCTTTCTATGATCACTGTCAAAAGGAATGGGCTGACCCGTATCTATATACTTCATGTTATAATAATTGCTCACATTCATTTAAGATCGTAAATTTACAACATTCCCCTTTTTTATAGAAACTCTGTGTGACTGTGTAGCAGCAGTAGTACTACTATTACTACTACTTTATGGATAAAAAAAATTAAGGCAAATGGTATAGTGATAAGAATACTGGATTTAGGGGTGGCCAGGTAGCACAGCGAGTAAGAGCACCGGCTCCAGTGTCGGACTGACCTGGAGATCGAATCCCGGGCTCAGACACTTAGCACCCACCCAGAAACACCTGTGTAACCTTGAGCAAGTTACTTAACCCCAATTGCTTAGGGGTGGCAAGGTGGCTCAGCTAGTAAGAGCACTGGCTCCAGTGTCGAGATGACCTGGATCAAATCCAGGCTCAGATACTCAGCACCACACCCAGAAATAACTGGCCATGTAAACTTGAGCAAGTTACTTAACCCCGATTGCTTTAAAAAGAATACTGGATTTAGAATCAAGAAAGATCTACATTGAAATCCCACCTCTAGCACTTGTCAGATATGGGACTGAAGTACCTTAACCACTTGGCCTCAGTTTTTTTTTTTCCTATAAAATGGGGACAATTATGGCCATAGTGCGTATGCCAAAGGAATATTGGGGAACTCAAATAAGACAATGAATGCAAAGTGCTTTGCAAATCATAAAGTTATATACATCCATTTTTTTGGATGCAGATCAAAAGGCTCTTCAGGAGAGAGAAACTTCAACCTAAATGCCATAAAAATGCTTCTTCCCTAGCCTACTTCCGTAAGCTTATTGAAATTGTATTTATTCTTCAGGCTCAGTCTCCTCTGAGAATCCTTCACCAATTTTCTCCATCTTACATTAAACTCCCTCTTTTCTGAGAACCTATTACAATTATATTTGGTACCACACAGTTTAACACACCATTTTTCTCTAGTTACTACATGTATGTTGTCCATCTCCTGAAGTAGTTTAGCAGGGACCATGATTTATATATCTTTTATGATCTGCAAAAGATCTAGGATGGTGCTGTTCTCATAGTCAGTGATTACTCAGTGGTTGTTTGTCGACTGATTAACACACTTCACAGTTACCATAGGTGATAATCATATTGTTATTTAACAGACCTTCATATCCAATTTATATCTCAGAAGAAATTATCAGCATGTTCTCTCAGTCAGGGAGAAGGGGAAAGGCATAGGGAAACATATAAAATATCTATGGTCAGCTAAAGAAGTATATGATACTGCAGAGGTTGACTTAGTGAACTTCATTTAAATAATTCTTTTCAATTCTTCTCTATATTTGTGTATAAGGAGGATTTTGTTATCCTTTTTAGAGGTCAGTTTCTCAGGATCCATGACCATGGCAATGTCTAATTTCTAGGTGTTAGATAATAGCTTCCAGAATAGTCTCAAGGATCCTAGATAGTAATTTCTAGAACCATAGTGATAGGCAGTCCTGCTGAGGCTTCATCGTGAGATACAGGAGTGACATAACTGATATTTACTATGTTTACACAGAGTGATAATATTGCTAAAGTTAACTTGTGAGCTTAATGCTGGCAAGATGCCCTCTTTGTCTGTTGCCCTATAAAGCAAGTGGGCACTGATTAGTGAGTGAGAGAAACCATGAGGAACCTGTAGGGGAATCTGCGTGTGCCTTCAATGCCCCTCATCAAGGCTTGAAGGGATTTTAGGGGAATGCACAAGCTGTGCCTGTCTTAATTAACTCCATCAAGATGTAGAGATGTAGAGGTAGCTGCCCCCCGCTTCTCACTGGCCCTTGAAAGAAGGGTGATTAGGCAATGCTGTAGGAGCTGTGCATCCCATTATCAGCAAACTTTCTGAGAAGAGTAGACTAGAATAAAAGCTTATTACTAACCCCTCTGAAGGTGTCAGCTGGTCTGACAAGGTCAAGAGTGAATCTGTTAGAGGCTGGAGTCCCAAGACCTCCAGTGCCTCCTGTGTGTTATCTCTGAAACAATATTGTATTACCTTTCAGAGTTCTGCTTTGGAGGAGCTGACTAATAAACAAATGCTAGGGAACTACACTATTGTTACCAGATTATCCACCTCATCGTGTACAAATATTTCAAATAGGTCACTGATAGATTCTGAGAATGTCACTCCATAACTTTAAGACAATTATGGAACTGCCTCATTTCTCTCACAAGCCAACTTCTTCAACTCTGTCAATGAGCACGCACATACACACATACACACTCACACACACAAGAAAAAAAATGAGAGAGCAGGGAGAGATAATATAGAACTAAAAATAATAAAATATATATTGCCATCAATAGAAGATCAACAATATTTTATGAAACATATTACATAGTTTTTGTTACCCCTAATACTTATATTAAAGGTCTATTACTCTTCAAAGTTGTATTTTTCCTTTCCTAATTCGAAATTAGGCCTTCTCTGATGCTTGGGAAGGAAGGTAATTGATTCAAAGGGGAAATCAGAGGTTAGAATTGCAATTTCCTCCAAAAGAAACTGTCCATGTTTGGAATCTTTAGTAGCTGTCTCTTAGTTATTAACAACCCTACTTATATTTGACAGACAAGTAATAATGTGGCTATCCATCTCATAGACAGCAGAGCCGAATACATTTCTAACTTTATAAATGCATTTTAAAAGCTCGATAGACAAATTTCATTACAATAAAGAATGGAGATTTGGCAAATGAAGTCTTTGTTTTTTCATCACTAGATAAATCTTTCCTTTTCTGCAACTGCTAATAAGGATCTTGAAGGTTAAATAAATAGAATAAACATTTCCTGTTTATTAGCAGCAGCAAGTGTTTGAGAGGGTATGTGCAGAATGCATTCAGGATGCTTTTCTTTTCATATCCTTTCACTGAAGAGCAGAGCTGGAGTGAAACATTTCAGAACATTCTGCAAGGGAGAGTATCAGTTACCCAAATGGAAGGCAAATGGAAAATAAGTGAAGATCACAATGTTCTGTTGGAGGCCCTTCGTGTCTCATTCTCCTGTGAATGTGCTTTGAAAACTTTTAAGTACTATACAACATTATCACATCGTCATTGTTATTTCAGAATTTCAGTGTTTTATTGTAGAATTTGAGAGCTGTGAAAGACAACAGGAATTCATTCTTTAGTCTAAATGCCAATTTTGCAGATGAGGAAATTGTAGCCCAAAGAGGTCACTCACTAATTTCTCAGGGCTCACACCACTAGCTAGAGAGAACCAAGTTAGACCTTGGGTCTTTTGACTTCTGGGCCAAATCATTATAAAATCCTTTATTTGGCATTCAAAGTCCTTTACAATCTATCCTCTTTCTACCTTCCCAGTCTGTTTACATCTTATGCCTCCTCCCCAAGAAAATCCTCCCCATACTCTATAATCAATGACACTGACCTTCTTGCTCTCCCTTGCATCAGATGGTCCAACTCCTAACTCCAGACATTTTCACTGACTGAGCCTCATGCCTGGAATGTTCTCTCTCTTCACCTCCACCTCTCCAACTCCGTGGACTCCTTCAAATCTCAGCTAAAATCCTATTTTCTCTAGGAAGCTTTCCCTATTCTCCTCAATACTTTCTCTTTCCCTCTGTTTGGTTGTCTTCAATTTATCCTGTATAATCTAGGTAAGCATATGAGGTCTCCCTCATTGAACTGTGAGGTCCCAGATGATATGAACTGTCTTTTACCTTTCTTTGTCACCTTAGCACTTAGTATATAATGCCTGGCATACAGGCAATGACTAATAAATACTTGCTTTTTGACTGCTGGTGGATGCCCCTATTCCACACTACAAATTACTATTTGGTCTACTATGTACATAAAAGTATCTTTTGAAATTTCCTATTTGATTATAACAAATCTCATGCCCAGAGAAGACAGAAGGAAACACACCAGTTTTCTCAGACAGGTGGGGAACTGAGTGTAGATGCTATGTATGTTCTCAGACATGGTCATTATGTTGATTGATTTTGCTTGATCTTTTGGCAAGTCCTCAGGCTGAAGAAAATATTCAGTACATTGAAGGAATAAACTTTTGCCTGATATCTCTTAACAAATAAACCTTCAAGGAGGGAATATCTCAACGTGGGACTAGAATAACACAAATTGGAGTCAGGCAGAATCTTAGAAATTATCTAGATCAAACTCTTCATTTCTACAGCTGAGGAAACTGAGTCTCAGAAAGGGAAAGTTATTTGCCTAAGATTACACAGGTATTAAGTAACCAAATGAGAATCTGAAATCTCAAGTCCAGTGCTGTCCTTTTCAGATTCTCAATAACACAACAGTGGTCTGATCCAGTCTAGATTTGTAATCTCATCACAATAGGAAACTATCCCTGTGGAAACTCCCTCCAAGACAGACTAGCAACTCATATATAATTAGTGGTCCTTGAGACTTGTCCTGGGTATTGAAGGAACAGACAACTTGACCATGGTTGTGAAACAGGTCCTGAACTCAGGACTTCCATCTGTAAAACTATCTCTACCTATTATGCCACATTGTCCGTCAGGCGCAAACACATATCAGAGAAAATCCAGAATTATTAGGTAAAAGCCAAACATCATCACATTGGATTTGACCAGGAATATTTATCAGAATGGAATAACTACTAAGAAGGTATCCCTCCAAGGGAGCAACATAAAATAAAATGCTAATTTTCTTTATACTATGATTATTTAGAAAAGACCTGCTGGTAATTAACATCTCTGATTACTTCCTATCCATAAATATCTTTGAGTGACATTTTTAAAATGTGCTTAAACAAGGGGTATTATAGTATACTATTTATTTCAAATCTGTTTTTGAAATTCTCTTAGAAGTCATTACAGGAAATTATCTGATTTTCTATCTTACTGGCTGACATATCATATAAATCATCCAATGTGTCAAGTCTGATAAAACCTATATAATCCCATTACATGACAGGAACTGACCATCATAAATAGACCTGACAACCTAACTTGGAAAACTCAAATGCAATGTCTTTAAAACTTTAGTTCAAAAATAGAGTAAATGCTATAAAGATCCAGTCTGTTGTGATTTTGAGGGATATTTGGAGGATTTTTTTTTCTATCTCAGTGTTTTCAGCTTACTTTTCAATGATCCTAAGTGCAGGCTTATAAAAATTATCAACAAAATGGGTATATGGCTCATATCTCTAGCTCCAATTACCTTCTGCTTATTACCCTATTCAGATAGTACAAATCCACAATAGTGTGAAAACAACCATTCTTTGCCTGGGAAGGAATGCAGGTCTTATTAGGAGCTTGGCCCAAGGGAAACACCAGACTATTGTAAACAGAAGGAAGTCAATTGAATTGGAAATGATTGATACAGTGTGAACTTTGAGTGAATTGATTGGTTTGGCTGATTCTTCCCTCCACCCCCCATGTTAATGACTAAATTGCTGCATTAACTTAGTTAAGTCATTGTGTAGAGGTTACCTAATTCTTTTCCTGGTCATAGTACTGAGTTACTTTGATCCCTTGAAAATGATAGCCATCCTCTTCCTCACAGGAAACAAAGCAGATATAAAAGCAGACCAAAAAGCCCTAGCAGCAGAGTCCTAGCAAGCCTAGGATAAGCAAAAGTATAAAAAGGAAAGTGGTGAGAAGGCTCTATTTCTCCTTGGATCCATTCAGAAATCACTTCTGATACTTCTTATATCTATAGCAATGAACAATTCATCTATTCTCCCTGGATCTCAGTGTCCTCATTTGTAAAATGATGAGGTTGGAATAGATGGCTTTCTTTCTACAATTCTTAAATATATAACAGCTGATTTGGGGATGCAATGGAAAAGTAAAGGGGAAATTTAAAATATACTCAATAACATTTATGAAAATTATTATGTATTTATTTATAACATTCTTTTATTTTTAAATTTTGAATTCCAAATTCTCTTTCTCCTTTGCACCCCTGTCCCCAGCCACTAAGAAGGCAAGCAATATTAGATTAATTGCACTTAAGAAATCACACAAAACATATGTTTATATTAGTCATATTGCAAAAAAAGCAAGAAAAATAAAGAAAGTGAAAAGTTATACCTCAATTTGCTCTCAGAGTTCATCAGTTCTCTCTCTGAAAATGGAGACCATTTTTTTTTCATCATGAGTCCTTTGGACTTATCTTGATCTTTGTATTGATTAGAGCAGCCAAGTCTTTCACAGTTAATCATCAGTACAACATTGTTGTCACTGTGCACAATGATCTCCTGGTTCTTCTCACTTCATTTTTTATCATCCCAGATAGGTCTTACCATGTTTTTTTTGAAACCAGCCCTCTTGTCATTTCCCATAGCACAAAATCACCCCATCACAATCATATACCACAACTTTTTAGCTATTATCCAATTGATGAGCATCTCATCAATTTCCACATCATTGTCACCTCAAAAAAAGACTATTATAGTTTTTTACATATAGGTCCTTTTCCTTTTTCTTTGATCTTTTTTGGATACAAATCTAGTGATGATATTGTTGGGTCAAAGTGTATGTACAGCTTTATAGTCTTTGGGGGCTAATTCCAAATTGTTCTCCAATTCACTACCAACAATTCAATAGTGTACCTATCTTTCACTTATCCCCTCCAGCATTTGTCATTTCTGATAGGTGTGAGGTGGTACCTCATAGTTGTTTTAATTTTCATTTCTTTAATTAATAGTGATTAATAGAATTTTTAATATAACTATAGATAGCATTGATTTCTTTTTCTGAAACCTGACTGTTTCTATCCTTTGACCATTTATCAATAGATGAATGGCTCTTATTTTTATAAATTTGACTCAATTCCCTATATATTTGAGAAATGAGGCCTTTGTCGGAGAAACTTGCTATAAAAAATTTGTATCACTTCATTGTCTATTGTATTTTTTAGCAAAATTTAGTTTCCCTTAATATCCTTATTTGATATTGAACCAAGCACAGTCCAATGTGAGCTGTGTAGGCCCAGACCTGGGCGGCCCCAACTAGCTGTACAGACCTGCCAGAGAAGACTTCAGGAGAGTGAATCACTGGCAGATTTGGCAGTTTCCACACTTCTCAACCCATAAACACCAAAAAGAAAGTAAAAGGTCAGTGGGGAACTCTATTGGAACTGGGTGACTGAGGAGCCCAGGCTGTCACCTTCACCCAGGGTGATAGAAGGGCTGCAGCTGCTGCTGTATGGCTGCCTTTGGAGCGCCTGACCTGCAGACAGTAGGGGGTCCAAGCGACAATTCAGAGGGTAATAGATCTTGCTTTGACCTGCTTGGATCTGGGTCACAGTCTTGGATGGTAGTCCTGGGGTGAGGAACCCCATTGTGCTAAAGCTTGTTGGGGCTATAGAGAGGGCACCCTCCTCATAGTTCTGGCAACTGTGAAAACCCCAGTGATTTAGGACACAGCTCTCTTCACTACGGAAGCAGAGTTCTACTGTGGCAAAGAGCTCAAAAGTCAAGTAATTGGCCTGCACGATGATTAAGCAGAACAAGCACAATCAGACCATAGAATACTTTTTTGGGGACAAAAATGATCTAAACATTTAACCAGAAAAAGAAAACAAAGTCAAAACTCCTTCATCAAAAGCTTCCAAGAAAAAGATGAACAGTTTACAGGCCATGAAGGAGTTCAAGAAGGATTTTGAAAATCAAGTAAGAGAAATGAAGGAAAAATTGGGAAGAGAAATGAGAATGATGCAAGAAGGTCATGAAAAATGAGTCAACAACCTGCTAAAGGAGACCTAAAAAATATTGAAGAAAACAGCACCTTAAAAAATAGACAAACTCATACTGCAAAAGTGGCCCAAAAAGCCAGTGAGGAAAAGAATGCCTTAAAAAACAAAATTGGACAGATGGAAAAGGAATTTCAAAAGCTCACTGAAGAGGATAATTCCTTCAAAATTAGATTGGAGCAAATGGAAGCTAATGACTTTATGAGAAATCAAGATACTATAAAACAGAAGCAAACAAATGAAAAAAAAATAGAAGGCAATGTGAAATGTCATTGGAAAAACCACTCACCTGGAAAATAGATCCAGGAGAGATAATTTAAAAATTAATGGACTACCTGAAAGCCATTATCAAAAAAAGGAGCCTAGAAATCATCCTTCAAGAAATTCTCAAGCAAAATTGCCCTGATATTCTAGAACCAGAGGGCAAAATAGAAATTGAAAGAATTCACTGATCACCTCTCGAAAAAGCTCCTAAAAAGAAAACTCCTAGGAATATTATAGCCAAATTCCAGAGTTCCCAGGTCAAGGAGAATATATTACAAGCAGTCAAGAAGAAACAATTTGAGCATTGTGAAAACACAATCAGGATAACACAATATATAGGAGCTTCTACATTAAGGAATTGAAGGGATTGCAATATGATATTCTGAAGGTCAAAGTACCTAGGATTAAAACTAAAAATCACCTACCCAGCAAGAGTGAGTATAATGCTACAGGGGAATATATGGTTATTCAATGAAACAGAGGACTTTCAAGCATTCTTGATGAAAAAAACCCAGAGCTGAACAGAAAATTTGACTGTCAAATAGGAGAACAGGAGAGATAGAATAGGATAAATTATCTCATATAAAAAAGGCTAGAGAAAACTGTTACAATGGAGGAGAAGAGCAGGAAGGTGAAAGGGAATGGGTCAACCTTACTCACATTAGATTTGGTTTAAGGAGGGAATAACATAAATATTCAATTGGGTATCTTACCCTACAGGAAAGTAGGGGGAAGGGGATAAGAGGGGGAATGATAGAAGGGAAAGCAGACTTGGGGAGAGCATAGTTAGAAGCAAATACTTTTGAAAAGGGACAGAGTCAAAAAAGAGAATAGAATAAGTGGGGGGCAGGATAGGATGGAGGGAAATATAGTCTTTCACAATAAAACTACTATGGAAATGTTTTGGGTAAGTACACATGTGCATCCTATATTGAATTGTTTCTCTTCCCAGTGGGGGTGGATGAGAAAATAACAAGGGAAAGAATCTGGAAATCAAAGTTTTAAAAACAAATGTTAAAGATGTTTTTTACATGCAACAGGGAAATAAGACATACAGGAACTGGGATATAGAAATCCATCTTGCCCTACTAGAAAATTGGTGGGGAGATGGGGGAGGATATAAGAGAAAACAGATTGGGGGAAGGGGTATTCAGTAGGCTTGCTATATTGGGGTGGGTATAGGAGAAAGGTGGGGAGAAAATGTATAACTCAAAATCTTGTGGAAATGAATGTTGAAAGCTAAAAATAAGTAAATAATATTTTTAATAGAATGCTGCTGCTCACTCCTTGAATTTGCTTCAAACACCAATCTTTCCAGTTCCAACTTTGGATATGTGTCTAGTGCCTTTATATTTGGGCAGGGTAGAACCATTCTTTCCTTTTCCCTCTCATGTCCTTCCTAAAATAGACAAGTGGAACACAAATGTACATCATAGAACTATGAGTAGGTAGCACTAATAAACCTGTGGAAAGGAGCATTATCTTTCATAATGACATTTCAGTCTATCAGTCAATAAACATTTATTAAACACCCATTATGTGCCGATTACTATACCTATAGCCAGAGATACAAAGAAAGAGCAAAGATAGCCCCTGTCCTAAGATATTTACTATGCCTGGCTCATTCCCAGAGGTGTCATGCTTAGCACTCTAACCATGCTTCCATTGATAGGAGCTAAGCTTGACTTCTTCTCTGGAAAGTTACCTAGACTGCTAGTGTTTGGGGACTATTCTCTTCAAGAAAGGATGTGTCTGGCTACTGACGAGCTGAAGAAGGAAAGGCATAAGTATTCAGGACTCTTTCTCCTCTTCACCCCGAGGCACATGCCATTACATGTAATCCTCCTGTCTTTGAAACACTCATTGTTTTTGTGGTTTGGTTTCCCATGGCACGGTACATAGAGCCCTGAATTAAGAGCCAAAAAGACTTGGCTTCAAATCCTACTTCTGACTAATATATGTATTATATGACCATGGGAAAGTCACTTTTCCTGTCTCTATCATCTATAAAATGATGCCATTAAAATCATTACTGTAGAAGTTTTCAATTTTGGGGGGGTGGTGGTAGATTAAAGACTTTTTTGGTAGTCTGATGAAATCTATTGACCACCTTTCAAAGTAAGCTTTTGAATGTACAAAACAGGGTTATAAAGGAAATTAATTACTTTGTAATATAGTTATCAAAATGTAAAAACAAGACAAAAAATAAAAACAGACTCCAGGTTCAGAACTACTCCCACAGGGCTACAGTCACATCTTTTGAAGATGCAAAAAAGAAAGTTCTTGTACCAAAGTTCCTGGTACTTTTTAATGGTTCAACATCAGAAACTGAGATGATTTTTAAGTGGAAATGGCAGTAAGGAAAAGGAATTACCTTTTGTTTTGCTGCACCCTAAGGAACATGGGACCTTTCTATCCAGCTTGCAACCGAATTTTTTCCATATTAGTTGTCTCTTCTACTTATGTGAACTTCTTTATGGGAAATATTGCTTTACTTTAAAAAATATTTTATCCCCAGAGAATATAGTACAGTGCTTTTCATATAGTGAGGACACAATGAATGCTTCATTCATACATTCTTTCGTTCAAAACCCCCTGAAACCTTCTTCAAAGAAGTTTGTGAAATGTTCAATGAGATAATATAATAAAATAATTTTCAAACTCTTAAGTGAATGTCAGCTATGATTATTAATACACTAAAAATAATGCCCAGCAGTAAGGGTCAATATTTGAAAGGACATCCTTGTGATGTTATAAGGAGGAAAATACCCTAATGATATTTTTATAAGGGGTAACTACTTGAGAGATAAGATCATTAGCATCAGGCCCTGTTACTTACCAGTACTCTCAGTGATAATTTTAACATAGTCGATTAAGCTTTTATATTCATTTTTGAAAGAAAACCCAAGTGCACAGGTGTCTATTTTGAATTAATGTCATAGTCTCCTGTGATGTTTATTTTTTTAATCTAAAATTCCTTACTCCATAAACTGAAATTTTAAAAATACTATGAGGAATTCTTATATTTTTCAATATTTCAAGTGTAGAGGAAAAAGTTCCAGTTGAGGCTTATAAATGATCCAAAATGGTTCATCTATCTCTAATCTTCATGGCTAAATGTAACCAAGGCAACTAAAACAACACCATATGGCATGTATCCAGTTCAAAATACAGCTTTTAAGTAAAGATAATGCACAAATATTGATAGAAGGAAAACTGATAAGCTGAAGAGAAATGTATTCTTAAATTAAATTAAGGAAGGAACAAGGTTGCCTGTATTTTCTCAATTTGAATAAGAAATCCCATTAAAGTCTTGATGTCAGGCCTATTGATTTCCTGCATTTTATTCCATAATCTATGGCTACTTTTAAAGTGTAAACTATCAAATTATGTCTTTACTGAATAGGTTTTTAAAGCAAAACCATGTAAAAATAACAATAAAAATGCCGCAGAGCTGGTAATATCAGAAACAGAAGACAACTTAACTTGAAGAGACAACCAAATGTTCCTTTCCCTTTGCCCACCTGCTACCAAGCTAGTACATGCTTAATCTAACTCGAGTTTTTGGCAACACCACTAGGCAGTGCTTTCTTACACTAAGAAGTGCCAACATTGGCAATGACACATGTGTCATAAGCCTATATTTCCCTTTATAAATTGGAACCACTATTACAAATGCATCCGTGTCATTTCTGGGAGAGAAATTCAAACAGGGCAAAGCCATTATTTTCACCACAACATAAAAGTGTAATTGCAATAAACGGGAATGATTTGCAGTCAGAATCCTTTCATTTTGTGACATTCTTCATACAGCATATAGCAGCCCAATTATGTCTCTACTGAAAATAATTTCAGGCTTACTCCTTGTCTTGAAGCTGATAGGTGCCCAGGGTCCCCTTGGATGGCAATAGAAGCTCTCCGTGCTTGAATTTGCTTCAGAGTGTGAAGTAAAATAAAAAAAGAGGACTATTGGGAATATTCACTTGCAAAATATCCACATGCCAAGAATAAGAGACAAGGATGGAAAACACAAATTATTTGTTGTCATCATTGCTCTAAAAAAGACTTTGAACAGCTGTAATACTAACAATCAATCCATCCCTATGGTTTAGACCAACATAATACCTCCACTTCACATTACTATGGATGTTATAGTGTCTGTGAAATTAATTGGTCTCTGTCTAATCCATAATGGACAGGTGTCCCTTGGATAAAACCTCTAACGCAAGGGAGCTCCTGCTAAATTAGTACCCTGCTAAAAGTCTGGTGGAAGAAATGGAGAAAGAGCAGACACCTGGTCTATACAATAAAATTGATTGAAACAAGTGGTGGATGGTGGATAGAGGCTGTGGGGGATGTCACTCATATTCTTATTTTTCTATGTACCACAACAACAACAACAACAAAATAATCATAGTTTCAGGATGTGAACAGAATTTTATAAAAAGTTTTAAAAGTTCATCCAAACTCCTGAGTTTTTAGGTCTACATATTTTTAATTGACCAGATTATATCGTTTCCCCAATCAAGGATCTATTTTCTTTGACAGTATATTGCCAAAGTCAGGGAAAGACTGATTGTTTCTCAGTGCCAGTAATTCCTTCCTGCTGCACTGGACATATTTTGAACAGGAATATGTAGGTGATCAGATTCTCTCAATTTTATTTTTTTTCTTGAACATCAATGTCTCTGGTCTATTTCATCTGAAGAAAATAAAAACTGAGACAACATAGCATATGAAGGGCAGGCATTGAGAAGACAACTGCCCTCTGAAGAAAAATTAGATGAAAAGAGAAGAAATTCCAGATTGAAGTTCAGTAAAAGGAATAACCTTCATCATTTTTACATTTGTTCTAAGGTTTGACTTCTACAATTGCTAGTCATAGAGTATTCAAGTGCAAAATGCTCTCTGTGTTCAAGATAAATGAAATAAAATTAATCTGTTTCTTTCACAGTCAATAATGCTCTTTCTTTTTCTTTTTCTCTTTTTTAATAAAAGCAGAGCCCCATTAAAACCACATAGGAGAGACAATAAAATTCAGTCTCACTGGGAACCATTGTCGAGAGAATGACAGTATTAGCGTATGTGTATGTATGTATGTGTGTGCATTCATGCGTTATGTGTGTATGATGCTAACATAAGTGGTGGCATATTGTAGTGAAGAGAGAACTAGCCTTGAAGTAAGAAAACATGGGTTCAAATCTTGCCTCTAACAGGTATTCTTTGTGAGACTCTGGTCAAGCCAACCACTGCTGACCACAAGCCAATCTCAATGCTTCAGGCAACTCTCTAAGACAATAAGTTGAATAACTTAATGTTATATGATAATAATACATTAGTTCCCTGAGAGTACCCTGTTCCTAATGAAACCACATATTCTACAAATATATACAAACCTACATATACATATTTCTGTATATATCTATAGGCATGTGTATGTGTATATGTATACACATATGTATGGGAGTATTAAGAGGTAGCCTTTTTTTTTTGGAGGGGGGAAGGTAAGGAAATTGAGGTCAAGTGACCTGCCCAAGGTCACACAGCCAGTTTTTTGTGTTGTGTCTGAGGCTGGATTTGAACTCAGGTCCTCTTGACTCCAGGGCCAGCGCTCTATTCACTGTGCCACCTAGCCACCCCAAGAGGTAGCCTTTAAAGAAGAAAGTTCGAGGAAGAGAAGTTGCCTCAGAAATTCACATGGGAAAAGTCAGGAGTAGATGAGAAATCTATATGCAGAGAGTATCTACTGTTTCAAGTTTCTGAAATTTATTGCTCTATCAGGAAAAACCCATTGCTCAGAAAAGACGGAGAAGTCAGTGTTGCATTCCAAGTCTCAAACCATTGAACTTACTATATGGTTCCTCCAATCCCTTTAATGAGATCATTGATTCAAATTTGGAAGTTCATCTAGTTTAGCTACTTCTTTTTAGAAATGAGCAAACAAAAGCATAGCAGGATTGCATGACTTACCCAGGACACAGAAATAAAAAAGTAGAAGTCATGTGATAAATCCAGTCCTCCTGAGACCAAATCCAATGGTCTTTCCATATTACTATGATTTCATTTTCACTATATCTTAGTGGTAGAACCTATGTTAAATCAGGTAAGCGTTTCTTTCCTTAACCAAAATAAATATAGTTAAGTATTATGTGACACAGAGAGGGAGTGCAGTGATTTATTTAATCTATCTAGTATTCACACCATCCTTGGATTACCAATTTTCAAAAAAAAAAAAGTTAAATTGTAATATCCTGCAAACGGACTATATTGAACATGAATTAAGATTCAGAGAGCATTTCAGATTCTTGCAGCATCTTGGCATCACTGTTATGAACATCAGTTATATCTGTGCTACTTAAATATGCAGAAGTAGCAGCTAGTAGATATTTTCAGTTGATAGAATGTTGGAAATCAGGCTTTACTGTAATGATTTCAACTAGGCAAATGATTAAGGCTAGATTTTCCTATTTGTGAACTTCTTGGACATGTTAGATATATTGATTAAAACTTATTTACAAGTTTAAATGTTCATGAATCTGCATTTTGCACATATGTGCAGTTTCATTTGAATTATCTTAAGCTATGAAACATAAGCATTAGACAGTCCATAAAAGAAATGGAGAAATCCAAGTATGATAGGTCCTGAAAACAGAAAGTCAATATCTTTTGGATAGACCATGTCTATACAAGGCAGACAGATCTTGTATAAACCTCTAGGTATAGAAAGGCCTGAACTTGGGTGATGGCTCTGTGAGTGTGGATATGGGGATGTATACGAGAAATGCTTTAAAGGTAAAATGACTAGACAACAATAGAGAACAAGTGTATGTAAGGAGTGATGATAACATCGACTTTATGAACATGACTGATTTGGAATATAGTGATATCCTGTATAATAATAGGAAGGTTAAGAATAATTGAACTTTTGAAGGGGAAAGATGTTGAGTTGTATTTCAAATGAAGTTGGTAATATGTGCTAATATGCTTAAAAGAGAATTAGGGTCAGACATATAGATTTGGAAATCATAAAGATTATGACTTTATGGGAGATAATGAAATTACTAGGTGAGATAATATAGTATAAAACAAAAAGAAAGGAAAGTCAAGGACAGAGGGTAGGAGGAAACCCATGGCTAGTAGGCTAGCCCAATGAGTGAAGAACTAGCAAAAGAAACTGAGGATTAGATAGATAGAGAGGAGCAGAACAAGGATTGAATGATATCATAAAAACATAATTAAAAGAGAGTTTCTAGGAAGAGAGGACCAAAAGTGTCTCCTTCAAAAAAATCCTCTTCCTATTCCCAGTCTATAACATTGGACATGTTCCCAAAGCTCTATCCTAGGTCCTCTCTCCTCTGTATTCTCTCCTTGGAGATTTACCATTCTGTCACCATTCTGATGACATTGATTGTCATCTCAATGTGGAAGATTCCCAAATCTTTATCTGACCTAGGCAATTAGACTCGGATTCTTAATTGGTCTTCAAGCCAATGTTTTATATCTAATCAAATCCAAATTTCACACCACTGACCATGTAATTCAGAGGCAGCTAGGCTGTACAGTGGATAGAGTGCTGGGTCTGAAGTCCATAACCCATCTTCCTGACTTTAAATCTGGCCTCAGGCACTGACTAGTTGTGTGACCCTGGGCAAGTCACTTAGCCCTGTTGCCTCAGTTTCCTCATCTGTAAAATGAGCTGGAGAAGAACATTGCAAACCTCTCTAGTATCTTTGCCAAGAAAACCCAACATGGGGTCATGAAGAGTCAGACACAACTGAAACAAGTTAACAACAACAACAAGACCGTGTAATTTTCTTTATGTATATATCTTATTCCACTCACCTTCTCAAAAAATTGTCAATAGCTCCTTATTGCCTTTAGGATAAATACAAATTAGAGAGGCAGCAGGGTCCAATGGAAAGAATCATGGGTTTGTAGCAGGAGGACTTGGCTACAAATTTTTAATTTTCTACTTACTAATTCTATGAACAAGGCCTAGTGAGTTAACATCTCTGGAACTCTGGCTCTTTATCTATAAAATAATCTACTTGGACTAGATGACTCCTAAATTCCCTTTCAGTTCTAAATCCATGAAAACATCCTGGCATTCAAGGCCATCCAAAATCTGGCTAACCTATCTTTCCTGCTTTATATCACAGTATTACCTGTCCTGCACTATATATCCCAACCAATTTAGGCTTCTCATCACTTCCTGTCCTTTTGTGATATCCTATTATTTTCACTCCTTTGCTCATAATATTCCTTAAAACTAACCTCAACTTCCTTCTTTCTCACAAAATCATAGAATCAAAGAATTTTAGCATTGAAAGAGACATCAGTGGTCACCTAGTCTAACCCATACCTAAACTATAATCCCCTGTACAACACATTCAACAAGTGGTCATCCAATCCTTTCATGCATGTCTCTGAGAAAGATCTCACTGGCTTCCAAGGCAGCCCATTTCACTTTTGGATTGCTCCTACTTTTAAGAGACTTTTCCCTTACATTAAGCCTAAGTTTATCTCTACAACATCTCCTCCCTGTCGCTAGCTCTACCCACTTTAGAAAAAAAGCATGAAAAATCTAAACTCTTTTATGTTACAGCCCTTCTTATATTTGATAATAGTAATCAAATCCACTTCCTCCCTAGTCCTTAATCCAAATCTTCCCTTCTCTACGCTAAACACTGTTAAATCTTTCAAATGGTCCTCATAAGGCAAGAACTTGAGACTCTTCACCATTCTGGTTGCCCTACCTCAGATGTGCCCCAGATAATAATTAATGTCCTTCCTAAAATGTGGTGCCTAGAATGTAATACAATACTACTGATGTGGTCTGAGCAGGGTAGAGTATAGTAAGAATGATATCTCCTTATTCCTGGAAGCTACGCCTCTGAAAGGGGCCCATGATTGCAACAGTTGCTAAAACATGTGAGAGTTCAGTCCACTAAAATCTCCAAATCCTTTTCAGAAAAATTTCTCTCTAACTAGAACTCTCCCACTTTATATTTAGGAATTTCCTTTTTGTATTCTTATAAGACTTCATAGTTATTCCTATCAAATTATATCTCATTTGATACAGCCCAACATTCTTACCTCTTCTATTATTTTTATATCTTTTCCCTGTCACCGACAGAAAATTTGTTTTATCTGGAAGTATAGAAGGATGTTAATTATATAATTCAAGTCTTGATTTAAAAAAGTTTAAAAGGACAGGACAAAGATATCTCTAGGACATTTTATTGAAGACCTCACTAGTGATATAAAAAAATTACCAAGTATTTGTTTAGTTTGCCTATTCAGTCAGTTACAAATCATTCTTTCTCTAGTATGAGCCAGACTACAGCTTAAAAGGACCAAGGTCACCCATTGCATCCTGGCCCATCTCTAGGTGTCTTGATGGTGACCTTGCACAGTCCTCCCTCACTCATATCAAAGTCAACTGCAAGTCATGTCATCATTTCTCTTATGTCATAGTCCTCCTTGAGAAGCAAGGACAAACATAACCTGTGAGTAGGCCAAGCTGCCTGAATGGGGACCCAGCCACTTGAGAAACTGAGCTCAGCACCTCTGCCTCTGCCCATCCACTTCTTTGATGTTCTTTAAAGCTGCCTAGTCAACTTGGGGTTTACTGGCTAGATCTCTTTCTCAAAGACTAAGACTTAAACCCATTTCATAGACTGGACAACAATAGGTCCCTGACTAAGCACCAGTTAATAGCTATTTTTGGAAGCTATTGGCTCAGAGTGAATGTAAATAGTAACTGTTTCTCTTTTGACCAATAACCCTGAGAGTCTTCTCCTCCCAGGTGGATTTTTTTTATTAAAGGGACCATCCTTTAACTCACTTCTTAAAGAGACCTTTTCATTGAATGGGCATATTACCTTACTCAGAGGGAGAACCTGAAAAATCTTAGCCAAAAAGGACCACAGTCTTCCACTGCATCCTGGGCCATCTCCAGTCATACTGATGAATATCTGGCCACTGGATCCATATGGTTCTGGAGGAGAACCATTGAGATTGGTGACCTTGCACAGTCCTCCTTCACTCAAATAAAAGTCAATCACTAGTCATATCATCATCTCCCTAATGTCATGATCTTCCTTGAGAACAAAAGACAAATACAACAATACCAACAACCTGTCTTTTCCAGAAATAGCATGAGAATTCCTCCTCAGTTCCCACCATCAATTTAATTTGTTAAAAGCTTTGCCTTCCATTAAAGTGTAATTTTACTTACACCTCCTCCTCCTCAATATCTTTATTGTCACATATGGAAATGATCAACCATCCTTTAAGATCTCAGAGTACAAACCATTACTTTATGTTTATTGGTGAATTTGTAATAAAGATATACATCCTATATAGACATGTGCATATATAATTTAATATACAATACTATATAATATATAGTAATATATTTTATGATAAATTATATAACATCATGATATATCTTATTATATTCTATATAATATATGCATACACACACACACATATATATATACAAGGTATATTTATATATACCTTATCTCCTCTCATAGATTATAAGTACCTAAAAGTAAAGGCTATATCTGATTTAATATTTTTATATCTATTAACTAGTCAAAGTACCTTGTATATAGTAGTTCCTTGACAAATTTGCCATTGAATTATATTTTACCAGCTCTAATTGTTAGAAAATATTTCCTATATTAAGCCAAAATTTCTCCCTTTCCAAGTTTGGACCCAGGAATTCTAGAACATCCTTCAGAGGTCATAGAAAATAAATCTAATCATTTTTCCATATGATAACACTTCAAATATTTAAAGACAGTTGCTATATCTCATACCTATACTTCTCTTTTCCAGGCTTTTCCACACACATATCTTTCTATTGTTCTTCAAAGAACATGGTTTCAAGACTGATCACCATTGTGTGTATTCTTTGAATGGTTGCCCATTGGCCTTTCTTGATATTTTTTGGCAGAATTGAACACAATATTAAAGACACAGTTGGCATATTCTTAAATGGAGAAATGAACTCCACTGGCATCAAGGCCCACACAGAATCATTAGGTGTACTGACACTGATGAGATTAAGAAGAATAAGCTATTGCAAAAAGAAGGGACCCATTCATCTTCCTTTCTAAGGCATCAGGCACAATTCCGTAACATCTGAATATATTCTGAGTTCCTTTTGATTTTAATGGTTTCAATTAGCTTATCACAATGCAAAAATAACGGGCTATTTGCATTACTAATAACCTTCTTTCCTAATGTGGGCGTGTGGTGTCTTTAACTGTTCTTCTGCATTTGGAAGTACCGAAATTAATCATCTATTGAAAAGACATCAACTAAATGGGCCCATTTCCATATCATGAAAGTGTACATCTCAGTGTGTTCACCATCTAATTTGTTTTTTCAGTGAAAACAAGGGGAACTAGGGACCAGAACAGGGTTGGGGAGAAGGGGACCAAATGTGTCATAATATTCTGACAAATCAGTTACAAAATTTCTAAGCAAATGTTTTTGAAAATGACTAGGCCTCCATATGGCTATTTTATTCTTTGATACTTGCCATTACAGTAACAGGATAAGGAAAATGGGCCTGTGTTAGTTTTACCCTGCCAGGTGTGTTTTCTGACGTAACATTATGTTTACTAGGATGTCTTCAGAAAGAATGACATAACAAGATGACCCACTCTAGTCCAGTAATGGTTAAGCACAGGAAGGAAGTTTCCATCCCTCCATGTGTTCACAAGTTCAGTTAAGAAAGTAGTCTGGCCTTTATCTAGTCATAAATGCTGATGCAATCTCTTTAATCAAGAAGTCTCTACTTACACAGCCATTTCAAAGCAAACAGACCTTACTCATAGATGAGCATTGTGTATAAAAAATAACCACTTGTAGTACAGTGGAAACAGTATTGACTCTGGAGTTGTTTGAAGCCCAGCTCTGCCACTTGTCTATGTGAACTTGAGTAAACACAAAACCTCCCTAAACATCAGTTTCCTCATTTGTAAAATGAAGGATTTGGACTCAATTACTTCCGAAGTCCCTTCCAATTCTAATAGCAAAACAATTGTAAAAAAAAAAAATACATCCTTAATTAAGCACATTGTCCAGAGGTAGCACACATTTAATGGTTTATGTGAGATAAATTGAACACAGGCAGTCTTGACTAGAGAATGAGTTATGTTCCAAAAGATCCCATAAAAACAACTTTATAAGTGATCATTAAATTTTAAGGCTGGGCAACAAAGCCTGTTGAACCAACAATATACATGAATATTAATGCTATAGTTTTCATTATAACTTATTATCATGATTTACAAGGTTTTTTTAAATTAAATTTTATGTTTATTTTTAGTTTACATCATTCATTTCCCCAAGATTTTGAGTTACAAATTTTCTCACCGTCTTTCCTCTACCCAACACCCCAAAACAGTAATCCCACTGTATACCCCTGCCCCCAATCTGCTCTCTCCTATATACTTCCTTATACCCCCTCTAACTTTCCAGTAGGGCAAGATGGCTCTCTATACCCCAGTGCCTATATATATATATATATATATCTTATTCCCCAGTTGCATGTAATAAT
>NW_027185777.1:29695977-29757819 GCF_028583685.1 Petaurus breviceps papuanus
CCCCCACTTGTTCTATTCTCTACTTTGACCCTGTCCCTTTTCAAAAGTTGGTGCTTTTAACTTCCCTCCCCCCCAACCTGTACTCCCCTCCATCATCCCCCCTCTCATCCCCTTCCCCCCTACTCTCCTATAGGGTGAGATAATCTGTTTAGTGGGTATGTCATTCCCTCCCTAAGCCAAATTCAATGAGAGTAAGATTGACCCATTCCTTTTTGCCTTCCTGTTCTTCCCCTCCATTGTAAAAGTTTTCCCTTGCCTCTTTTATATGAGATAGTTTGCCCCATTTCTGTCTCTCCCCATCTCCTCTCATTATATTCCCCTCTCATCTCTTAATTTCACCTTTTAAGTATCATCCTTTCCTATTGAATTGGTCCTGGGCCCTCTGTCTATATATACCTGTACACATATATACACACAATCATGTACTGTAGCACCCCAGCATCCCCAGGGTGGCTGCCAACACAGCTTCTTAGATCTGCTTTTCTAAAGGAAAGAAACTCAAAATGGATTAACAATCTTGTTTTAATCAATCAAACATCATTTACCTAGTTCAGGGGGAAAAGTCAGCACCTGAACTTTAGAGTATACAGTCAGAAGTTACAAGAAGACAGAGAAACATTTCAAGCAGACAGGCCTCCAATTGTCTGAGCATTACATCCATACCTGGTCACAGTTACCAGACAGGGAAGCATCAACATCTGGGTTTTCAAAGCTGGGGGGCTCTCAATGGCTGCCCAGAGTCTCATCTGGTCAAATCGCACAACACTTCTCAAAATTATCCCCAAAACAAAGCCTCCCTTCAGGGTTTATATAGCCTTTTCCTGGATCAGAGAATGTAACAACCCTCTTGACCCACTGCCCAATCAAAAAGTATCTCGTGAAAAACAAGCCTCCCACCACAGGTTCCAGGTGCACTTAAGCCTATCAAAGGACCTAGGGGCAGGGAAGATCTTGAATTTACATAATCATTACATATATGTATTCATACCCCCACATACCCTCCTATATAGATGTGTGTGTATGTGTGTGTGTATGTATACACACACACATACATTTATATTACCTTCAACTATTCTCCTAATGAGAAAAGTTTCATAAGTTACAATTATAATTTTTCCATGTAGAAATATAAATAGTTCAACTTTGATAAGTTCCTTATGATTTCTTTTCTCTATTTACCTTCTCATGCTTCTTTTGCTTCTTGTATCTGAATGCCAAATTTTCTATTCAACTCTGTTTTTTTTTTCAACAAGAATGCTTGAAAGTCCTCTATTTCCTTGAGTGACCATATTTTCCCTTGAAACGATACTCAGTTTTTGTAGAAAGATGATTCTTGGTTTTAATGCCAGCTCCAAGCCCTTCTATCCTGAAATATAGAAGCTTGCAGATCCTGTGTTATCCTAATTGTGTTTCCACAATATTTAAATTGTTTCTTCTTGGCTGCTTGTAATATTTTCTCCTTGATCTGGGAATTCCAGAACCTGGCTATAATATTCCTAGGAGTTTTCTTTTTGGGATCTTTTTCAAGAGGTGATGGGTGGATTCTTTCAACCTCTATTTTGCCTTCTGGTTCTAAAACGTCAGGGCAATTTTCCTTGAGAATTTCTTGAAGGATGACTTCTAGGTTCTTTTGTTGATCATGGTTTTCTGGTAGTCCAATAATTTTAAAATTATATCTCCTGGATCTATTTTCCAGGTCAGTAGTCTTCCCAATGAGATATTTCACATTGCCTTCTATTTTTTCATTTGTTTGGATCTGTTTAATAGTATCTTGATTTCTCATAAAGTCATTAGCTTCCATTTGCTCCAATCTAATTCTGAAGGAATGATTCTCTTCAGTGAGCTTTTGAGATTCTTTTTCCATCTGGAAAATTATGCTTTTAATGCATTCTTCTCCTGATTGCATTTTTGAGCCTCTTTTGCCATTTAAGTTATTTTTAAGGTGTTATTTTCTTCAGTCAGGTTGTTGACTCACTTTTCATGATTTTCTTGCATCACGCATTTCTCTTCCCAATTTTTCCTCCACTTCTCTTATTTGGTTTTCAAAATCCTTCTTAAGCTCCTCTATGGCCTCTAACCAGTTCATATTTTCCTTGGAAGCTTTTGGTACAGGAGTTCTGACTTCACTGTCTTCCTCCTGTTCCATGCTTTGATCCTTTGTGTCCCCCAAATAGGAATCTAAAGTTGGATTGCTGTGCTTTCTTTGCTTCCTTAGCTTGCTCATGTTGCCACTCAATTACTTGACTTTTAAACTTTTTGCCACATTAGAACTCTCCTTTCAGAGAAGAGATCTTTGTCCCAAATTGCTGGGGTTTTCTCAGCTGCCAGAGCTATTATTTGGGTGCCCTCTCTGAAGCCTCCACTGGCCCTGGCACACTAGTCACAAACCCCAGGATCTCCACCCTAGACAGCAATCTAGATCCAAGCAGGTTAAAACAAGAGTGATTACCCTCAGAATGGTTGCTTTGTCTCCCTACAATCTGCAAGCTAGGATCTCTGAAGCAGTCATATGGTGGTGGCTGCTGAGCCCCAACCACATCTCCCTGAGTGGGCAGAGGCAGGACTGCACTCCTGGACCCTCTCTTCCCAAAGTCCACATTTAAATCTCACTTTGTCTTTGGCATCTATGGGTTGATAATTCTGGAAACCACCATAGCTGCTGGTGATCCACTCTTCCAAGGTCCCTCCAGCTAGGGCTGGTCATGGCCGCCCTGAAGCTAAAACCACCTGCTCATGCAGGGCTGGGCTCTGTTCCCAGTGTGCTGTGATGGATCCTTTCTGTCTGCCTCCTGGGCTGCCTTCAGCAGGAGATTTGTTTCTCTCTGTCACTTTGTGGGTTATGTAGCCCTAAAATTTGTTTAGATTCATTTTTTATAGGTTTTTCAGGTGGTTATGGGGGGAGCACACAGAGTTTTCCTGATTCTATGCTGCCATCTTGGCTCTGCCCCCTACAATATTTTCTTTGGGGAAAAAGAAAAAGAATTCTTACTTCTAACTAGGAATATCAGGAACAAAGTACACCAACTTGGTGACATTCAATGTACATTCATCCCCATTGTGATACAGGAATTATTAGGAGTACTAGTAACTAGTGACTAGTAACTTAGTGCCCTAGTTTTCCTATCTATAAAATGAGGAGATTGAACTCCAAGTTCCTGTACAATTTAATATTTATGATCATATAATAAAATAGCACCACTGTGTTACCTAATAATGGTCAGATTAAGAGAAGTAAAAGTAAGGCCTTCCAAAAAGGAGAAAAAAGGGCATCAAACCAAGAAATGATCATAAAAACCAAATGGAAAACAAAGTAAATATATTTTGCTATTAGTGCTCTACACAAAGAGATTGCCAAAAGTCTGCTGATGAACAGACACGTGGAAGAAGAGGGGAATAGAGAAAATGTCATGATTTCTTTGTGCAAAGAGATAGCCATTGCCTTCAATGGAACAAAGGAAAGGAGAAAAAGGTTGAGGAGGAATTATAAGGTGAAATCTTTAAGATATACAGAAAAATTAAATATAATAAAGGAGATAAAAGGATTAGTTTAAAACTCTTGTCCTTTTAAAATAAAGCCTAATGGTACTATATATTTTGATTGGGAAATTGAATGTAAAGAAAACAATGCATTAGCGATTAGAGAGCTCACTCTGGGTCCTTGGCCCCCAAAGTACCAACCCTCCTCCTTTTCCAAACCCTGTTCATCTCCTAAGACTCAGATGAAGTCCCATTTTCTCCAAGAAGCATTCTTCTATGTGGCATAATAGAGTTTTGGAGATGGAGTCAGGATGATCTGAGTCCAAATTCTGTCTCAAAAATTTACTAGCTTTGTGACTCTGGACAAGTCACTTAGCCTCTATTTACCTCAGTTTTTTTTTCATAAGTAAAATGGGGATTGTAGTATCACTTACTACTTAGAATTAAAACTGCAAAGCACCTCAGAAGCCAACGAAGTTGATCCCATCATTTTCCAGATAAGAAAACTGAGGTCAAAGAGGTTGAATAACTTACTCAGGGTTGTGTGGCTGGTCTCTCAAACAGGGCTAATCTCAGGTCTTCCTGGCTTCAGGGTGTCATCCTCTACACCAGACTGTCTCTCCTTTTGGATTTCTCACCCATTATATAATCAGTCAGTCAGTAAACGTTTAGTATGCACCGTTCTCCAACACTGCACTAGGCCTATGACCGATCATAAGATAGCTTGCATTGTCACTTCACTGTTTAACTTGTGTTCTTTGAAAGAGAGTGAGGCTGATGACTTTGTACAACCCTGCCTCACTTCAATCCAGTACATGCACAAGTCAAGATATCACCCCATGTTGTCATCAGTCCTCTTAGAAATAAAGGATGAATGACAGTTATGTGCAAGTTATCGAGCCAAGTGTTAATCATAAAGTGGATTATTGTGTCCACCACTCTGACGTTATCCCTGTTGAAAATCTAAACTAGAGCTTTTACTAGAATTCCAAGAAATATTGTATATATTAAAATCGTAATCACTTTTGCAAAACCAATCGATAAGTATTTATTAAACACCTAGTATGGGCCATGTACATATAAAACTCCCCCCTTCGTTTGTTAGACAAGATAAATGTTATGAAATGAGCACTAGGGATAACAGCAACAGACAGACTTTGGGGGAAATATTAGAGTTTGTTCTGGATGGCACAGAGAAGCATATTGTAAACCTTTCAGTATGTAAAAGCATCGCATGGTGTAGCATTCAATTTTGTTTAGCTGCCATTCCTGCATGATAACTTGTAATAATTTATGAATCTTCAAAGGGAGAATAGATAAATACCTACATGAAGGACCTACTGACTTCCCCTTGAAATATAAAACCAAGGTCATGAGCACTTATGGTCATTAAATATTCCAAAGCGGGCATTGTCAAAAGAAGGTGCTTTAAGTCTTCTCTGTGGCTCCATTCTATTCTCTGCAATAGGTTTCGATCTTTCTAAAATAACTGCCCATTTCCAATTACAGTGTGAATCAATTAGAAGGGGTCATCCGACGTGATTAGAACTCTAAAGTGCAAATCAGGGAATTTTTCCAGATGTGAACTGACCTCTGCTCTTCCCATTCATGGCACCTGAGTCACGGATAATCAGGAGAGACTGAGCTAGACACCAGTAGTGGTGAACAGAGGCATTATTAACCCATGTGGCATCTCCTGTCAATGTCAGATTTTGGCGATATCCTAAAACCGGGACCTCCTTCTGTAGATATACTTCCAAACATGATATCTACCACAATGTTGTCCACCTGCTAAGTACTTTGGCGCAAAACAAAAACATTAATAATAATGTATACCTGTAATGTTCTCATTTTTTTTCCTGTTATTCCAAATCAGATTATGGAATTATAGAAAAGAGTTGAGATTCCAGTACAAAATGAGTTAGAGAAACAATTGCCAAAGCTAAGGAAGTATAATATTTTCATTTTCTCTTTTTGTTTGTCTTGTTTCATTTAAACAAAACAAATGGTTTTTGTTTAGGTAACTGCATACTTGATAATAAAGTACAAAATTGGCCTGTTGTAGATAGTGTATGAACCTGAGTCACCTAATGAAACTTTTCCTTTATTGCTAAAAACAAAATAAAACAAAACAAAAAACACCCTTGCATTTGCCAATAGACATTCCAAAAACTGTTACCTGGACCAGATTCATGAATGTTCTTGAAGTGATCGATTTAATATGGAATGAAGAAAACAGAGAGTAGGGAAGATGATCATCATACCTCCGCAGGCTGGGATAAGAACTGTTCCTGGCAAGGTCCAAACCCATGCTGCACAGAGAAGACTTGATAGCCTGCTAAGAAGGGAGCTTCTTTGGAATCTTTGAGCTAAAGCCAAACCAACTTCCAGCCACATCCTGAAAAACATACTTCTCACCCCAAATGCTTCAACATGAATCTTGGCACATAGAAGCCTCAGGTGGGGCCTCATTTCAGATTTCTACAAGAATGTTCTCTAAGGAAACAACTCTTTCCCCTCATCCATAACACATTTCAAAGTTCAATCATTTTTCTGCCTATTTAATTTGATCCCTTCACCTGTAGAAAATTGTGAATTTCCCACTGTAGGAAAGAACAATAAAAGATCTCAGCTTTTTGCCATTCCTAAGATATCAAATCTCATTCAGGACTAGTTCCTTATCTGAAAGGGTGCTGGCCCTGAGGTCCACTATCAGAAGGATATCAAAACCAGGTCAATGAGAGCTCAGGGTCAATAGGTAAGTAAGGAAATGAGTATTTTCTGAGCACCAAGATTGATTTTCTAAGAACTTGACTGCAAAGCCACTGCTATTTAAAGTATTAAAGCCTTGAAATGGGGTATATTTTGTTTATCTCCAAGTATTCACCCATCTAAGTTGGCAGCTGAATGGTCCTTAGGATACAATGTCAAAGCAGATGTTAATGCCTTTTCTTTAATGTCATTTACACTGATAAAATTATAGCAGTTTCTGACATTGAACCATTTGACAATGCCAAGGACTTGCTTGGCAAGAATTTTCTTTTCTGGTTCTTCAGTAGCTATGACTGTAAGCACCCTGAAAGAAAAGTTTCCTAGCTACATCTCCATAGGGGTTCCTTCTTAAGATGGTGCCTATGTCACTAGACTAGAAACCTTGATCTTCACAGGGCTCTTGGGTTCAGAGTACTGGACTGTCTACATCAGGGCCTGAGGGGAGATAGGAGTAAGGGTGGTGGTGGTGGTTTGACTTGGCCAGCATTTGCTGCTTCCTGTCTGTCTTCCAGAGTGCCTTGCTGCCCCATCTGATCGACTCAACTTGAAATATTGATAAATCTCTCCCAGATTCTTCCTATTTAGTCATAGTCTTTAAGTACCACATCCACTAGGAGAAAACTACTAATGAATAGGGTTAGATGAATTACTCTCCAATGAATAGCTGGAAAAAAACAACATACAAATGGAACTATCCCTTTTGAAATTATGTTTTTCCTACAAGGACCTAAGCAGTCTATTAAGGAAAAATATTTTTCAGATTGTACATTTTTCTCCTACATGCATCCCATGTTCTAATCAAACTGACCTACTTCCTATTTTACTCACCTTCTCCACTTATTACCTCCTTTCTGTCAATGGTCACTGTAAGTACTATCTCCTACCCAAGACCTTTCCTGAAAGATCTGTCCCCACTATCACACATCTCCCCAATTATGAGTGCTCTCCATGTACCAAAATTATTTTGTATAGATTTTATATCAGTTTATCTATGTATATGTGATTTCCCCCAAGAGTCCACATTTCTTAATTCCTCCTCAATGACAGTGACTGGTTCGGTTTTTTCTGTCCTTGCATGCCCAATAAATCAACAAAAATTTTTAAAATTCCTACTGTGAGGCAGGTATTGAGATCTTAGAGGAATACAAAGATGAAACAGTACCTAGAACAGTTCCTTGAACAGAACAGGCACTTAAATATTGTTGAATGCCATTGAATGAATGAAATCAATGACCAGATGACCCAATGTAATAGAGTATGTATCCAATAAGCCAGAAATTATAGTTGTTCTCATCAGTCTTGCCATCACTTTGTATAAGCACTTGCTTACAGTACATTTCCTAATTCATTACCCCTTCCAATAAGCTCTTCTCTTTCATTACCATTTAGATTGTGGTAAAAGTGCTATTATCTGGAGAAAAGCTAATAGATCTATCCTCCATAGGATATTAGCATTTTGAAGCAAGAAGAAAGTTTACAGATCATCTAATCCAGGGGTATTAATCCATGGTCTGTGAACTTGGGGCTTCTTTTTATATATTTTGATAGGCATATTTCAATATAATTGGCTTCATTTTTAATCTATATATTTTATGTTTTGTATTTAAAATGTTATTCTGAGCAAAGGTGCATAGCCTAAAGAAGCCTATGATATAATAAATGTTAGGAAGCCCTACTCTATTCTAACTCTTTCATTTTACAAAAGACTAAAGTAAAGTGCAGAAGATTAAAGTGACAAAGATCACATTTTCACTTAATGGCAGAAATGGGACTGGAAACTAATTCTCTTGACTCTCGATCCATAATGCTTCTCACTATATTGGTTTTTTCCCATTCCAATATACAACCCCTACATCTCTCTTTTACAACAGCTAAACTGCTTTTAAAAAAACCCTCAGGCTTTAGAGGTTTGGCAGAGGTGAACATCACTGATTGGATACTATTCTACAACCTCCTGGTCTGGCATGGCTTCAATTCAAGACAACCACAAAATAAACAAACATCTTCAAATTTTTGTTAACATTCTCCAGAGAGGCAATTGGGTTAATTCTAGCCCTGAAACTTGAGGACTGATGAAGAAAATCATGAAAAAACCAGACCAAGATTTAAAGTGGTGGATGACTATGCTTTTCTCCACCATACATGGGCAACATACATGTCATTTTTTTCAATTTAAAGTCTAAGATGATCATATAATTTTGGAATATTCAGATGTATTTAATACTCCATAAGTTAAAAAGTCCTTTTAAACATAAAATAACAATTATTCATTAATTCATCTATTATCACCGTTGAGAGAGGGAAAGAGAAATAAGAAGGAAAGAAAGATTTTCTAATTAGGCTACCCAGTCCTGAGAAAGTTTCGATTTTCATTTTTGGAAGTGATTTTTTAACCACCAACAGAAAAATGAAGCGCCCCCCCCCCGCCAAATCTCTCAAATTATCATCTGTATTAAATGTATTCTTTTCACACAAATATTTGTATCACGTGTCAGAAACATAGTCTAGAAACATTTAATGGTTCTATTTCCACAAGATCTCCTTGCACATAAAAGTGAGAAAGTATTTTGTCTCAAATTCTCTATTATTGTGACAAATCCTTGAGTAAAGGTTGAATTATCTATAAGGCAGAAATGAGAAATGTTGAGTTCAAACCATGGCTTTATGCTTGGGAACAATATACTTAACTCTTAAGCTTCAACTGTAAAGAAAAGATAGCATCTACCTCAAAAAGATTTGACTTGGAAAACAAAAGTTTAGGAATGGGGAAACAGAAGAGAATAATAGATTATTCCCTTCTACCCATCCCTATATCCCAAGAATGAACACAAACCTACATGTATGCACACATACATACGCTCACAGGCACACACACTCACAGCATTTCAAAAATTCATTTTGAGGAACAGGTGGTGGCACTCAAGAGATGAGGCCTAAGTGCCAAGCTGTCAGGGTTCCAACTTCTTATCCTTTTCCATGAAGGTAGGGCAGGAGGAAGTATATGCTCTAGTTAGAATGGAAAGAGGTATGTTCAGTGCAACAGTGAGCTAGTTTTCCAAGTGTCCATCTAATGCCCTGCTAGCTTTCCCGGGATCTCTTAGGTCCATCTCTACCCTTGTGGAAGGATGCAAGCTCCCCTATAATGTGTAATATAGGTCTGTAGGGTATAACCTGGAATTTACCTATTTTGCTTATTTCCTATTTACTGCCTGACTGCAAAAGACTGCAAAGCTTCCTGTTTTGCAGAAATAGTATAGTTAGCATCTATAGTTATATCAAAGTATTTTTCCTCTCTTTCTTTCAGCCTTCATACCTCTTCTATGGTAAAATTCCACTTGAAAGATAAGGATCAACCTCAAATAAAATGGCTTCCAAAATGATGTGTAGCCTGAGAATCTGAGTCAACAGATAAAAATCTGCTACATATTTAAAACCCCACCCAAATTAGCAGTACAAAATAACAACAACCAATGTTGCTGATCTTCTGAGATGGCAGTACCAGATGTCCCTTAGCTGAAAGTCATTGTATAAAGAGGAAGTTCAAACATAAGATAACCAGATTTGCTGTGGAAAATTGGATATTGACCAATAAAAAATCACTCCCTATTTCATCTTAAAGAAAATATCCAAGTGTTTGGAGAAGTAAGGAGGAGGAGTTTTGACTCATGCAAACAACTTTTGAAAGGTGCTATATTTATACACATTTAGCATTACTCTTAGATCTAGTTCAAAGTCACCACCTGAATAATAGATTGGATCCCGCAGAAGAATAAATGGTTAAGTGGAAGTGCAAAATGCCACATAGTCTGGCAATTTGAAGAACAGAATTGATGAATACAGGGTCATTGATTCTTCTGTTCAGTGAATCTGTATTTATATCATGACAAGACTAGAAAAAATGGATATGAATATGATAAGAATATCACAAACATAAAAAAACTCATTTTAAATGAAAAAATCTTTCCCCTTTCTTCAAAATATCTTCCCTTTCTCCCAGCAAATAGCATCCTCCCATAAACTCCCATTACTTCAATTTTTAAATGAATTTTGTCAGATATCATTAAAAATAACACTGTCAAGACACTAAAATGACAGTGTTTGCTTTTATCAGTGAAGTCTTCCCTATTTTTCTCTAAGTCTAAAGTTTCTAGTACATAGAAACTATGTCCTTTTATTTTATTCTGCCCAAAGTAGCTAGTTTGGTCCCACTAGTACAAAAAAGCAGAAGAAATATTTGACGATAATGATACTTTAAAAAAGCTTGTTGAATGAATGAGTGAATGAATGAATAAACAAATGAATCAATGATTGCCATTATGATTTTTTTTAGCCTGAGCAGCTGTTTCCTTATTAAGTCACTCTGGAAATTTGGGAAATTTCCAGGTGTTGCACCATAAGAAAGTGACTAGTGGAATATAACAGACCATTCAGCACTGCCCACATTCTTCTATACTTCAGCTGGTAATAAAAGGACTTCCTAATTAGATGGCTAATGCACATTCACAGATCCTTAAAGAAATTTTATAAGCTTTCATAGACAAGTATAATATAAAAGAAGAAACTCTAGTCACATAAAGGAAAATGTTCCACTTTAGCCAAACATACCACTACATGGAAACCCATAGATGTTTCTAATTCATCCCAAATAAAGTTCATGTTCATCATTGTGGTATTTCAAGAGGCATATTCTATAATATGACTCCAGCTTTTATTTTCAGTCTTCTTTCTCATTGCTCTTCTACATAACTGAGCTGACTGGGTCTATTTCAAATTTATGTTATCTAAGACCCTCACAGCATCAAAGTAATCCTTACTAATTTGTCTATCCCATTATCCACTGTGACTTTCATTCTCTACACAAGCTTCCCACAGATCTGCCCCATCTATTTTAACCAAGGCTCTCATGTCAAGCATACTAAGAAAATAGATGCATTAAGTACCATCTTTCTTCTCCCCTCTTACTGCAATCTTTGAAGTTGTGAACTTTCTTTTCAGCATAACCAACCCCTCTACCTAAATCCTTGATCCCATCTCCATCGTTTACTGCTGATCTCTTTCTTATCCTCAATTTCTCCTTATCAGTTTCTTTCCCTATGCCTACAAATATTCTCAACTTTCCCCCTCCCAAAAACAAATTAAAACCAAAAAACCCTACAAGAGTCTATGATCTCCTCAAGCCATCAACACATATCCTTCGCTGCTTTCTCAAAGATTCCCCAAAACCTGTCTAAAGCAAGCTGTCTACAAGCATATGTTTCCTCTTCCTTTACTCTCACTGACTTCTCAACTGTTTACAATCTGGCTTTTAATTTCCTCACTCAGCTGAAAGCGCTCTATCCAAAGTGCCCAATGATATCTTCTTTACCAAATTTAGTGGCCTTTTCTCAAGAAGATACCTGTCTGACATCTCTACAGCATCTCTCTCCTCTCTATTTGTAACAATGCTTTCTTTTTGTTCTGCTACATGTCTGACCACTCCTCATTTGTTTTTGTTGATTTGTCATCCATAGAACACCCAAACTATGGCTACACCCCAACTGGCTACATCCCAAGGCTCTGACATGTACTCTCTCTTACTTGGTAATCCTGTCAGCTTCCGTGTGTTAGAGATGGCACCTTGACCTAGACACCCAATTCTACTCTCTCTCCTGAGTTATGAGCGCATCCTAATTGCCTATTGGACATTTCAAAACGGATGTTGCATAGGCATTTCAAACACTATACATGCAAAACAGAACATGATGTCTTTGCCCTAAATCCTATTCTTCTTCTGAATTTCCCTGCTTATCATTATTCTTAGAGTTTCCCAGGTTTTCAAACTTGTTGGCATCCTGGACTCCTCACTATACCTCCTCCCACACGTAAAATCAGAGGCTAAATCTTGCCCATTCTTACTCTGAAGTGAGCTCATACAGTCCTCAGCCTGATCACTTTTTGCTTTTCCAGGCTTCTCCCATCTTACTTTCCATTCCACACTTCATATTTTAGCAAGTAGCCACTAGCCTACTTACAGCAAGAATGGCTTATCTTCAGTTCTTCAAACATGACATTCCTTCTCCTATCTCTGTGATTTTGTACTGGTCATCCTTCATCCTAGGAATGTTCGACTTCCTTACCTCCACCTTTTGGTTTCCCTGACTTCCTTCAAAACTCAGCTCAAATCTCACCTACTCCAGGAGGCCTTTCTCAGTACCAGCAGTTTCCTCTCTGAAATTGCCTGCAATTAACTATTCTCTACATGGATCTTGGAATTTATGTAGTTATTCATATGAAATCTCTACCAGGGACATGTGGGAGCCAGAACATATAGTCTTGTGAATTTTCAGTGTGAGCATTGTGAATGCACCTCAGATATCATCAAATGTTATACATTGGGGCATGTTTATTTTGTTGATTTCTATACTATAAAAAAGTGATAGAAAACTGTTAATAACATAAGTTAAACTTAAAAATGTGCCTACCTTTATGGAGAGATGGTTATTAAACATGATATACCAAAATCAAATTGTTCCCAGAAGAGGCTCATTGATTTTAAACCATGAACCTTTGCTATAGAGAGAACATTCTACTCCTACTATAGAATGTTGAGAAAAAATTTTGTCTCTGGTACCCCAAGCTAAATAAATAATTAATGCTTGTTAAGTGGTCACTTGATGTCAATCCTTTCACCATGAAATGTTATTTTCCTCCATACCCAGTCTCTGTCTATTGAAATCCTACAAACTTTTTATATCCAGTTCCAAAAGCCACCACCCCCAAGAAACCTTCTGACTTCCCAGTCCCTTCTCTATTATTAGATATTATCATTCCCTTCTCTGAAGTTCCACTGTCTCTTATTTTATCACTCTTATGGTAACAATCACATCTTACCTTGTAGCTTAATGCTTTACGTATTTGTCTTCTTCCATTAAGCTTAAAAAGTTCTACGTGTACAAAGTATATCTTACTCTCCTTTATTTGCACCAACAGGTCTTATTTGATAGTAGGTGCTCAATAAATGTATGCTTTTTGAAATTCACCCTGATGGTAGAGACTCTCATCATGCCTGCTTAGGATAGAAACACTCTGAAAGAAGAAAAGAGAATGTACTTTTCATTAGTAAGCACTAACATATATACATGAAGGGTTGTATGTAGTATCATTAAGAAAATTTCATTTTGTAAAACCATAACTTTTCATGGATGTACCTGAAGTACAGACAGATTAGAGAAGCCAGTCAAGGTCACCCAGCACATTTATGGTATTGTGGACATAGAGATTATACTCTGTAGCTTTATGTGAAACATTTAACCCCATCTGCCTAACTTTCCATACCTTAAAGAAAAGGTAATTATGATATATTAACGACTTCACTGGGGGTGTGTTGAAACTTTATTACTTCATATTAACCTTGAAATTCAATAATGACATATGTTAGAAAATATTTTAAAAGCAAATGACATTAGTAAGATCTTGATTTCTTTCCTCTTTAAACATCAATGGCTGCTTCTCTTATAAAATCCATTATCATCATTATTCTTAGTTAGCCCATACAACAAACTTATGCATGAGACGGGGTCATGTTATATTTGTCATCTCAACTTAATTTAGCTAACATCTACCAAATGTTTACCATGTGCCAGGCACTGTTCTAGGAACTGGGGATGATATAAAGACAAAAAATTCACAGAAAATTATCTCTGCTCTCAAGGATACTATATTCCTAGCAGGATTCAAAAGGCACATGACTAAAAGCAGGGGGTAGACAAAGTAATTTCAAGAAGGAATAATTGGAGTGATAAGGAAAACTTATATGTAGGTGGTAATGGCTGAGCAGTAATACTATCTTCCGTTAAAGAAAGCAAGGTCCTGTGAGATTGTTAGATTGACAAAAGGTCACATGACTAACCTTAAGCTTTCACATTTTACTTTTGAAATAGGCAACGGAGTCTAAACTTTTCTAAATAAATAGACTTTAATGGAGACTTCCTCAAGCCCTTCTAGAGTTTTCTATTTTCTTTGACATTCTGTTGGAAGTATCTACTATGCCAGAAATTTCCATGCAGAATATGTTTAATTATGCTTTTTGAAAAGTTACAATAGAGAAAACTTTCCAGCACAATTAATAATTTTATAGTTCCTCGTTCTTCTAGGAAGACTGCACCTGCTCTTGGTATGTACTGAAAAATTTCTGACTGGTTTAGGAAGACCAAGGGATATTGAGATCAAGTGTTCGCAGCAGAGCAGATTCCAAAACCGTAAGAGCAAAGCAAGAGAAGGCACCTAAGTTAAATTGGAAAATATAAAGCAATCTTTGAATGCTTTACCATTTGTATAATGACAGTAAAGGAAATGTTTAATATTCTTTTTCTGTACACACAATTGTCTCCTTCCCTATAAATTGGGCAGGCATTAATTGTCTGAGGTCAAGAAGTGCTTTTCTGGAATGGACCCTGTTAACCGCTTTTAGAATGTCAGTCTATCCTCCTTGAGTTCGTCCTTACTGAATAAGCCTAAATATCAGATCATTTGTGGGTTGTAACTCTTCTGTCTCCTTGGTACTCATACTTGCTGGGCCACTGTGTCCTGGAAACTGTATTAGATTTGGAGATAGAAGACCCAGGCCTAAATTTCACTTGGGAAATTTCTAGCTATGTGACAATGTAATTAAGTCCTTCTTGGAAAACATGGTTGATATTATATATAATAACCATATCACAGGGTTGAAATGAGGAATGAGTTTTTGTACTTTTTATAATGCTACAGTGAACTGCATATGGGAGACTGTTCTGGGACTGACTCTTTCTTCCTATAATTTTTTATGGGCTTAGGGAAAGATGAAGTCATAGCCAGATCTCCAAGTTTCTAGATTTTGTTTTATTGACTTACCATTTTGAGATATATCCTAACTAGATTAAGAAAGAGTACTCAGATTTATAATGCCCAGAAAGTAATTTTCAAAGAATAATGTTCATAGAGACATATTGGCTACATAGATAGACCAGAGTTCAAATCTAGCCTCAGACACTTACTAGCTATGTAAACTTGGAGAACTCACTTAACCTTGCTTGTCTAAGTTTCCTGAACTATACAATAGGGATAATGATAGCACTCACATCCTAGGACTATTTTGAGGACCAAAGATAATATTCTTAAAGTGTTTGTCATAGTTCCTGGCACTGTACTAAATAAATGCTAGCAATTATTGTTGGTGTTATTGTTGTTAACTTAGCTGAAGATACCTGAGAATCTAAGGATACCTGAGAAATTTAGTTTGAGCTAAGATAGAATTCCTTCCTTGGTACTTCCTTGTAGAGTGCAGACTAGACTATATAGAATACTATACTACAACAGACTATTACTATTGTAGACCCTGGGTTCTCAGAAGCTAGATAAGCAGTGAGCACAAACTTAGGCACCATCAAGGTGGAAAGGCCTCAACTACTTTAGGCTTGATGTAAGAAAAAAAAACCTACTACCTTGAAAATAGAGCTATACAAAAATAGAATAGGCTGCCTCAGTGGAATCAAGTCTGTAAGTCTTTATTATGGACCTACTTTGCTTCAGGCACTGAGTTAAACCTTAAGAATAAAGGACTAGAACAATATTATTAGATGATAATTTGATATCTTCAAGCAGAGAGTATATGAACATTTGCCATTTTTGGGGAGGGAATTTATTTATTCAAAACTTTTAACTATATATTTATATAGATATATACTTAAAAATAGATACAAAATTGTGACAATATATAGACACACAATGTGTCTATAATTATTATACATGTAGTATATACATATAATGTATAATAATCAGTATGTTCTTTAGATATAAAAAAATGGAATAAACATTTTGTTTTGTTTCTACTACATAGCCATATATCATTGTAGTCAGTCTAAAGCATATGTCTTACACTAAAACTTCATCATGTCTTAAAGGTGACCTTGGGTTCTTGAAGACTACACCAATAGAAGAGAATGTCTGGTAGGTTCTACCCAATTAGACATACTTAATGTAAAGTCCCAGTGTTGAGGTCTAGGGATGCTGGGACCCCAAAATTCATAGGCAAACAATATGCAGGTTATGCCTCAAATGAATTCCAATAAAGCCTTCTTTTAGGCACAGATAAGATTTATGATAACACTGGTCTGCATGGGTGAGATTTTAAGAATCTGCCATATTTGTGACATTGTATTGACAATCAGTCCAGATAGAATCTGAGCATTGGTCAGACTCTTAAGGAATCTGAGCATTTTAATGGGGTGAAAGATGGACCTCATATACAGAGGGAAGGATCTAGGAGAGGCCAAGTAGTTGGGGCCACTGAGAGAACATTTGTCATCAATATTGTAATGCAATTATCTTTCAGGGTATCCATGACCTCTTAAGTTCTATGAATGTCAGCCTAATAATGAATTAATTGTATGCTTGTTTCTCTTAGGACTAGTCTCTTCAAGTTCCTAGGGGCTCATCACCAGGTCATTGCAAAGCAATAATGTTTTTTGGCCACAGCAACTTACAAATATCATCTATTAAATCATCAGTGTTGTACTAGGGCAGGGCAATCAGCACTGTGCCCTAGGTTGTCAAACACAAGGACTTGTACTCCTTCCGTGGTGTCAAAACAGAGTATTGCAACTAGTTAGTGAAAAAAATTGGTCAAACTAGGAAACTGGCAGATGGTATGCTAATATGAGCTCCTGCTCCTTCCTCTCCAGTTAACAAAAGTACATTCCTTACCCCTTGCCCTGGGTGCAATTTGTGGCTCTTGTTCAAGCTGAAAAAATCCCAAGTTGCAGCTCTGTAAATGATGGAGGGGTTATGACCCATGTCAGCAGAGGGAGTACCAGTCGTGACAAGATTGCACATCCTAGTATTGAGTTGAGATTAATTGATATCCATAGCTATCAGCTGAATGCGATCCTCCAGCCCAATTGAGAAAAAGAATTCCATGAATTCCTAACCTATAACAGGACAGACACAACCTCCCAGCCTGCACATTTTTACACGTGCTCTCTTGTGTAGGGCAAAACATTTCTGAAAGAGTACAAAGATACTATTATTACTCAGTCTGTTGTCTACAAAAAGCCAGGGGGCAAAACAAAAGCCTTTGCATAAGGAGAATTGAAATGTCTGTCTGTGCTAGAAAACAGTTGAATGGTCCAGTGTCATTTGCATGTGGCAAGGCAAGAACCTTAGAATAAAAATCAGGAAAATGATGATTGCCCAATGCAATGAGAGTCTTTGGAAGTGTAATGCATAATACAGGAGAAAGAGCTGAGGGCCAAGAACATTACTCATGGGAATCAAAGAGAAGCCAAGAGTAGATCAAATTCATATCACAGGAATAGCTTCCCTGTGATGGATGAAAAACTACATTATGAATTATTATTAATATTCTACAGGCTCAGATAAAAATGTTCTTCTTCCGACTACACCAATGTTTTAAGCATACCTATATCCCCAATGAATGTTTTATGAATTTGCTTTTAGTCCGGGAATGATCACTTCCTAATTTCCTTGAATGGAGCTATAGTATTCAATAAGAATGAAAATTGAGCTGTGCTTTCTGTAACAGATTCAGATTTGTATAGTAATAGAAAACGTGGTTACTCTGCCTGACTTTCTTTTGACTATTCATTTTCTGGGAGAAATTAGTTTGATTTTAAAAGTCTATACTTCAGCAAAAAGGAACAATTATTTCATATATCCTGGGTCTAGAGGGCAGGTAAGGAGGTCAAATCAGAAAAAGGAGATACTTAGCTGTAACATCCTCTATATATTTATTTAGATTTCTTTGAGCTCCAGTAAGGTAATTGGCTTCTAAGAAGTGTGTTCCCAGGTTCCTCAGTTGTACATTGCATCCTATTCCATGATATCCTAATCTCTCCAGAGGACAGAGCAACTGAACCTGGAGTCAGGAGGACCTGTGTTCAAATTTGACCTCAGATACTTCCTAGCTGCGTGACTCTGAGTAAGTTACTGAAACTCCATTTGCCTCAAATTCCTCATATGTAAAATGAAGATAATAGCACTTACCTCCCAGTGTTCTTGTAAAATGCATTACAAACTTTAAAGCACTATATATAAGTGCTAACTATTACTGTATTATATCAATAATCACATATAACAAACAGGACCCTGGAATTCTATGTCAAACAAAAAAAAACCCCAAAATAAAACAGAAACCTAAAAATCGCTGGACAATGTATATGTAGGTATATGTGCATATATAAAATAACTATGGAAAAGTATTTTAAATTCTCCTTGTTAACAAAAAGCAGTTATGTAAAACTTAAGTGTTTTCTGTGAACACTTATACATTGCTTTGTCTTTTGGAAAGAGACAATATTCTAATGAAGGCATTTTCTCTGAAACTTTATCAATGTACAGTATTTTGAGCCCACACAGCTACAGGATCAGTGTGATGATTAATACTGAAATTTCAAGTTTTAAAAACTAAGGAAGTTCACTAAATTGCAGAATGATCATGGATGCCAAGATGCTACTAAAAACTAAACAGTAAGTTAACACTCAAAATTAACCCAAAATAATGATCTTTGATGACTGCCAAGTGACCATTTCAGAGAATGCCAGTCTGACAAAGAAGGTTAATCTAGAAAATATTTGATAAGCCTGATCTTGGCAGGTATACACATGTGACCAATTTCCCCTCCTGGCTAGTGCTATAGATAAATTTCCTTTGTGTAGAATAGCCTGAGAATTTGGCCTGCTGTTGTCAGTCCATTTATAGACACACATTTGTGATCTATTTTGGTTTATATTGATGCCGCTGTTTTATATTTTCTTCTGATTTTCTTTGGGGGAAGGGAGTGGAGAATTGTTTTGAGAAGTGATGATTACTTGAAAAATTGATGCCAGAAAGAGTTAGCAAATACTAAAACAAAAAATAAATAAAGCAACTTCATTAGAGACCAATGACTGCCTTTATACCCTCTTTTACTATTTAATATTCTGCAGTAAAAATATTTTCCCAGTATACTGGTATATGTAATAAGACATAATTCATACATGGGTCCTTGAAAGACAATAATTAACTAATTTCTGAGTTTTGAATGAGCCTGCAATCTTCTGAGTGGTGTTCCTAACTTAATTCCATAGGAAAAGTCTTCTCAGGCTAGCCCTCTGATTGGGCAGCTGAACACACCATTTGAGCATCTGAGGAGGGCACAGTAAATAAGCCAATTTTTAAAACCCTGTAGCTACAGAAAGAGTTGGTAGTAACATGAAACATGAAATGTTTCTACAGCTGGAGGTGGGGGAGGGGAACACAACAATCCATTACTCTGAGAATTTCAAATAAGGATGATTTTTTAAAACTATTAAAATAATCTTGAGGCTAAAAATTCATAATGTGTTGATTTTACAATGAATTTCCAAAATAAACCTCAAGGAGTTTTAGAAATACAAATATTAGTTCATCTGTCAAACTTTCTATCTGTACCCCAGGAGAGACAAAGGAAGCTAATATATGCCTACATTACAGGTGGGTAAGAGAAAAACCAAAACGTTAAATTGATTGATTTCTCGTATGATGTGTGATTAATAGAGAAAGTTTCCTAAATTATCATACCATAGCCAAATTACTCTTAGGCCTACCTATTCACTTTCTTTCTCTCTGTTTTCCTTTCTTTCTTTCATTTTTTCTTCCTTTCTTCAATTCTTCCTTACTTTCTTCTTTTCTTCCTCCTGATCTATCACTAGAATATTCACAATGCAGCTTTAGAGCTAGGATTAAAAAAAAAAAACCAGCAGAAATAGTTATTGTCCCTTATTGGCTGTAGGCCATGATATCACTTAAACATCTCATTAATTAGGTCTTGGAAAGCTGTTAAAAGTCATCTGACAGAACCCAAGCTAGGAAGATGAAAAAGGCCTGTGGCCTGTCTGCAAGAATGTCCAACAAGTCCCGGAGGTTGTTTACAATGAAAACACAAAAGGTATTCTGTAGGGAGTGAACACAGTGGCTTATGCCACATGACAGCTGAATCAACGAGGCTGATTTTCCACCATTTAAGCTGCCTCATATCTAAGTCCATTTTAGATCAAGGGATGATAAATTGAAAAGATGTTTTGAAGTCACCCAAAATAACTAGAAGACAGAACAAGTTCTCTGAGGAGGGATGATTTTAGAGTAGGCTTTGACATCCTGAAAGATGTAAGTACCTACAGAGTACCTAAAGGTCTCAGTTAAAAAAGTATTTAAACTAACCATTATTTTGTTAACTTTAAAATTGCCTTTCACTGGCTCATAAAACATTTAAGCTATCAAAAGTTTCTATTCACAAAAGCCTTTCTTTTAATAACACTGAGTTTGTAGTGCTCAGGGGGGAAAAGATGACAAAATAGTTTAAATCTTGACTTTTCAGTTCTTGGCAAAAGAAATTCCAATCAGTGTTCTCTTTGGTCCTTCATTGCCCAGGATCTTTAGTGCAAACCAAGTGTTTTGTAATCAGTAAGCCAGTATAACAAGTGATTGAGGGAACATTTCTATGGAGAGAGTAAATCTCTCTCTCTCTCTCTCTCTCTCTCTCTCTCTCTCTCTCTCTCTCTCCCTCACACACACACACACACACACACACACACTCTCTCTGTGTCTCACACACACTCTCTCACACACACACACACAAACGCACATGCACACACACACACATAAACACCATATGTGAAGTCAAATTGCTATCTAAATTGCCATCTTCTCTTTCCTGTGTCCCAGCAGACAGAGATGCTTCCTAGAAGCCCATTGGAATCTAGACATCATTATTTAGTTTCCTTAAGTCTTTGCAACAAGAAAGGACTACCAATTATAAAGGCATGCTCAGTTTCCAGATGTTCAAACATGGCAAAGATCTCACTTAAGACTCCATTAGTTGGGCGGCCAGGTAGCACAGCGAGTAAGAGCACTGGCTCCAGTGTCAGAACGACCTGGAGATCGAATCCTGGGCTCAGACACTTAGCACCCACCCAGAAACACCTGGCCGTGTAACCTTGAGCAGATCAAATCCAGGCTCAGATACTTAGCACCACACCCAGAAATAACTGGCCATGTAACCTTGAGCAAGTTACTTAACCCCTATTGCTTAAAAAAAAAAGACTCCATTAGTTGAGAATTTATCATAATTTAGATACAAATTGGACTGAAATTTACTGTTGAACTAAATGTAAATCCAACAGTGGTTTGTGCTATTTTGTTTTGAGGGGGTAGGGAGTGTTTAACCCTCTTAGATAATGCAAATGTATTAAGTATTAAGCCCTGAATTAAGAGGTTTCTGAACTCTAGACCTAACTGTACCACTGTGTGACCTCTTAAAGAAAGCTGAACTTTTTTGCTCCAGTTTCTTCCCTTGTAAAATGAGACACTAAACTAGCTAAACTTCGAGTTATAATATTCTATGATATGCTTTAAAAATAACTTAATGTAAATATTGACACAGTAATTACAAATCATTTTCATCCAGACACTAGTCAAGCTAAGTGCCTCAAATATTAGGTACAATCTCAGCAACATATTTCAGCCTCCTCTGAATTATCTACCCAACCAACACTGAGAAGACTGCTGCATTTCAAACATTCAATAATTCAGAGTTCTCACTAAGAAAAATCTGTAGATGCTGGCCTCTCCAATTAGTCCAGCTTTTTGCTACACAACCATAAAAAAAAAAAGTAGCATGTGAAGAACTCATTTCCTTAGGGGAGTGTATCTCACTCTTCTAGAATACTTTCTCCTAAGCTATTTCCCAGTGTCTATACTCTGGAACTTAAGAATTAACAGCAATGTGAGGGACAGGCTATTTAGCTACCTGAGAAATTAAAGGGGGAAGAAAATGAACTATAATACAGCAAACTAGAAATGCAGGAAATGATAAGATTTCAAAGCTCACACTAATGAGGATATTAAATAATAAAAACCTTCTGCACCTCTAAAACAAATTATCATCCTGTGCTATTTTAAATAGAACATGTTATTTATATTTCAGCAAAGCTAACTGAAGTTGTTCCTATATTCAATGTTTTTGAACTGGAGAATATTCAGACATTATCATCTCAGGGAAGAGCCCATAAATAGAGTTTTCTCACATTTGTGTTTCTTGAGTTAAATGTTTTCTTTTGTCTGTCCCTTGAAAAGCAATCTTAGCAATATTTCTCAATGAATCAAACTGTGAATCTCTGTGGTGTCTTTTCCTTGCTCTCCACAACACAGATTACCATGCTCTATTTAATTTATACAAAAGTCTTGCCACAGTATCCTGACACATTATCAGACACCTGTCTGCTGCCTGGGCTGAGCTCTGGAGTGCTTCTGTTACCTCATGTGGCCAAAGAGGGATGATGGGGGCAGGGGTCCCTTTTAGATCTCGTCTCAAAACAGCTGAATCTTGAAGCCAAAGGTGTTTTGTGTTTTACACACACAGAGGCAGAGACGAGGAGGGGTGTGATATTTATGTGTATATTTATGTTTATATATACATACATATGTATGTATAAAATATCCTTTCAAAAATATTTCTTGAACCACTTCTGGAAGCAACACACTACAATGAGACAGCAATATAGGTGTTGATATTGTTGCCTTTCAAGAGAAGAAAGGAAAAATGAGGTAGCAGAGAAAAAAGGAAGTGAGAAGGAAAATTAATTAATGAAGGTGAAACATATGTTTGTGAGGGACACATTTTCACTATTTTACAGATGGCACAGAGATTGTGTGTTGTCCAAGTAACTCAGTGTCACTGCCAGGAGGGAAACATATGGTTCTGATTTTCAGGCCTTTATAACCACAAGGCCGTAATCCTTCTCAAATGAAAATAAAGCGATTTCCCAATAGCTAATGTGTGGTTACTGTAGGCAATGTCTCATTTTTATCCCTCACCTAGGTTGCCTTTCTGTCAAAACCAATTTCTAGGCCACAAATAGATTCTCCTTCACATTTCTCCTCCTCAAGTATAATAGTTACACTCAGTAGCCTTGAAGAATGTATAACAGTACTGTGAGGCATGACCAGGAATCCATTTGGTCAATTGAGATAGGTATTAAAGAACAAGGGGAAAAAATCATTTTCCTTTTCCTCCTAGGGATGTCGGTCCCTTGACTTTTGCTTTGTGGTTTCTACAGTTGTTGTTGTTGCTGCTGATATTTTTCAGAGAATTTAATAAGTTTAAGAAAAGTCAGCATTTTTTTTTCTTAATAGAAAAGTAAATACATTAAAGGGATTCCAGAAACAGGAATGATGTGTAAGAGCCTTCAAAGGCTACAGTCCTTTTTCCTGAGTTTTGCCAAGTCCTCAAAAATATAGGAACACAGCATCTGACCTGAGAGTGTCAGAAGCTGACACATTTTCCCTCTTGATGGACTTTATCATATGATCCCTCAGACCACATGCTTCCAAATCCAAACAAATAGCAGTCTGTAGTTCTGAGTCCTTGTTCTTTAATCAGATGATAAACATTTGATATAAATACATGGCTTTTTGCAAAGTTTTAATATTACAAGAACTATAGCCAAAAATGTTTTTTTTTTTAGATTTAAAAAGTCCACAAAATGTTTCATCACCCACAACCCTTCAAGGGACTCTGACTCTGGATCCCATAGAGCAGCTTCATTCTGAGGGAATCTGATTCCTAACAGAAAGGTATCAGACTTATCTTGCTCTTTCTGGTCCATTATGCCCTTACGCAGACTTCTGGGAGAAAGCTCCACAATAAAGCTTAAATTTGCCTCAGGTTTAGGGCCCTAATTAAAGAAATTAACAAGATCTCTTCTTCAAAAGGTACTCAGCATACAAAATTGGTAGTAGGTATAGGACAGTTATTTATTTTCTCAGTGAAAATATAATGCCTGAAACACAAAAGACTCAGAAGCATGTATTAATACTTAAAACATAAAAGAGTAATCATCAAGATTATTATAATCTCCCTCCCAAAAAAGGAGGTCTGCTAAATAGCTATTTCATTATTAGTGTTGACCTATACCATGCACACAAAAGTCCAGATGGTCTACCATACCAGGGAAAGTCTTATGCCTTTTAAATCCTTTTAGTTATCATATTCTCTTAGCAATTTCTCATGATAATAGCACATTTTCTCCTCTGAGAAGAAATGCAAAGGCAAGAAATGCCATCCATTGTCCAGCTACCACCAAGTCAGGAACTCTTTTGAGTTCTACTGTCTTTGAGTCTATTGTCCATCTGCTTTTTTTAGGGTGGAAAACAGAAAGCAGATGAGTTACAGAGAACTTGGAGATTTGGTCACAGACTTGCCAAGGGAAGCTGCCGTGTACCTACAGTTGCCATGACTGCAGGAGGGGAAAGGGAGCTTCTTGCTGGATATTGAAAGAACACCTACGTTCCAAACCAGGCAGGATTCAAAGAGGCAAATAGCCATTTCTCCTCCCTCTGAAGGAGGCAGCTGTTCTGGATCAGCTGCCAATCAGTTTCAACAGGTGACTCTATTACAAAAACAAGGACCAATAAGAGAGCACATCAACATTGCAAAAGCTAGGTCTTTCAGTGCTGAGACACAGTGCTCATCCATCCCAAAGGAGCCAGAGTGCATGCCCAATTCCAAATCCATTTTTCCAATATTATAGAAAAGACAAATAGGTGAACATAAAAATTAATTTAATTCAATTCCACATCAATATATTAAACTTTTATGTGCAAGATACTATATGAGATGATAGAAATACAAGGACTAAACATATACATAGACACACACACATTACCCAACACAAAGTCCTGCCATCATCAAGGAGTTTACATTTTGTGGGAGAAATATAACATTTACACAGAAAAATCACATATATGGCAATCTGAAAATGAAGAATGTTAAAAAAAAACTGGAGGATACAGAAAAGGCTTTATCAAGAAGTGTCATCCATACTGATCCTTGAAGAAAGGGTAAGGACTCTTTTTAGTGGCAATAAGAAAGGAGAACATTGCAGGCATGGGGGTCAGGGGAATGTGCTATATGTTAAGGCTTGGAGGCAAGAGTTAAAATTTTGAGCTGACTGGAACAATGAGTAGTGCATTTTGACTGAAAGTGGAACTCATGAAGGGAGATTAAAAACAATAAGAATAACATCAAAGATGAATATCACAAACCATTCTCTCAACTGGTTTTAAGTAGGAGAGAATTCCTCATTTCATCTTATTACCAGCTGAGGCTACATACAAATAGGATCTTAGAATCACAGGATTAGTTTGATATTAATCAGTGTACCAAGAACCTATGCTCTCAGTATCATAATTTCTTAGTAGCTCTGCATGTATGGTTACACAGGGTGTAAAATACACATGATACAACTTATAGACTGCCTCTCACCATAGATCCAACTCTATCTTGTCTGACCCTTTCCCACGTGCAATCCTAGAACACGTCTGTTCATTTCTTCCACTGTGGCCTCTGAAATCACACTCTCTTATTCAAAAGCTACCTTTTATCTTTCATCTCTCCCCCTTGTTCTCCTACCATTTCCTGGCCTTTCTCTGTAGACATCATAGCCCTAGTCATTCTCTCCAACTCTGTCCACTATTCCCTTAGAATTAGCCCAGTCCTTGCTCACTGCTGCCACTTACAGAACTTCTCTATCATTATTACTCATCAAACTCCCTCCTTCAAAGTATACACTATCTAATCATACAGCCACGTCTAGCTTCTCATTGCTGATGTTGAATTATTGACTTTCTCCTTCAATACTTCATTACCTGCCTCATCATCTTCCTAGGCTTTCATCATCGGTGACTTCAATATTCACAGTAATTATGCATCCAATACCCTGGCCTCCAATTACATTGACCTTCTCTACTCTTAAATCTCTCATCTCCACTCTACATCACTATTTAGAGATGCATCAGGGGCAGCTAGGTGGCACACTATACAGAGTGCCAGGCCTGGAGTGAGGAAAACATCTTTTTGGGTTCAAATCTGGCCTCACTTACTGGTTGTATGAACCTGGACAAGTTACTTAACCCTGTTTGCCTCAGTTTGCGATCTGTAAAATGAGCTGGAGAGGGAAATAGCAAACCACTCCAATATCTTTGTCAAGAGAACCTCAGACAAGGTCATTAAGAGTCAGACACAACTGAAAAAATAATTGGTGATTGGCATATGGCAAAGTGGATGGAGAACTGGGTCTTGAGTCAGGAAGATCCGAGTTGGCATCTAGCCTCAAACACTTACTAACTGTGTGACTCTAGGCAAGTCACTTATCCCTGTTTGCCACAGTTTCCATATCTGTCAAATGAGCAGGAGAAGGAAATGACAAACTAGTCTAATATATCTAACAAGAAAACTCCAAATGGCATCATGAACAGTTGGACACAACTGAAATGACTGAACAACAACAATAGGAAAAGACGTTGGGCTTAGGTTATGGGAATCTATGAGTGTTGGGAGAAGAATCAACATTATTCTTTAGGCAATGTGAGGCATTGAATGCCTTTGACCAGGAGAGGGATATAACCAAATCTGTCCACTAGGAAGATTACTCAATCCATAATATATCTGATGGATTTGAGTGGGAGGGAGAAATTAGAGTTAGGATTTATTTAATAGTAACTATTGAGGAGTTGTTTAACAATAATCAACAAGGTGAATTAAGTACCTATCATGTGTAAAACAGTGTTAGACCCTGCTGATCAAAAACAACACAGTAATCTTTTCCTTCAATGAGCTTATATTTTATTAAGGAGGCTAGAGTGTACATGATATTTTTAAAGCAGAATAAATACAAAGCAATATCAGGAGAAAGAGAATAGTTGATAATTAGGAGGATCAGAAAATGCTCAAGTACAGGAACTGGCACCTACATTGGGTAGAAGGGAATAGAGAATACATTTCAAACACAGGGAACTTCTTATACAAAAGCAAGGAATTGAAAAATGGAATACTGTGTGTGGGGAACAGGTGGACCCATAGTTTGACTAGAATAAAAAGTGCATCGAGGGAAGTAATATGAATGAGGAGTGGAAAGTGATAATCAGATTGTAAAGGATCTAGACTGAGGAGTTTTCATTTTATCCAAGATAGGGTCACTGAAATTTTCAAGTGTCAGATCTGTCTTAAGAATATCAGTTTGGCAGCAATGTAGAAAATGAATTAGATGAGGAAGGAATTTCAAAGCAGTGAGAACAATTAGGAAGATGTCGCAATCAGTCTATGTGGCAGGTGACTAGGGCCCCAAATGGCATAAAATAAAGAGCTCTACTGTGAATGATGTTGTGGAGACAGGATCAGTAAGACTTGACAATGGGTTGTATGTAGGAATTGAGGGATAGGGGTTGTGTTGTCAACGTAGTGAACCTGCATGATTAAATCCTTGTGACAACCAGAGAAATATGAAGGAAGTATGAGTGTAAAGGAAAATATAATGAGATCCATTTGGAACTACTGAATTTAGAAGGTCAATGAGATATATAGGGGAAGATTCCAGTCAACAATTGGTAATGTGGACCTAGAATTCAGAGAGAGAATTAGGGCTCGAAATATGTAGTCAGAGTCATCTGCATAGAGATGGTAATCCATGGAAGTTGAGGGAGTGTTGAGAGAGAAGAAAAGAAAATCTAGGACAAAGCCTTAGAGAATATCTACACCTAATGGGAGGTCAATAATTCAGCAAAAGAAATTAAGCAATCTCAACCAAAGAGTAGGGTTATGGAAGCTAAGGAATGATGGTGTCTGAGAGAAGGACTATCAAAAATGGTGGTTTGACCCATGAAGCTTTTAATGAATAGAATCAGCAGGGTTTGGTTACTGGAACAGATGGATGGGTTGAAAGGGGTAAGAAAAAGAGAGATTTACAGATGACACTAGAATTTCAAATCTGGGTAAAGAGGTTGGTAATTCCATTAACAAAAATAAGTGAGTCAGAAGGAGTTGATTTGGGAATGAAGATTATGAATCGAACTTTTTTTTTTTTAAAGCAATTGGGGTTAAGTAACTTGCTCAAGTTTACATGGCCAGTTATTTCTGGGTGTGGTGCTGAGTATCTGAGCCCGGATTTGATCCAGGTCATCCCAACACTGGAGCCGGTACTCTTACTTGCTGAGCCACCTGGTTGCCCCTGAGCAATTGGGGTTAAGTGACTTGCTCAAGGTTACACGGTCAGGTGTTTCTGGGTGGGTGCTAAGTGTCTGAGGCTGGGATTCGATCTCCAGGTTATCCCAACACTGGAGCTGGTGCTCTTACTCGCTGTGCTACCTGGCCGCCCCAATGAGTAGAACTTTTAACTTCTTGAGTTTGGGTGAAAAATATCTAGGAGTTGGTTTGCCAAACTAGTCTGAAATTTACAAAATTAGTTGGTACACATGCCAAAATTACCTATTGAGAGTTCTTTACCTTTTGAACCCTTTTTTCTACCCCCATCAAAACTCTAATTCTTTTAGATGTTCAAGTTAAGAAGACAATCTGATTAAGTTTTTCACACTGAATTGTGAATTGCTAATTACTTGCCCTGACCCTATCCCTGTCAGAGGTTTCTGTTTGTTCTATTACCCAAATGAATCTTGTTTTGTTAAAACTCTGTATAGTGTAAGAGCTATTTGGAGGGAGTAAGAGGAGTGGAGAAGTGAGGTTAGCAGACAGAGAGAGAAAGAGAGAGAGAGAAAGAGAGAGAGAGACAGAGAGAGAGAGAGAGAGAGACAGAGAGAGAGAGAGACAGAGAGAGACAGAGACAGAGAGAGACAGAGAGAGAGAGACAGAGAGAGAGACAGAGACAGAGAGACAGACAGAGACAGAGAGAGACAGAGAGACAGAGACAGAGAGACAAAGAGAGACAGAGACAGAGAGACAGACAGAGATAGAGAGAGAGAGAGAGTGAGACTTCCTTAAATTATATTATTCAAGCTTTTCTTTCCTTTTTACAACCCTAGGAAGGAAGCAAAGAATTTCTTTCCCTCAATCCCCCTATCTATTATTGCAAAGGGCAAAATGTATGCCTAATTATTATGCAGCACAATGATGATTACATATCATAAAATATGTATGAGATTAATTTTGTTCTGTTTTATTTGAGTACAATACTAAACTGTTCTCAATGTATGCTCAGTCTTTATAGTTTGTTACTCATGTAGCTCAAAATTTAGAAGGATTATATCTTCCAACATTATTCTACACAAATTTGTGGTTTTGAAAAATAGGGTGTGAACCACAGAATCACTGAATCTCCAAGCTGGAAGGGAGGTCATCTAGGCCAACAAAGGCCAGAAAAGGAATATCTGCCTACTATATTTGAAAAGTAGTTTTCCTGCTTTCCTTTGGAGACCTCCATAGAAGGGGAACTTGATGAAGAGTTAGCCTAGCATCTGAGTTAATTGACAATGTAAAGTCTCCTGCTAAAGTCCTACACTGATGTCGCATCTTAGTGTGCAGGGGAAATTGGGTTCTCAAAACTATGCTACTGGAGTTTAAGTGTTGGCAGGTCCTGCAGAGCTCTGGCCCTGAAGTCAGAAAGACCTAAGTTTAAATTTGACCTCAAACACTTTCTAGTCATGTGCACTGGACAAGTTACCTAACTTCTGTTTACCTCAGTTTCTTCAACTAAAATATTGGTATAATAATACTACCTATCTTCCAGGGTTGTTGTGAGGATCACAAGAGATAATAATTGTAAAAACTTCTCATAGTAACCAGTATATAAAAAGTATTATTATGTGTATATATTTGTTTATATATGTATGCCCACATATATATTCATGTATATATGCAATATTATGTATACACACACACACATATATATGTAGCAGCTCATATCATTCATTTTTTTTCTTTCTTTTTTGAAGGGGCAATTGGGGTTAAGTGACTTGCCCAAAGTCACACAGATGATAAAGTGTTAAGTGTCTGAGGCCGGATTTGAACTCAGGTCCGCTTGACTCCAGGGTCGGTGCTCTACTCACTGTGTCACCTAGCCGCCCCTCATATTATTTTTATTAGCTGAAGAGATTCATTGTGATAAGGTTGGTCCACAGGTTAATGAATGTTTTTAGTCATAGCAAATTAGTAAGATCTACTAATAAACAATAAAAAGTCAAAAATTCCATCTACAGAATGAATGCTCACCTTAACAAAATCACCCATGCTGTGAAATACTTGATTAATCTTACCCAAAATAATAGTGGGAGGGGTGGAGCCAAGATGGTGGTGTAGAAGGAGGAAAACTTAATATGCCCCCTCTATAACCACCTCAAATATCTATAAAAATGACTGTAAACAAACTTTAGGTCTACTGAGCCCACAAAGTGACAGAGAGAAGCAAACTTCTTCCTAAAGAAAGCTTAGCAGGCAGACAGGAAGGGTCCATTGCAGCAAGCTGGAAGAACAGCCCAGCCCCACTGTGAGCCCGAGGTTTTAGCTTCAGGGCAGTCACAACCAGCCATGGTTGGAAGGACTTCAGGAGAGTGGATCACCAGCAGCTGTGGCAGTTTCCAGAATTATCAACCCATAAATGCCAAAGACAAAGTGAGAGGTCAGTGAACTTTGGGAATGTATTGTCCAGGAGTGTGGTCCAGCCTCTGCCCCCAGAGGGGGAAGCAGCTAAGGCACAGTGGCCCTGCTGTGTGACATTTCAGAGCTCTGGGTCTGCAGATTGTAGGGGGACCAAGCAACCAGTCTGAAGGGTAATTGCTCTTGCTTCAACCTGCATGGATCTGGATTGCTGTCTAGGGTAGAGGTCCTGGGGTGCATGACCAGTGTGCCAGAGCCAGTGGAGGTTTCTGAGAGGGCATCCAACTAATAGTTCCAGCAGCTGAGAAAATTGCAGCTTTTTAGGACAAAGCCTCCCTCTATGGAAGCAGAGTGCTACTGTGGCAAAAATCCTAAAAGTCAAGTAACTGAGTGGCAACATGAGTAAGCAAAGGAAGCAAAGCAAGCACAGCAATCCAACTTTAGATTCGTATTTTGGGGACACAAAGGATCAAAGAATGGAACAGGAGGAAGACAATGAAGTCCTGCACCAAAAGCTTCCAAGAAAAATGTGAACTGGTAAGAGGTCATAGAGGAGCTTAAGAAAGATTTTGAAAACCAAATAAGAGAAGTGGAGGAAAAATTGGTAAGAGAAATGAGAATGATGCAAGAAAATCAGGAAAAGTGAGTCAACAACCTGACTGAAGAAAATAACACCTTAAAAAATAGACTAACTCAAATGGCAAAAGAGGCTCAAAAAGCCAAGGAGGAGAAGAATACCTTAAAAAGATGAATTTTCCAGATGGAAAAAGAATCTCAAAAGCTCACTGAAGAGAATCATTTCTTCAAAATTAGATTGGAGCAAATGGAAGCTAGTGACTCTATGAGAAATCAAGATCCTATTAAACAGATCCAAAATAATAAAAAAAATAGAAGGCAATATGAAATATCTCATTGGAAAAACCACTGACCTGGAAAATAGATCCAGGAGAGATAATTTTAAAATTTTTGGACTACTGGAAGGCCATAATAAAAAAAAAAAAACACCTACAAATGATCCTTCAAGAATTCTTAGGGATAGTGGTGGCCAGGTGGCTCAGCAAGTAAGAGCACAGGCTCTAGCGTCGGGATGACCTGGGGATCAAATCCGGGCTCAGATACTTAGCACCACACCCAGAAATAACTGGCCATGTAAGCTTGAGCAAGTTACTTAACTCCGATTGCTTTATAAAAAACAAAACAAACAAAGAATTCTTAGGGAAAATTGTTCTGATGATTTAGAACCAGAGGGCAAAATAGAGGTTGAAAGAATCCACTGATCACCTCCTGAAAAAGATCCCCAAAAGAAAACTCCTTGGAGTATTATAGGCAGGTTCTGAAATTCCCAGATCAAGGAGAAAATATTAAAAGCAGCCAAGAAGCAACAATTTGAGTCTTGAGGAAACACAATCAGGATAACACAGGATCTGGCAGCTTCTACACTGAGGGATCAAAGGGCTTGGAATATGATATTCTGGAGGTCAGAGAAATTGGGATTAAAACCAAGAATCACCTACCCAGCAAAACTGAGTATAATGTTTCAAGGGAAAATATTGTCATTCAATGAAATAGAGAATTTTCAAGCATTCTTGATGAAAGAGTCAGAGCTGAATAGAAAATTTGACATTCAGAAGCAAGAGAAGCATGAGAAGATAAACAGGGAAAAGAAATCATAAAGAACTCATCAAAGTTGAACTATTTACATTCCTACATAGAAAAACGATAATTGTATCTTATGAAACTTTTCTCAGTATAAGAAGAGTTAAAGGGAATATAAATGTGTGTGTGTATGTCTATATAAGAAGGTATATGGGCATATGAATACATATGTGACTGTGTGTATATATGTGTACAGGTATACACAGACAGAGGGCACAGGATCAATTGAATAGGAAGAGATGATACTTAAAAGGTGAAATTGAGAGGTGAAAGAAGAATATAATGAGAGGAGACAGGGAGAGACAGAATGGGGTAAATTATCTCATATAAAAGAGGCAAAGGAAAACTGTTACAATGGAGGGGAAGAACTGGGAGGCAAAAGGGAATGTGCCAACCTTACTCTCATTGAATTTGGTTTAGGGAGGGAATGACATACACACTAAATAGGGTATCTCACCCCACAGGAGAGTAGGGGGTGAAGGGGATGAGAGGGGGATGATGGAGGGGAGGGCAGGTTGGAGGGGAGGGAAGTTAGAACATACACTTTTGAAAAGGGACAGGGTCAAAGGAGAGAATAGAATAAGTTGGGGGGGGGGGTGAGATAGGATAGAGGGAAATATAGTCAGTCTTTCATAATATATCCACTTTGTAAGTGTTTTTCGTAGCTACACGTGTACAACCTATATCGAATTGCCTATCTTCCCAGTAAGGGTGGGTGATGAGGGAGGAAGGGAAAGAATCTGTAATTCAAAGTTTTAAAATCAAATATTTAACATATATATATATATATATATGTATGTGTATATATATATATATAGTGTGTGTGTGTGTATAAATAATTTTTATATGCAACTGGGAAATAATATATACAGGCACTGAGGTATAGAGATCGATCTTGCCCTACTGGAAAGTCGGAGGGGAAATGGGAGAGGATATAGGAGAGAGCAGATTGGGGGAGGGGGGTATACAGTGGTATCGCTGTGTTATGGTGGTAGGTAGGGGAAAGACGGTGAGAAAATTTGTAACTCAAAATCTTGTGGAAATGAATGAGGTAAACTAAAAATAATTTAAAAATTATATAGTAAATTCTAAAAATTAAAAATAAATAAAATAACTAATAGTGGGTCAAAGAGTCATCCAACTCATCTCTGGGGATAAATTTGCTTTTGTGCTTTGTGTCTGGATTAGGGTGGATTGGTGGGGTGCAGATGGACCTTAACTTCTATTTGGTCTAAAATAGATCTTTCCCTTTTAGGGGCCACAGATCCCTTTGGTACTCTAGTAGAGTCTATGAACCTCTTTTTTACTAATCTTTTTAAGTGAATAAAATCATATAAACAATATTACTAAGAAAATCAATTACATTGAAATAAAGATGGACCTTTTGTCCTGTCCAGGTTTGTGAAACCCCTGAAGTTTATCTATGTACTCAGGTTAAGAAACTCTGGTAGAAATGATTACTGGGAAGATCTATTTGTTCCAGGATGACCAGGAAGAGCTTGTTTCAGACAAAACTATATCCCCAGAGTAACCTAGAAAGCCCCTAGCCAACCACCAAATTACACATTTGGAAAATACTTCAGTAACCATCTATCAATTCCAACCTATATCTGAAAAATAATTCACACTGTAATCCCCACTGTCAGGTTATACCCAATGAGTGGTCATCCTGCCTTTACTTGGAGATCTCCAGTGAAAGAGATTCCCACTACCTCCAGAAGTAGCCCATTCCCTTACTGTTAAATTATCTAATTGTTAAAATGTTTCCCCCTTATATCAAGCTTAAATTTATTTCTTTTCAACTCCTATCCATTGCTCCTAATTCTATTTACTAAGACCAAACAGAACCAAGTCTAATCCTCTTTCATAAAATAGCTATCATTACCCATCCCATTACAACCAATCTTTTCTTTTCATTGCCAAACATACCCAGTTCCTTATCAGTCTTCATATGGCATGTAGTTATGGCCTTTGACCTCTGTGGATGTCCTTCTGCAAACCTTCTCCTCTTTAATCAAAGTCCTGTCTAAAATACGGTACCTAGAACTTAATACAATACTCCAGATAAGGTTCAACTAGGGCATCCTACAATCATCTCCCTATTCCTGGAAAACATGCCCTATCTAGAAATAATTTCACCCCAGACCTGAAATAATCTGTCCCAAAATTAAATTTGCCTTTCAAATCAGAGAAGTGGATTAGGATTATGCAGATGAGAAATATTATAAACAATTAGTGGTATTGAATTAATGGTAGACCACTCTGGGACTAGGCTCATAACAGCACTTAGACAACTCAATTACATTGCTGTGGAAAAGCGAGGCATCCTAACTTGTACTATAGTCACATTCTCAGTCTTTAGGCAGAGCTGTTGTTCGGTTGTTTCGGTCACGTCCAACTCTGCATGACCCTATTTGGTGTTTTCTTGATGGGGATGCTGGGGTGGTTTGCCATTTTCTTTTCCAGATCATTTTGCAGATGAGGAAACTGAGGCAAGCAGGCTTGGGTGGCTTCCCCAAGGTCACATGACTGGTGGGTGCCAGGGGCCAGATGTGAACTCAAAAAGATGAGTCTTCCTGACTTCAGGCCCAGTATGTGGCACATAGTATGCATTTAATAAATATTTGTATTGACTGACTGGCAATTCATGGGGAAAAAAACACATTTGGGATAGGGCCTCCTCATAGTATGTCCTCAATAATTTATTATGTGCTAAATGAACAAACAAATACCAATACAAAAGAAAAGAAAGTTAGGCATACATCTCATGTCCTTATTTTCTTCCCTTTGAGAATGTTAAGATCCTCATGAGTACAGACTGTTAATTTATAACATTTATATACCCAGGATCAAACATGGTGCCTGGCACATAGTAGGCACTTAGTATATTCTTCTTACCTTTACCAAGAAGACAAAGTGCTCCTGAACTGAGCTGTACACATTGGGTTCTAGCCACCTACTCACTTCTTTACAATTTTTTCCCGGGGATCAAAGACTAGAAAACATCAAGGGACTACATCTATTTAGCAGAAGAATAAGTTACAAGTATAGTAACCAGGACTGGTGGGAAAGATTGTGGGAAAATGACACATCCCCAAATCCCTGGGGAATATGCACATGCCTTTCAAATACTTTCAGAAAGACATTTACAATAAAGCAATCCAAAAGGGAAGAGAAGTAGTTCAATTTTAAGTTGCTTTGCTTTGTCAAGGGAAAACAAAGAAATTATTTGCAGAAAAAGGGCCAGCATTTCCCTTCTCCCCACCACCCAGCTTAAATAAAATATTCAGTAATCCTTCTCTTGCCCCATGCAGTTTCATGTGATCACAATATAAATATTTGGCTCATCTTGGTGCTTTTCCAAGCTACAACAATTCATTTCCACACAGAAGCAGAAATCCATTTCAATAGCTCCCTATCTTGTGCTTCAACCCACTCAGCTGGGCCCTTCCAGTTCCCAGCTTTGTCATGCTGCTCCCTCAGAGAATGGTCCAACATCTAAACTTAGAAATGTTAGGTTTGGGTACAAGTTTTGTGATGTAATATCAAAACAAATCTTCCAAATGAATATTTACAAAAACAACTGTACACCTCCAAGATCACACACATACATGCCTCCCACTCCAGTCTATTTTCCTAGATATTTTGAGTTTCTTTAGACTCTGCACCAAAAATGCTACATTTTTCTTAGTTTTCTAATTACCTTTTCCAATCTCCATGGGTTACAAACTTAAGGGATGGCTTCTACAAGATTTTTTTTTCCCTCTCTCCTACTAGATTGCCAGTATAGAAGTGTAAGTTTTTGTTTTTGTTTTGTTTTGTTTTCCCAAATAGTTTGGCAAGCTTTAAAAAGGATGCTTCCATGTAATGAATTCTCCCAGTCAGAAATGTGTTTCTTTCCTCCAAGGCTGTTACCTCTATACACTGCTATTATATTATGTTATTATTATATTTATTATATTGTATATAATATATTAGGTTGTATATTGTGTGTTATATCATGCCATGTGATGAATATGATGTTATGCTGGGCCATGTAATGTTATATTCAATGGCAGATAGGTAGTACAGTAGCTAGAGTTCCAGGCCTGAAGTCAGGAAGACTCATTTTCTGAGTTCAAATCTGAACACTTCCTATAGTTGTGTGATCCTGTAAAAGTCATTTAATCCTGTTGGCCTCAATTTGTCTCATGTAAAATGAGCTGGAAAAGGAAATGGCAAAACTACTCCAATATCTTTGCCAAGAAAATCACCAATGAATTCAGTTGGACATAACTGAAAATGATTGAACAGCATGTTATGTTCAGCATTGTTATTATGGTATATTTAGAGAGCTCTTCGTATAGCTCTATAAAAGATTTATTCTCAACACTTTTTGTGTTATAGATCATTTGGAAGGCTAGTGAGGCCTATAGACATTTTCTCAGAATAATGTTTTTAAATTCATAAAATAAAATACATAGCATTACCAAGGAAACCCATCACATTAAAATACACTTTTAAAAAATTAAATGCACAGGCCTTGGGTTAAGAACCCCTGATTTAGAGGAGAAACTGGAAACTCCTTGAAGATGGAGGCTGTTTGTATTGGCTTTTGTATCCCCAGAACGTAGCCTAATGCTTGCCACAAAGTAGGCATAAAAACACTTGTTGAATTGAATTGAAAGACTATCCCTCTCCGGTGCCAAACTGCTCAATACTGTTTTATTATTGTTAAAAAAAGATTTACTGAACATCTATTATGTTCAAGGTACTGTGCTTGAACTGTACTTGAACAACTGTATTGTAGGGGGGAAGAAAAGTAGAAAACATTCACTTGTCCTGGGCATGTTACTTCTCTGTATCTCAGTTTCTCATTCTATAATAAGAGATTTGAAACATGATCACTGAAAGGCGTTCCCCTTCAAAATCTGATATTAGAAACCCTAGAGGAGCTTGCAACTTATTAGGGGAAGGTAGGAGACACATACAAGTGCATATGTATGCATATACATATATATACATATATGTGTGTGTATGTGTGTTTTATTTATGTGTACACACATATATATACAAGTAAATGTGTACACACATATATTTAAATAAATATCTATAATATAAAGTTATATTTGTTTACAATAAGTCAATATATAGTGGCACAGAGAAAAATGTTGAGATAAAGACCAGAGATGACTGAGAATACAAGATGTTTGGAGTTTATAGTAAATTTTTAAGATTGGTGAATAAAAATAGAATAGTAAAATTCCCTATTCTTATATCACTTATGACCACATTGTCCCACCTTCGGGATTCTGAGGGCCGGGAAAGGATAAGAAGAAGAAGAGAAACAGGGAGGGAAAGATAGAGGCAGCAAGAGAATGGGAGGGGTGTTCCAGAACATGACCTGCCGTCAAAACAGGTTGGGTTTATAAGCATCACTTTCCATTCTGCCCCCTAAGGTGTGATGATTCAACACACCTGTGGCTTAGGCTGCAAGATTTCTCATTGCCTGGGTGCCAATTCAGAGAGGGTGGAGAACAGTTTGCCCTGTTTAAGGCCTTAAGCATGTGCAAAGTTATTTTTAAAAATGCAAGTTTTTAAAAGGTGTGGTTTTATTTACACAAAATATATCCCACCTTTCATTCTCTTCTTTGCTGATGTAATCATTTTTTTTATTCCTCCTGCTTACAGCAAGGATAATACAAAATGCATTCCCATAGATGAAAAGTTTCTGTTTTCCAGCTTCATTTTTACAATGTCTTTATCCCAGCAGTTGTAATATTATACCATGCCTGACTTGTATTTGCAGAGTAAAACACATTATATGTACTTTCTATTGCCAAAAGATATAGAAAGTTTTGTGGATCTATGAAAGAAGGAGCAATAGGTTTATAACCAAGGCAATAAAAAGTTTATTTGATTTCTTCTCCTTTACACTAGTTGCTGTTACTTTAAAAAGTCTGCTGGCATTTAGCGGGCAATAAAAAAGGTGGGGGGGGGAGGCGAGGGCAAAACAAACTGTTCCTTCTTTCAGATTGCGCAATTTGAGTGTTCTCTCTTTGAAATGGGGCAGCATGCTTTTGAAAAATGCACGTCGAACCACCTTCTCTGGAAAGCAGGGGAGCAGCTGGGGGCAAGATGAGGGAGGAGCTAGGCGTGTTTGTGTGAAGGGGATGTTTCTCAGAACAGCTTTGAAACTGTGTCTCTCACAAAGGAGCATTGATGTCAAAATGTAGTTTACGTTGACTAATAATAACCATACTAATCTGAAATTTGCCTTTTTTAGAGCAGTTCAGCAATACAACGGATAGAACACTGAACCTGGAGTCAAGACCTGAATTTCAGTACTGCCTGAGATAATTTCCTAGGTGTGTGACCCTGGGCGAATCACTTATGCTCAGTCTGAGTCAGTTTGCAGCACTGTAAAATGGGAATAATAATAGCACCTAAGTTTTGGGCTATTGTGAGAATAAAATGGGATCATATTGGTAAAGTACTTTGCAAATCTTAAAGTGCTATATAAATGATATTTAGTTGTAGTAGTGGTGGTAGTAGTAGTAGTAGTAGTAGTAGTAGTAGTAGTAGTAGTAGTAGTAGTAGTAGTAGCAACTGTAGCATTTTAAGGTTTAAAACATGCTTAATACATCTCAATTTGATCTATTTAGCATTGTGGCTTGAAAAATAATAAGTACTACATAAATGTTTGTTGACTGACCCTTAAAATAACCATTTGAGGTCATTCCTGTACAACAGGTATTATAATTATTATTATTTCCCTTTTATTAATAAGGAAAATTAAGCTGAAAGAGACCAAGTGAGTTGACCAGCCAAAGCCATCTTTTAAAAGGAATGATATGAATAGTATGAAAATGTTTTGCATGATATCACATGAATAACCAATATTGTATTGCTTGCATTTTCAAGGGATGGGAAAGGGGAGGCAGGGAGTTAGAAAATTTAGAACTCAAATTATTTAAAAATGAATGTTAAAAAGTTTTACATGTAATTGGGAAATATTAAACAAATACAATTTTTAAAAAATTAAATGAAATAAGCAACCCCTTAAAAACAGTAAGTTAAAAGGAATGATAAAAACTTAATCTAATTAGTCCAGAGGTTTCTATGAAAGTTGAGATGGATGAAATATGACCTTGCTACTGTCAATTCCATTCAACAGAAGTCGTAAATGCCTAGCAAAAGGACGGTTCTGTTTTAGGCAATGTGGATACAGATGCACAAGTATACAAGGGAGACATTGTTGCAAAGGATAGGCCCAGGCTGACAGCATTGAGAAATGTGAGGATGGGGAGATGTTAGGATCATACGTTTAGAACTGGAAGGGACTTCAGAGGCCACCTAGTTCAGTCTCCTCATTTTACAAATGAGGAAACTGAGGCTCAGTGGTATGAACTATCACACAGAGTGTCAGAGGCAGGATTTTAACCTGAGTCCTGTGACTCTAGATGTTGCATTCTTTGCACTGAATCATTGCTGCTGCAACAGTATGATGTAAAGGAAAGAGCACTGGTTTTGGGGTACAAAGAACCTAAGTTCCAATCCTGTCTTGACACTACTTTAATGACCTTAGGCTACTTGTTTCTTATCTCTGAGACTCAATGACCTCAGTTAGACATGATGACCCCTATATCCCTGCTAGCACTAAATCTAAAATCATTCTCCTCATCACCACCAGACAGTCTGCCATTTGACTATGGTCGTGCCTTTCTACTCTCTGTCACTCCAACAATTATGTGGTAAGTGTGTATGGTTTTAATTCTCACTTATTGATATGTTGCTTTATAAAACTTCTTTTTCAGCTGTTTCTTGCTGATACTGTTTCCCTGCCTAGATTATAAACTCCTTAAGGGCAGAGACCTTATTTTCATTTTAAAGAATATTGCTTTATAGCAGCTAATAAAATTCTATGGCCATAATAGGCACTCAGCAATGCCCTTGACTGATTCAGGGTATTATAATAAATATGGTGACCTAGATTTACCATGAAACTCAGGGGCACTACATAACCAGTACATAAAAGAATCAAGGTGAACCAATGGAACATAGGCACACCTAGGATCTTCCATACCTGATACACTCTGATGCACCTGTCTATCTCTCTTTGGGATGGTTTTTCATGGGAAATGATAGAAGGAAGAAAATTATCTCTATTTGCTTTAGGGCAGAGACATATAGAAAACAAATCATCCCTTCTAATTCATAAAAAAAAAGAAGTCTTCAGTGCTACAAATGCTTTGTAATAACCTGAAATACTTCTCAGGCTTGTCAATGAACTGGGAAGTAATATGAATCACTCAGCCTTGTGATTGGAGGAAAAGGGGACAAAGAAATAAACAACCTATGCTTCCTTGTTCTCTCATTCCCTTTGGGGGAGCTGAGGGGTTAGAAATAGACCAGGTTCTGGAGGATTCCCAAGGTTTAATGAGTTAAAAGTCTAACTCAGTCCTGGCTTCTTGCCAGTTAAAAACCTCCATGGTACATTTTTTCCTTTCAGGAGGTTTCCTCTGTCACTCAGGTTTCTTCTTTGCCATATTCTCAGGGATTGGTCTGCATATACTTTCATTAAGAATTATTTCCAACAACTTTAATTATTTTTGGGAAGGGGGATGGGCGAAGAGTTATGATTTTATTGTGTAGTTAACTCCCATTTTGGAAATTCCTTCTATGAATGCTAATGTTGGATATGTCTTTAACTTAAAGGCTTGAAGAGTTGCCTAGAGCCCTGGGAGATTATTAAGTTTTAGAGGGTCATGCAAGAGGTACGTGTCAGAGGCCATACTTGAAGGCAGATCTCTGAGGCTTCGAAACTGACTTTCTATTCATGATTCCAGACTGACTTCCAACCAGTTTTATTAAGTACCAACTATTTGCAAAGAACTGTCCCTGGTACTAGGGGAGGAAATAAAGTAAATTAGCTTACATACCAATTCTCAGTGATTTTCTGACTTGGTAGGGCGATATGACAAAAAAAAAAAAAAAAACTATAATAGAAAGGAAAGCCCATGAGAGCTACAGAGTGTCAAGGCCCACTTTGAGGCAGAAGAGTCTTATCCCTTATCCCTTACTCTTCTGTCATTTAAATAAATAGCAAAAATTTAAAAAAAAAATCTTTTTAAGATTTTCAAAAAATCACTAGAGCTTGATTAGTGGAAAAACAAAAGAGAAATGCTCATGTTTCACACCTATTCTTTGTCTCTTTTCTCTTTTCACTTACTAAAATCTTATTGAGAAAGACCAAAGAGTCATTTCAGAATAAAAGGAATCAGGATATATTAGTATTTTAGAGCATAGGCTGGAAGAGAAGTAGGGGATCTTGGGTGAATGAAAGGGGTTTGATTGAAAAATAAAAATGGTTTGCTAGGCTAGGTGTGGGGAGGGCAGTCCCAGGTAGCAGCCAGCAGAGGGGGGTAAGGAGAAAAGGAAGGTTAGACCTAAAGTCTCATCAATAGGGAGAGTAGAATTACCACAACAGCTGCTAACCTTTGCCAGATGATTCTTTTTTGAGTAATATGGTGTTGGATGAAAAGCAATGATTCTGGGCTAAGGAGGCTTACTTCTTATGATGCTCTTCAACTTTCTTGACTATCAAGTAAAACTCCAATGCTATGGGAAAAAAAAATTGCCCATTTTAACCTGTTTTTTTTTGTTCCCCCTTGCTTCTACATCAAATGTGATAAGCCCATAAATTTAATAGAGGCTCATAATCAACAAAGAAAATCCAGATAATACCAGGGCCAAAACATAGACCTGCAACTCTTCCATATTGAAGGCTATATGTAGCAGTAATAAGCCCCTGATGCTACTTAGATTAGCCAACATGAGTTCTTCAGCAGGAGGGCAAAAACAATGCTGCTGTGGGAAAGAGAATCAGACATGAAAAGACCAGCCTGAACTGATGCAAAGTGAAGTGAGAAGGACCAGAAGAAAATCTATACCAAAACATCAGCATTAGAATGATAAAACAAAACTTTAAAAGACCTAAGAACTCTGATCAACTAAATATTTAACCATGATTCCAGAGAACTGATCAATAAGAATTCTACCCACAATATGACAGAAAGAAAATGAATTAATGTGTGGAATAAGAAAATCATTTTTTGACATTCCAATGTGGAAATTGCCTGACTGTGCTTATGTAATAGAGATTCTTTCTTCCTTTCTCTTTTTTTCCTTCCTTCTCCTATTTCTTTCTTTTGTTTATTCATGTTTTTATTTTCCTTTTTTCAGTAGGTGGGAGAGATGAAGGGCAAAATAAATAATCAATAGCTGAAACTGTTAAAAAAAAAAAAGAATCTGTCTTCAATATGGGTCAATCAAGCACACTCAAAGTAGCAGTCTATTGTCATGATGTGTTCCTTTCTTCTAAGTAAGTAGCCTTTAAAATACACTGGCTAGCCTGATCACTAAGGGGACCTCTCTTGCTCGTGTGCGTGCACATATGTATATGTTAGCTGAGGGATGCATAAAAAAATATTGCCCATTTCTACCTGTTTTTTTTTGTTCACCCTTGCTTCTATATCAAATGTGATAAGCCCATAAATGAAATAGAGGCTCATAATCAACAAAGAAAATCCAGATAATACCAGGGCCAAAACATAGACCTGCAACTCGTCCATATAATAATGCCTGAGCACACATGTTCATTACTTATGAGTTGTGCAAACCAGCCCAAAGTACCATATACAACCTGCTGTGTAAGAATCAGGACAAGACAATAGATATTCCTATTACATAGATAAAGAGAAAACCCAACAGAAGCCTCCCACCTAAGCTAAGGATTAATGTGATTGAAACACTGGAACTAAATTTTCTGATCTTCATCAGCTACATTCATCATTCACTTTGCTCATTACTTAGTACCCAAGCTGATTCTTTAGAGACATTTGAGCTAGTTCATAAAGTCTAACAAGTCTAACAAATGAACTGATAAGACTTGATTTAATTAGGAGACAAGTCCTGTTATTCCACATTTACAGGCTTCCTGATTCAGACAAGTCTCTCCTGTCTTCTCTGTTCTGAGCTATTCAGAAAAATTTTTTTTCTTTAACAAATACATGCTTGAAACTGGAAAGGGTAGGTGGTTTACTTATAAAGCCATACTACTGGTTTTTAGTGAAACTTTATAAAACCCTAGACAATAGATTAGATCCTAATGATCACACAATATTTACTCAGCACTCACAGAAGGTATTCTTTTTTTTTTTTTAAAGCAATCGGGGTTAAGTAACTTGCTCAAGGTTACACGGAGTTATTTCTGGGTGTGGTGCTGAGTGTCTGAGCCCGGGATTCAATCTCCAGGTCGTCCCAACACTGGAGCTGGTGCTCTTACTCGCTGAGCCACCACCCCTAAGCAATTGGGGTTAAGTAACTTGCTCAAGGTTACACGGCCAGGTGTTTCTGGGTGGGTGCTAAGTGTCTGAGCCCAGGATTCGATCTCCAGGTCTTCTCAACACTGGAGCCGGTCCTCTTACTTGCTGTGCTACCTGGCCGCCCCAGAAGGTATTCTGAACAAAATACTTCTTGTACCTTGTTCAAACTATGATCTGTGTTAGTCATCATGGTAGGAAGGCTCATTGGGGCCATCCAATTTTAGGGATTGCTTATTTATTTTAATAATTCAAGGATCTGTGATTTTGTCAGTGATATAGACCACAGCAAACATACCCATGTTTTAGTAGACAGCCTTTGATAGTTGGTTGAAGCTAAAAATTCCATCCCTCTAACCTAGTGATGACTCTCTCTCTGGTTTAGCTAGTATTATTTTGGATGAAAGAAATTCACTCTGTCACCCATCTACCTTTGTAGGACTCACCAAAGCTTACCCTCTGCAATTATGTCTCTAGGAAATTTAGGGTCATCTTTGATCCAAACAAGAACATTAGTGAAGATGAGGAAAATTATTCCTGGGAAATATTGTAGGTTGGTCTCACCTAGAATTATAGGAACTTATAATTCATGTGGGAGCGAACCTTGGAGGTAATATAATCCATCCTGGCCTATTTTACAAATAAGGAAACTGAGGTTCAGTAGGTAAAGTGACTCACCCAAAGTCACACAGCTAGCAAGAAACAGATCTGGGATTTGAACGCAAGTCTCTTTCTCCTGAATCACATATGGATTTCTATGCAAAGTCAATATACACCATTATAAATAATTTAACAAGAATATAGCTTAGTGTGAGTCATATCAAAGGGAGATTTTTTTTTGTTTACCATGAGTCAATTACATAGGATTCTTTAACAGTCAATAGAATGCTAGAAACATAGAATTACAGATTTTAGAACTGAAGATCACATTTTCCAATGCACTTATTTTACTTGTGAGAAAACTGAAGCCCAGAAAGGTCCAGAGATTTGTCCCATTTTACAGGTAAAAGCTAGCACAATCAGGATTCAAACCCAGGTCCCTTTATTTCAAATTTAGTTATCTTTCAACTATCCAACACCATAATGGGATCATGCCCCTAAATAGCATGATGCAAATTAACATTTACAAAGTATAAATTGTTTGAGCAGTAATAATGAGTTTTCTAATGGTTAAATTAAAAGTGTTCATTTAAAGAAACATCTTGCATATACACGCATGTAGTTGTAGAGTAGATATGGTGAAAAGTTTAAAAAGCACCAGTTTGAAAAAGAAAGTAGGTTTGAGTCTCAGTTCTGACATTAGTCTCTACAAAACAGTTGGGGAACGAGCATTGTTAATACTGACTTTACACTCAACACTAGTTGGGGTAGAAAATGCACAGAGTTATGACTTGGATCTCATCCTCAAGAAGTTTGAAATCCCATTAGAGAGGCATCAAGGCAGCACACAAAACAAACACACAAAATGCAATATAATTCAACATGTTGATTGAAGATGGGGAGTAAGGAAGAAGGAAGAGTCAAGAATTCAAGGTTTCAAGCCTACATGAATGGAAGAGTGGTGGTATTAGTACATTAAGAGAAGTTAGAAACAGCATAATAGAATAAAACAAACATGAGCTGAAAATCAGGTCAGCTAGTAGATGGCACAGTGGATAGACTACCAGGCATGGAGTTCTGAAGATTCATCTTCCTGAGTTCAAATCTGGTCTCAGACAGTTACTATCTGTGTGACCCTGAGCAAGTCACTTAACCGTGTTGCCTCAGTTCCCTCATCTATAAAATGAGCTGGAAAAAGAAATTTCAAGCCAGTATCTTTTCTGTGGAGTCACAGTCAGACACAATCAAAATGACTGAACAATGGACTGAAAATCAAGAGTCTGGGATGCAAATCTCAGTCATGTGCTCATGAAGAGGAGCTATGCTTTTCTATGCCTCAGTTTCCTTGTTTTAAAAATGTAAATAGGGGCGGCTAAGTGGCACAGTGAATAGAGCACTGGCCCTGGAGTCAGGAGGACTTGAGTTCTAATCTGGCCTCAGACACTTAACATGCTTACTAGCCATGTGACCTTAGTCAAGTTACTTAACCCCAACTGCCCTTCCTTCCCCTTCAAAAAGAAAAATAAATGTAAATGAAGGGATGAAAGGAAGGGAGAGAAATGAGAACTCAAATTTTTTTTTAATAATTTTTTTAAAAAATATAATTGGGAAATATTCTTAAATAAATAAAAATATATTAAGAAAAATATAAATAAAGAAGTATGGTCTATATGTCTACTAAGGCCCTTTCCAATTTCAACATGATCTATGAGCTTCCTATGAATAATCTGTGACATGTGATCATCCAACCTTAGCTTAAATACTTCCTACCGTGGGGAGCTCACTACATTGCCAGAAGCCCCATTTATCCACAAATACAATAGAAGGAGTTGAGATTTTTATATTGTCACTCCACATGGTCTCTTAGGATTACCATTTGATGAGCATATTTAATAAGCTTAACCTTTGTTCTAGATCTGTTTAAAGTAACAAAACACAAAATCCTTTTCAATCTGCTATACATACTAATTCAAAAATGTTTTCTATTAGATTATTCTAAAAGCCTATGCTTTCTTTCCTGATTAGTATTTGAAACACAGAAACAAACCAATACATTTTCTTAGTGATATTCTCCTTTCCTGCTTAACAGAATATTCTTTTATGTATATGCAAATTTAAAGTTTACTTCTTTTGCTTCCCAGACTGAGTTATAAACTCTGTAAAAGCAAGCAGAAACCAGATTTTTAATCATTGTTTTTATAAAAGGCAGCATGGCACAGCAGATAGAAAGGCAGACTCAAAACCAGGAAAACCTGGGTTCAAGTCCCGCACCTAACATATACTGACAGTGTGATCCTGGGTAAATTACTTAAACCTTTAGGCAAATTCCTGCACCTGTATATTACAGAGAAGCTGTTATCCTACATTGATAGAGGTAGAACACCCAACCTGGTGTTCCCCACATTAATAAAATCACAGGTCTCATCGCCTATCCCTAACATACCCTTTATAGTTGTTATACGTTACTAAGAACATAGGTTAAGTAAATCCTTGATGATTGATAGAGATGCTTTTTCAGTGACAAATATAAAGCAATTTGTTTTATGGTATGCAGTCTCTTATATTTGATATTGCTTTGGTACAAGAGCTTACATTTTTAAAAGATGTTGATAAAATCATGGTTCACTCATGTCTGACTCTTCATGAAACCATTTAGGGTTTTCTTGGCAAAGTTACAGGAATGATTTGCCATTTCTTCCCCTAAGTCATTTTACAGATGGAGAAACTGAGGCAAACAGGGTAAGTGATTTGCCCAGCTAGTGTTTGAGGCTGGATTTGAACTCAGTTCTTCCTGACTCCAAACCCAGAGCACTATACACTGCACCACATAGCTGCCCCATTTTGATAACTAGTTCAACATAATTGGTTTCCTTTGTAATATGTCATATATCCATGACATTTGATTAAGAACTTCTGTGATTAAAAACATCAGAATATCATGCAGCTATATCATGAAGTAAATAGAGTACCAGCCTTCTAATAAGGATGAGTTTAATTCAAATCCTGCCTCAGATACTTACTAGCTATCTCTATGACCCTAGGAAAGCCACTTAATGTCTATGAGTCTCAGTTTCCTCATCTATAAAATGAAAAGATTGGGTTTGATGGCCTCTAAAGTTCCCTTCATATTTAAACTCAAGATTCTGTGATTTTCACATGGCAAAGCATATTCCCATGAAATAGAGGTTGCAGAGACAAGCAAATGCTACTCTAAAACCCCAGCCCTGGAAAAGTATAGGTTAATCCCAGAGGCAGATCACTGGGCAAGTCAAACATTTATACTCTCCAGGAGGCCGGCCCTATTAGGTTTGGCCTTGGGTAGTCATGTGTAAGGCACAAGATACAGAGAACAAGCTAGGCAGAGTTAAACCATCCTTCATTAAATTTGAGGCAGAGGGTGGAGGCCAGAGAAAAGAAAGCAACTAAACCTGTGTTTCCATAACTCCAGCTAATCCTGTTGGGTGAATTCAAGTCTTGGAGTCTCTTAAGCTGGCAACTTTCATTTGCTATAAATTCTCTCTGTCAGATTGCAGTTACATAAGAAGCCTCTCAAAGGTCCCTGAAACCCAGACATCCAAGCAGAAAAGTATATTTACCCACAATATGTATTTCTTTTTAGAAAAAAAAAACAATATGGAAAGAGATGTTCTAAAGTATAATTAACAAAAAAATCCAATCCACCTTCTTCATGTAAAGCACTTTTCTATGCTATTTTAGGATCTCTGAGAAAATGGAATTATGTCAAAATACTCAGCAAAGCAATGTTTTTTTTTTCTCCAAGTCCAAGAAGTACCCACTCATCTGCTAAGGATCCCAGCAAAGGGTCATCTTCCAAAGGTCCTTCTACAGGAATTTCACTTCATATTTATTGCTCTCCCTTAAGAGGACACTTAGCCAAAGCATATCCCATTTAAAAGAGTTTCATTCATAGTCAATTCCTCAAATACTAATTAGGCAGCCACCATATGCAAGGCAAAATGCATATTTGTATTTTAATGTCTGACACTCACAGAGCTGACAATGATTTTCTGAGTCTCTCCCACCCCCAGCTGACTTTTTCACATCATCTTCCCCCACAGCCAAGTCGAACACTCCCATCCTCTCTTACAACCAACCTTCATGCAATAATGCTAGTAACTCACCCTTCAGGTTTGCAAAGTACTTGCGTCACCAGAACCCTGTGAGTTACATAGTGCAAGTATCACAATCCCCATTTTAAAGAAATGGAAACTGAGGGTCCAAGAGGTTGAGTGGCTTATGGGATTGATTATAAGGTCATAGCTCCAAAGCTGTAGGGAGCTTAGAGGTTATTTAGTCCAACCCACTCATTTGACAAATAAAGGATCTGAGACCTACAGAGGTAAGATGACTCACCAAAAGTTACACAGATAAGAGGTGGCAGACCCGGCAATTAAACTGATCTGCTGTCTCCAAGGTCAGTATCATAACTTCGGTAACTCTTTGAACCAAGGTCTCTGGACTCCAAGAGCAACAACGCCACACACATGCATACACTCACACACACACACACACACACACCACACAGCATGTACAACATACATATATACACACCACACATAAAAACACATACCACATACATACACACACATCACACACACCCACTCACCCCACATATACACACACACCCCACACACCCAGTCACATACCCCATGTACACACCCATACACATCACACACACACACACACACACACACACACACACACCATCCTTGCTAGTGATTTTGCTAAAAGTAGCTGTAATGATTCATTCAGCCTTGTTCCTAAAAGCAGCACCAACAGTGATGAAACCCAGGGGAAAATAATAGCCTTCCTTCTCTACTATCCTCATTCCAGACAATAGCAAAGAGGTTTAGGGATGGGGGGGCAGGGAAAGGCAGGAGGGAATCAGCTCTGCTCAGCCTCAATCCCACACACATACCCACATAATTGTATATACATAGATAAGATAGCTATAGATATAAATATACACATATATGTGAGTTCTTTATTTTTTTTAATTTCCCCAAGATGAAATTATTTTTAAGCATGCTTCACTGTAGAGAAATCAACATTCTCTTGCATTATTTTGCTCATCTAGGATGACAGAAATTATATCACCCATGAAATGTGGGATCTTCAAATTCTCATCCTTGGTTCACAAAAGGAAATCTTCTCAAAAGGGATTTTCTATAAAAACAAGTTATTTCTAGTCCCTGTGTCTGTCTATCTGCCTGACTCTGTCTGTCTGTCTGTCTCTCTCTCACTTACTCTCTATCTCCCTGTCTGTCTCTGTCTCTATCTCTGTCTATTTGTCTCTGTCTGTCTGTCTCTCATGCACGATCAGACTAGGTAGGAAGAACACATTGCAGCATTAGGGGGATGTCTACCAGACTGCCAGATATTGGCATCTATATGATCAGAAATAAACACAGAAGTCACAAGTTAGCATACCAGTCAAGTATCCTAAGTCAGCTTGGGCACAACTATTCATTTCCCTGATGGTTATGACAGGTATTGATGAGGTAATGCCAGTGAATTGTGGATATGCAAAGAAACAACTTCAACTAGGAGATAAGGAATAAGGTTAGGGGAAAGCACCCTAATGGTGTTGTGGAATTACAAAGTCCTCAGTATTTACTCTTTTTGCAGATAAGCTGGGGGTGTCAACGTGGAATGGATGTTGGTTAAAGGTAGAAGCCACAGTAGCTTTTCAATTTTTCAAATATCCTTGCTAACAAGAATGCAGCTTGACTAGCCAGTTTTCTAACTGTGTTCAGGTCCAAATAAGCTTTAACTCTTCAACCTTGTCATCCACCTTGTAGTGCAGTAAAAATGGACTATGAATCACAGCTCCAAGGCCTTGGGAACAGTCCATATTTTTCAAAATCAATCATTCAAGCAATGAACCAAGATGTATTTATTAAATGCTTTTTCTCAGATAGTGGGGATAGTAAAATAAAAAAAGACAATTCCTACCATCAAGGAGCTTATATTCTATAGAGAGACATAAGGCAAAGATTCTTAATCTGCCACCTGTGAACTTTTAAAAAATATTAAAATAATTTTGTTATTATAATTGGTTTATTTCATAATCTTACATATTATACTCTATGGATTGAAAAACATTCTGAGAAAGGGACCTTTGGCTATGGTAGTCTGGATTGCAAAAGGGGTCAGTGATACAGAAAGAGATTAATATGAAATGAACATGAATATACTAGGTAAAGGGTAGATTGGGGTTGTCAGGGAGAGGGGAGGCAGTAACAGCAATAGAAATCCAGTGAGCCTTCATACAGATGACACCTGTGAAGATTTTTAAAGGAAACAAGGTATTCTGTAAGGCAGAAGTAAAAACAGAATGCATTCCAGGCATAGAAAACAGCCAGAGCACACAGGACATGTAGTGTCATGTGGGAGGAATGGTAAAAAGACCCATTTGGTGGGGCCATAATGTATGAGAAATGAAGTAATACATAATGAGGTTAGAAAGATAGGTTGGGGTCAATTTGTGAAGGGCTGTAAAAGCCAAAGGAATTTATTTATGTCAAAACATTACCAATAAAAAGGGTCAGGAACGTGACAATCTTGAGGTCTCAAGATATTTCAAATATTTCAAGGAAGAGAGCAAAGGCAGGTGGGGAGAGGGGCAGAACAACTGAGTATTTGAAAATTGCTTCTTCCTCAAGTTGAATCAGTGGCTTAAAATGTATATGGGTGGGGAAGCTGCTGCCTCCAGATCACATGGGACCCTCTAGGTCCTCAAGTGTGACCCTTTGAATAAATCCAAACTCCACGAACAAATCCCCTTAATATAGAATGTTCACATCTAAGTTTCTCACATCTCTTCTGAATTTCTTATCTTAGTGGTTGAAAATTCAAACCTCCCTCCAACCTCAGAAATGACAATAGGCTCTTGCTACTAATGGCAATGCCCACTTTAAAATGTTTCCTGAGTGACGTTATTAATGTTCCTTTTTCATCTCAAAAAAGAAAAAACTTAGCCCACCTTCAAATATGGATATTTTTTTTAGTAGATTCTTTGTACAAACTGCAGACTGTAGATTCGGCTCTGTCCCTGAGCCTAACATAGAATCATAAATCTAGAGACAGAAGGGAATTTAGAGGTCATGTGATCCAGCTCTCTAATTTTACAAATGGGGAAACTGAGGCCCAAGAAGTCAAGTGTATTTCCCAAAATCAAAACTGTAAGAAACATTAGGAGTCAGATTTGAACTCAGGTCTACCGATCGCAGAACCAGTTTTTCTTTCCATTGTACCAATGTTCTTTCCCCTGTACTACCCTGTTAGGAAGAAGGAAGGAAGGAGATAATGTGCCAGTCACTGTGGAATATTCACTTTAGGAATATTAGCTTACTTGGTGCCCGCAATAACTGTGGGAATTAGGTGCTAATATCTCACCCATTTTACAGTTTGGGGAACTGAGGCAGATAGAATTTAGATGATTTGCTTAGGATGACACAACTAGCAAGTAGCCGAGGTGGATATGAACTCAGGGGTCCCTGACCTTATAGCCAGTGCCTCTCTATCAACCACGCTACCTGGCTGCATCCAAGACACATAGAAGAGTGTTCCTTTGAAACAGACACTGGGGATACCTTTAGTCCCATTAATGGCAAAGGGAAAAATGCATCAGAGCCTTGGTCTATGCTTTTCATGAGCCTGGAGGCCACAGCTTCAATAAGAGGCTTACTAATATATCCAAAAGCTATATTTATCATTTTTCCTTCAAAAAGCATAAAGGTAAGAATGGGCTATTATTCTTTTTCCCCCATGTAAGGAAGTCAGCTTAAACAACATGATTAGGATCTTACAATTATTCAGTCTAATTTAATTAAGCAAACATTCCTTAATATGCTATGTTAATATGTTTAATATGCAAATTTAAAGACTTGCCCTATCTTAGTGAACAGGTCACGGGCTTGGTGTTAGAAAGACATGAGTTCAAGGGCTTCCTCTAACACACACTGGCTCTGTGACCATGGGAACGTCTCAGAACACCAAGTAGTTCTCTACAATTATACATTATAAACAAATTGCTGGCCTGCCTGGGCAGAGGAAATCTTCCCCAAAGATGAAATCATAAAAAACAAAACAAACAAAAAGTCTGCAAAAAGTATAAGGGGAGAAGCAAAATAAATAGTAAGGATATAATGACTGTTCTACAAAACTCTTCTTACTTCGAGGAACATTCTTGTGCCTGTAAGTTACATGTACAGGTAAGTATAATATAAAGTAGAAAATGAAAAAAGTAGAGGAGAGACTGTGGATTGTTATAGGATTAACTGAGGAAGGAAGTTAATTTAATAATACCAGAACATTTAAAGTAGATCAATGATTCTCAAACATCTCAGGACCACTTTACACTATTAAAAAATTTTGAGGACCCCAAAGAGCTTCCACTTATTCTTGTGTTATATCTATAGATATTTACCATATTAGAAATGAAAACGTCAGTACTCTTGTGAAAATAGTTTTGGCCTCATGGACCCCCTGAAAGAGTCTTGGGGATTCCCTGGACCATACTTTTATAACCTATGGAATAGAGTCTCAACTCCATAGAAGAAAGGAAATTAGGTGAATTAGTATTAGGTGGTATGGTGACATCAATCAATAAAGATTTATTAAGTACTTACTGTGTTCTAGCAATTATAATAGAATACAGGATGCAAGTCACTTGAGTTTAAATTCTGTTAATTCTGTGTCATCCTGGGCAAGTCACATTAGTCCCTCTCAGTCTCAGCTTCCTCATCTATAAAATGGGTACAATAATAGCACTCATCTTACAGAGTAGTTATAAGCATAAAATGAAAAAGCATGTGTAAAATGTTTGGTCAATTTTAATATACTTGCTAAATATCAACTATTATTATGATTTCTCATGTCTCTGGTTCCTAGATTGAGAGATGGGACTTGAGAGGTCATCTAGTTCAATCCACAGCTCCCTGTTTCACAAAAGAGGAAACTGAAGCACAGAGAAGCTAGCGGCTAGAAATTGGAAGAGACAAAACTCAAGCTCAGGTCTTTTGACTCTAGTTACAGATTTTTCAAAAGTGAAACTGGCCTTGAAAATTGTCTCACTGGTATAAACGTTTCTCTATTGGCCTATGTATGCCACATGAGATTAACGTTTTTGTTTGGCACCTGCCAGACTGTGGTATGTTTGCACTTCAGATAAAGAGTCAGATTTGTGTTCAGCTCCAAAACTACCAAATTCCATTTCACCTTCTGGGGAATGCTTCAGAATCAAGGGCTATCTTCTCTTTCTAAAGCCTGTGCCTTGAAAAAATGATCTTCCCAGGCAGGTAGGCCCACCTAAGTCTCCCTGGTTTTTTCTGTTTTCAGCTTCTTCCGCAGGCCTAGAATGGTTTAGGAGTTCGAAAAAGCCCCATTCGAATGGACTGTGCAGAGAAGCCATGGTCGGCACTGCCCAGCTTGTTGAATCATGACTTTCTCCGCCTCAGTGTTCTGGCAGTTTGATGCCAAGGTGCATGTATGATCAGGCAAAGAATGCAATAAATTACCCAGTGACACAAGGAAACTATGGGGAGGGGGCAGAAAGATAGAGATGGAGATGAAGAATAAAGACAAATATTTTCTGTACAAGTACACACAGTGCCATGGGGAAGAAATCTTTTCAAAGCAAAGGCAGCCTTACCATAAATTTTTTGATGTGGGAAAAATTAGGAACAAGTTGGGGTTTGAGAGTTCAAGGCTGAAATGAAAGAGTTTGAACTTGATTTCTGGGGGAACTTGGGAAATTCTGTCCCTTTTCAAGAGACAAAAACTTTCGTTTAAATTCTTTTTACAAAGATGGGAAAACTATGATATCCAAACACCTGGACTGATGCCTTCTTTGGAATCAAACAGGTATTTGCTTATAATCATCAACTTATTGGTAATACATATATCAAAGGAGAAGCTCTGGTCTGTAACTGGTTTTCCTTCCATTTGTTTGTTCAGTTTTCCCCAAAGTTTCTGAAGAATTGGGTATGTATATGTTTCCTTTCATAGGTCTCATGGGTTTCCATAGTCCTAGTTCTCTCCAGAACCAAAGGACCTACAGTTCTACAAAATGCCCATTCTTCTAGGTATTGTTTTCCATAATAAACAGAGGGAATGAACAAAACACCAGGGAAAAATCTATTGTTAGAACTTTGTTCTGATCATTGGAAACACACACACACACACACACACACACACGTTTCCAAACCAATTTTAGCCTCTTACTGGGTAAAATTGTGAAGAAATTTGAATTCCCCTTTGCTATTCATCTGGAAAAGAGACTGTAAGCAGAAAAGAAAAGCCCTGTTTTCTGTTCCTGAATTTCTTAACTTATTTACCTGTAGTAGGAGGGGAGGGGAGGATAAAAAATAATTTTGAACGGCCCAAAGGTATTGTTATGCTATGGGAAAAAACATTAAACTGTATGGTTTTTAAAGAATCACAGATATACAAATGCTCATTATCTTTACTGCAGGCTACATTTTCCCTTGGAGAGAATTAATTTTTTTCATAGAAGCAAATTAATTTTCTCATATGAGCTCTTCTATTATTACCAGGTTGTTGGTCTGTGTCTGCAAAATGCTAAAGAGGCCCTATAGCATGTCATGTTTTTCCAATCAATGAATGAAGGGAGGAAGATATAGAACTTATAGGCAATTGGTAACATGCCCAAATATAGAGAATAACTTCCGTTCACTAATGGAAAGGAAATGCTAGTTCTAGTTGCACCAGAAAGCTAAAGCAAATGATGTTTTGGGCTACAGGGTAGGGGCAGATGATGAAGAATGATGAAGGAAAAATCAAGTAAATAGCACCAAAGTTGAAACTCAGTGGTATCTAAAGTGTATTTAAAATTTTTTGGCTAATGACGAATAATGGGCTAACATCAATCAATTATAGGCAAATTATTATACACTCCAAAGAAGAAAGGAAACAAATATTTATTAAGTGTGTACTAGGTGATAGGCACTATACTAAGTATTTTACAAATATCTTATTTCATACACATACCAAGCCGACAAAGTGCGGACTTCTATGATCCCCATTTTATATCTAAGGAAACTGAGGCAGACAAAGGTTAAATGACTTGCTCAGGATCATACAACTAGTAAGTGACTGAAGCTGTATTTCAATACAGGTCTTTCTGACTCCAGGAAGGACCAACTGGAATTACCAAATAACAAAATATATTGTAGTATATCTGAGATATATATATATATATATATATATATATATATATGAGTATTACACATTAATTAAAATAGGATAATCCTGAAATAAGTGGATTTTAGAGTAGTCAATGGATGACTAGATGGAGCAGTGGACAGAGCCAGGCCTGGAGTCAAGAGGATTTATTTTTCTGAATTCAAATCTGGCCTCAGACACTTGTTAACTGTATGACCCTGGGCAAGTCACTTAATAGCCCTGTTTGCCTCAGTTTTCTCATCTGAAAATGAGCTGGAGTAGGAAATGGCAGTCCCTCCAATCTCTTTGCCAAGAAAACATAAAATGGGGCCACAAAGAGTTGGTCACAATTGAAATGACTGAACAATAAGGCCCGTTAATTCAAAACTAATTTCAAAGGAGGCTTACAAGATATAAATGTACATTATTATATTAAATTAATTATATATTATATTAATTATTTTATTAATAATTAATATAATTATTAATATTGTATTAATTAAGTTATATTAAATACATTATTGCCTTAGTTTATAGGGAAAGAGGCTTTCAAGATGAGATGAAAGATGTTTATATATCCCATGAAGAAGTGCATGCTTTTTCTTTCAGAGATGAAAATAACTACCATGTTACTTACAAGACTTTACAAAATCTTTCGCATTCATTGAACTTCACAAAAACCCTATCTGTTGTAGGTACCAAGGGCTATTATCACCATTTTACAAATGAGGAAGTTGAGATTGAAAGTTTGTTCATGATCACAGTTAAGAAGTGTCAAAGGTGGTATTTGCACTTGGGTCTCCTTGACTCTTGAGTCAAGCACACCATCCATAATACAATTCTTTCTCCACAGAATTCTGAAATCTGAACCAGACCTGAAAGGAATTATCTAAACTCAGTGTTGGTCTTCAGAGTACCAGACTCACAGGATTTTCCTACTATAGATATTTATTCTATTTTCTGCCCTTGGAATACTTTAAAAGGGTAGAAGGGGACATTTTGACCTGGGAATTTCAATTTCATCTGAAATGAAACCTCTGTTCTTTTGCTCAAAGCACATCCAAAGAACCTCATTTGCAGACAGGGGCCACAGCTCATGGTTATCATCTTGCACTGAACCATAAACTAAGCAGGGTTAGTCATTAAGTAAATGAGACGCCACACCAAGTATTGTTTATGTCTGATCACCATCTCATTTTAAGTGAATTCTTAGAGTGAATTGAAATGGAAGAATTTTTTTTTAATTTAGATGTGCAACCTTTTTATGGAAACAAAACCAAAAAAGATGTTCTTTATGCAATTATAAAGTAATCCATAAATAAAACTCTCCTAAGACACAGAAATTGTGTCTGGGTAGCAATTGTTAGAGCAGAATGAGGAAAAATTATCTTCTCTGTCCCTTAAGAACCAACAGTTGCTTATTCTTTATGCTTATGTATTGATAAATTGTCTTTATTATATAGAAGGGTAATAAAGTGCTAACAGAAATGAACAAGTCCCACTACCCATTCCCTTCAGGTCATCTGAATAAAGGACAATTTTTATTTCTAGAAACAATTTCCCTTTTATATACATTACTTGACTTTCTTTAATAGCATAAGAAGGAGAGTTCTTTGGGCATCATTTGTATTATCAGTCAAGGCCATAGAATGTCTCAATAGGCTTTGGCAATCTTTTTAAAAGTGTGCCAAGTGAAAGACACTGTTCTTTTGGACTTCCTATGGGGAAGTAATATTAACAACTTCTATAGACGTGAGCAAGAAAGGAGTGATGTGCATAGAACGCTCAGAAGTATAAAACCTGCAGTGGGCAGTGACAATTACTATTGTGGAAAGGAGGCTAGGAAATGACAACTGACCTGTCATTGAAAATCTGTCTTCTTACCTACCATGTACCCAGTATGTGTTGCTGTGCTGGCCGGTGCTGGGACAAAAGAAAGATAAATAAAATGCTGCCTTAATTGAACCTCTAGCAGATTACATACACATTCTTTACTTCATCTTTCACCACAGTCTTTTCCTGTGCAACTGAAACTTTGTTCTCCTTCATGTCAGTAGGTACCGATTAGAACGTATACATCTTCTCATCCTGTGAAAGAAGCATGGTATAAAAGAGAGGATACTAGATTTGGAGTTAGGATGACCTGGGTTGAAATCCTGCTTCTGACAGTAGCTGTGGAATTGGGGGAAGCCACAACTTTGCTGAATCTAAATTTCCTTGTCTATAACATGGAAATGATCATGCCTTTTACAACTGACTCATGGTGTTGTTGGGATCAAATTGTCAAAAACATGTAAAATGCTTTGCAAACCTTGGAGCTGTGTAGCATAATGGAAAGAGTGCTTTATTTGTAGTCAGGGGGCTCAGGTTGGAATAATAATAATAGCCAGCAGCATCCTGGGTCTGCCCCTTTCTGAGATGTCTGACCTTGAGGAAATTGACTGACAAGGTCTCTGTGACTCAGTTTCCACTTCTTAAAACAAGAGGATTGGACTATATATCCTCTAAGTTCTCTAAATCTAAGATTCTGAAATGTTTAACATCTGGTCTTAGATATAGAAGAATCAACCTGAGTCTACTAGAAGGTAAGTTATTTGTATTTATCAAAAAACATTAAAAATGGAAGAAACATAAATGTCCCATAATTTGGAGAGTGGTTGAATAGATAGTTGTATACCAATATAATGGAATACTAAGTATAATGCAAAGAACACAAGTAAGTGGAGTAATATGAAGAAATCTGGAAAGGGGTTTCTGAAGTAAAACAAAGTTTAAAAAAAGTAGAGGCATAAGCAAAAGATTAGAGCATATGCCATCTGTTTATAACATATAAAAAGAAAAGAAAAGGAAGGGAAAGAAATGGCCAAAGAATTATAATGAAAATAACAGTGATTGAAAAGTTTTCATTTGACTTTATACATTAAAATGAAGTCATTTAAATGTAGGTAGTGTCTAAGCAAGTTTAATTAGACTTTTTGTCATTTGGTTTCCTCTGACTCATCCTGACCCCATTAGGGGTTTTCTTGGCAAAGATAGTATAGTCATTTGTCATTTCCTTTTCCACATCATTTTACAGATGAGGAAACTGAGGAAAACAGCATTAAATTAGTTGCCCAAGGTCATACAGATAATAAATAGCTGAGGCTGGATTTAAACTCATGAAGACAAGTCTTCCTGATTCCAAGCCCAGTGCTCTATCCATTGCACCACCTAATTAATTGGGTGCCCAATTAATTAGAGTTACTTATAGTTTACTTATATTTAGCTGCCTAGATACTGGAAAGATTAGCAGGACCATCCTCTTGAAGCTCTGCTCTTTCATATGTGTGAAATTTAAAACACAGGCTTAAGGTTCTCCAAGACTACTGTTTCAGAGTTCAGTCTTTGTTGGGTACTATACCAAGGTAGAACTATGCTTAACATTGTGGACAAGAGACTGTGTGTGCATCTGTTCTGTCAGGACTGTCCTTGCTAAATGTGGAGAGTATCATCACTAACATATTGGCCACTGTAATTCATGAAGAACTATTTGTGAAGGTGTGGAGGGAATGTGATTTAGGTTGGTTCAGGAAATAGCCACACAGAAGGAATCATGGCTCTTTCAAAGTATCAAAATATAGGCGTAGGATAGGATGCTTTCTGTGGATCACTCAAATGTGTAAGCCAAGTCGATCCTGTTCCAATGGATATTCATAGGAGAATTTGTAATAAAATTTTAATAGCTTGATATTAATTGTATTAATAGTTTGATCATATAATAATGACAATAATTTATAAAATGAAAATAAGCATAGTTAATGTAGAGCTTGTAGTCAGAAAGACTAGGCCTCTGATTCACATTAGCTGTGTGTAACCCTGAGTAAATCACTTTACATCTTACTGCCTACAACGATTAATTGCAGAACCATTCCAGTTCTCTTTTCTAATTAGAAGTTCTCTGTAATAGTGAAATTACAAATATGAATGACCAAAAATTTATAAAAAATAAAGTCTGGAAAATTCCAATCAAAATCTCTGTTTTAACCTGTCCCAGTTATTAAATCAGTTGAAATAACTTTCAATTGCATGAAGCTATACACCATCAAATTTCATCTTTCATTCTCCATTTGCTTATTTATGACAGCAAGGATTTCAAAGGAATCGAGATGTCATCACTGTTTCCTTTATAAAAAGTGATTACTCATGTGAAGGGGGAAAAAAGAACCCTAATATTTTCAAAATGCTATATGCCTTGAAATAACAGGCAACAAATTCATTAGTAGATTAAATTCCACATCATAACTGTGAATCACACGCGTGATATCTTGAACACTCTGGCCAATTATGAAATCTGTTCCCTTTTCGATTCACTTTAATTATTCTCCAAGTAGCAGAAGCCACATCTAATCAATTAACACATTAAACAATAAATAAAATGAAGAATACAAAAATGAATATTAAGCATTACCAAAATTAACCCATCATCACTGGGATGAATCAACAAGACAGTGGATGAGCCTTCTTTGGGCATTTTTACGAAAATAATGAACCAATTTCTTTATTGAAAGAAAGGTGTCAGCACAGTCATATTCAAATATGACCAAGAGTGTTTAAAGACCTCCTACCAAGGTAGGAAGGCCAAGAATACCCTGCAATCTAAAGTAGAAGAAGTCAGTCAGTCAATAAGCATTTATTAAGGTTTGTCCTAAGACAAACACAAGTTAGATAAATATGGAACAGAAAATGAAAAACACGAGTTTCAGAATGATTTAAACACTAAACACTACAAATTTATGACCAGCTGGAGAGAGATTCTTATCTTATGATGGTGTCAAAGTCAAATAGAAATAGGGGGTCATTAATCCATAATAAGGATCCCTGTGGGCCACATACTGACTTGGAAAACAACAAATATTTACATTATTTCTTTTCTTATTAATATATATACCAAGGCATTAAAATTGGATAGGAACCACATTTTAATCTGGTTTGGGTTGCACTTGGGAATGTAATGAGCTACAAACAGCTCAAAGGCCACTTGTTTGACACCTCTGACATGCCATCTGAGGACCAATCTAACATGCATTGGATGTGCTTGTCACCAGAAGCTTGACCAGCAACGAGGGGAGTTTTGACCATAGCAATTCATAAAGAACACACCTCTCTTAAAACCCCTTTGCCATTTTTCATTTTCTTTTATTAACTCTACGAATCTGGTAGGTGTGAAATAGAATCTTAGCATTTCTTTAATATTTATTTCACTTATTATTAGAGATTTGGGCCACTTTTATCATAGGATTGTTGATAGCTTAGATTTCTTCACTGCAAACAACCTGTTTATATCTTTTGACTCTTTGTGAACTGAGGCATGACATCATTTGAATCAGTTTCTTCTATATTCTAAAGATTAGACTTTGATCAGAGAAATTTACTACAAAGAATTTTCTTTTCTTTATTGTCTCCCTTCTCATTTTAGCTCCACTGGTTTTGTTTGTGCAAAATCTTTTAAAATATTCAAATTAAAAAAAAATATTAAAAAAATCTGTAATGTTCTCTAGTCATTGTTTGGCCATGAGCTCTTCCTGTATTTTAAGATCTGAGCATTTCTAACTTGTTCCTCTAATTTGTTTATGATGTGACTGTCATCTTTTCATTTGAGCTGATCTTTGTGCATAAGGTATTGGTCTTCATCTAATTTCTACCAGTCTGTTTTCCAGTTTTCCCCATAGCTTTATTTTTCCCCAAATAGTGATTCATCATCACTCTAGTATCTAGAGCCTTTGATTTTATTGGATACTAGGGTTCCACTGCAATTCTCTTCCTGACTTCCTCAATGTCAGAACCATACCTTCTCTACTATCAGCCCATTCTGGAACTTTCCGCCATGTCTAGGGCCTCCTTGACCTGGAACAACATACACCACCCCAGGTACATTCACCATGGAATATCCCTCTGTAAGGCCTACCCACCCCTTTCTCCCATTGGTGAACTTCTCCTCCAGGCTTCTTTCTTTTGCGAAGGGTCTAAGGCCTGATTCTGAATTCCTCTGGACCTCAAAACCATGCCCTGTCATGGAGTTCCTTCATTCCCTACCTCCACCCTTTTCAAATCTTCTTATGTATTCACTTCCCCTCATTAGAATATAAGCTTCTGGAGGACAGGGACTATCTTTCTTTTTGCTTCTATTTGTATCCTGAGTGCCTAACACAGCACCTAGCATGTAGTAAGCACTTAATAAATCCTTGTTGCCTTTTTTCTTTCCTTCTTCCTTCCCTCACTCATTCACTGCTTTTTTCTTTCTTTCTTCTTCCTTCCTTCCTTCCTTCCTTCCTTCCTTCCTTCCTTCCTTCCTT
>NW_027185777.1:29757829-29769082 GCF_028583685.1 Petaurus breviceps papuanus
CTTCCTTCCTTCCTTCCTTCCTTCCTTCCTTCCTTCCTTCCTTCCTTTGCTTCTTTGTGCCTAATCTGTTCAACTGATCCACTTCAATTTGAGGATAATTACTTTTCAGTATAGTTTGAGGTCTAGTACTGCTAAACCCTCTTCCTCTCCAGGTGTAACTAGGTGACAGAGTGGAAAGAATGTTGAACTTTGAATTAGGATGACCTGAGTTCAAATTCTGACTCTGTGACCCTGGGCAAATCTCTTAACTTTGGTCTGCCCTAGTTACCACACTTATAAAATGGAGATAATAACACTACTTATCTCTTAGGGTTGTTGTCAAGATAAAATAAGCTAACATTTGTAAAGATTTTGAAATATAAATGTGAAATATAAATACTAGCGATTATTACTGTGGCTTTTTCATTATTTCCTTTGAGACTTTTAATATTTTTATCCTCCAGATAAATGCCACTATTATTTTTTTCTAGCTTGATAGAGTAATGCTTTCATGATGTGAATGATATGACAATGAATAATTAAATTAATTTAAGTAGTATTGCCATTTTTATTATATTGGCTTAACCTACCCACGAACAATGAATATTTCTCCAATTATTTAGATTTATCATAATTTTCATAAAGAGTGCTTTGTAGTTGTATTCACATAGTTCTTGTGTGTCTTAGTAGATGGATTTATACACACACACACACACACACACACACACCCACACACACACACCCCTCAAAAGTCCTTAGCTGTGCAAACATAAACAGTTCCCAACCTCTCTGGTTCTCAGTTTCATTAAGCTCAATTCAACAAACATCTAGTAATCACTTACTAGTTGTAATGGTAGTACCTGGAAAACAGACTGCCTGGGAATACCCCCAGAAGAAAAGGCAGCTGAGCATAGTGGATAAATAATGGGTCAAGGAGTCAGAAAGTCCCAGACTCAAGGCCACTCTCATGTAGTGATTATGGGTCCCCAGGCAGGTGACTTCTCATTCTCCCAGGAATCCCTCCAGGAATATAAATTGCAGATCCACACTGGAAGAGGGAGTTTATGCATACTTGGGGGCTTCCTATAGCAATGAAATCCCAACAACAAAAATGTTCAAGGCTCTGGGTAGGTGTCATGGATATGAAGGGGGAAGCAACCAGTACCTGCTCTTAATGAGCTTATAGTATAAAGCAAGGAAGTGACAGGCACCAAATACACCTAGAAGCGTGATTATGGGCATAATCAGTATAAGTTAGATATTTCTGTGTGCTGGCAAGCACGGCCCACACTTTCAAATAAAAAATCCTCTGATTAGCATTCAAAGATCTTCATAATTTCATTTTGTCCTTCTAGACTTCTTCCATCTTATACCTCAACACTTACTTTCTTCATCGAACAAGAAACTCTATCCTTCTACTCAGAACATTTTCTCTGGTTGTCTCCAATGCCTAGAATATTCCCCCTCTACATTTCTACCTCTTGCCTTCCCTTGCTTCCTTTATGCCCCATAAATCCCATCTTGTACTTTCCCAATGCCCCGGTTCCTCCTAATTGTTAAGCCTTTCTGCTGTCAAATATGTAAGGATAGAAGAGTGGGCCCTGCTTCAGTAGAGATAGTTGTGTTTGTCCTTTGTTTTTGAGGCGGACCATGGCATCAGGGAAATGACGACATGACTTGCAGTTGACTTTAGGGGGGCTGTCATATAGAGTGAGAGGCAGAACAGACATCTCTAGTCTCTTCTTCTCCCATTGTTCTCCAAGGGAAACTCATTCTTGCCAGGAGAAGAAGCAGGAGGCTAGAGCCAGAAGTCACCACACTGATCTCCTCAGAGAGAGGAAGTACTAGGCTAGAAATATATCTATCTGCTCCATTCAATATTACCAGTCTGGATTATATTATTGTGTTCCATCTAACTCCATTTCTGGGGAGAAAGGGAGACCTTAAACTCGATATCCAAGGCTTGACACCTTCTCCACCTAGTGCCAGTTCCACAATGAATATATATGGTAAATAGCAAATAAATTCATTTATCCAAATGATAGTAAAAATGAAATCAGAGAAGGTAAACATAGGAGAAAATATACCAGACAATACAGAGTGAAGAAGCTTTCTAATCCGGGATGATGTAATTCAGCTCACCCAAGAGGAAACTCCGCCAAATCTCTAATGTAGCAAACAGGGAATAGGGATATAATGAGGCCAGTCAGCTTGTCTCATGTCTTCCCAAATCTTTTCCTTCAGCATCCTGAAGTGATTTATGCTGGCCTCTTCCATCTTCCCTCTTGAAGCTGGAAGCCAATTTGACTCCATAGTCAAAAAAGAAGATGCTTGAAAAAGACTCTCCCTTGGAGAGTACTAATTGGAGACTCTCTAGTGAAGAGTTCAGGGACTGGCTGAGAACTGAAGCTCTCACCACTTCCAGCTCCATTCTGCCCCTCATATAGGGCAGGCCATTCTTCTCTACTGGTAAGGAGAGAGTCTCATACCAAAGGGCTTTGGAATAGGAGTTACAATTATTTGCTATTTATCCAGTACACCCTTTGTTTATACATATCTGTTTGCATGTAATTTATCCCATTACATTGTGAGTTGCTCAAGGTAAGAGACTGTTACCCTTCTTTGTACCTTCAGTACACAGGACAGGGTCTGACACATGGTAGGTGCTTACTAAATGCATACTGACTGACACCATTCATGTCAATGAGTATAATAGGACGGGACATGCTGGGGCCAAAGAAGATGTGCAGACTAAATTCACCAGGAAAACTGAGGAGAGAAAGAGAACCTTTGTAGCAGCAGCAAAGATCAAAGCAAGAGAAGCCTACAAGCTTAAGGCTATGTGTATAGCAAGGTTGAAGGACACAGAAGCATCAACCTCCTCATCAATAAAATGTAGATAATAACATTTGCACTACCAATTATTCATGACTGTGCTGAGGAACATTCTTTATAAACATATGCCCATGATTATTATTATGTGATAAACCTCTTTCTCCTTTTCCCATCCACCAAATCACCCTCCCTTTAAAAATAATACACACACACATCTTAAGTCAGACCTCAGCAAACCTTCTTGCAGAGGCTTTTCCCAAGTTACCACTAAAACTGATTTCCTATTCTCTTTAACATATGTAGTGAGTACATGTTTACAAAAGTGTACAAAGATGTTGGGGCCCAGGGCATGCCCAAAGGCTGCCCAGCATTCTGCTACTGGTAACATTCCCTCAGGGCTCAGAATTTCCTTCTACAAAGGCTATGATGTTGCAATTATTCCTTTCTCCTTTCCTCATGTACCTTTCCACAATGCCCCCAGTTATTCAGTTAGAAGGAAAATTTTAAAAAATTATACTCCCAATGCATGGCCAATTAAAGGTATATAAAATCAATCTTGCTATTACAAATGCAAAGTCTCAACATTTAGTTCAGGTTGCCACAAATTCGATGAATCTGGCTCTAGTGATTTTCTCATTTTCATTTCCTAGTTCTGTCCCTGTTCATAGCCCTAGTCCAAGCTCAGTCTGACTCTCTTTATCTCACCCCTAGTTACTGACAAGGCAAACATCTACCTAGGTCTTATTTCCCTTCTGGGTTCTGAAAAATCTGTCTCTGAGTCTCAACTGATTTGTCTCTCTCTTTCTTGTGCATATAATCCTCAGATCACTTTCCCCATACTGTCCCTTGTTTTCAAGATATTTAGGAAGTTCTTCTTGAGGCCAATTAGTGTACTTATGCAATAGTAAGTACTCCAACCTGAATCCAGTCCTCCTTGGTGTAATCTTCTATTTCTTTCACTGGCCCCCTCTCCTCTTTCTTTCTTGCCCCCACTCAACTGACACAGCTGCCTTCTGTCTGAAGCCCTTACGAGCATTCTGTTAATTCAACCTCACTGCAGTATATACATTTGCCTATCCAAAATAAAACCCACATTTAGGTTTGATAACTATCTACAAGAATTATTTAACACATAAGCCATGATGAATCTAGGATTCATCATGTATTTTTATCCCATTCTTAATGTTTTTTTTTTACAGTTGTGCTTTTATTTAGTTAGTTTAATTAGTCAAATTAGGTCAATAACAAAGACAACAAAGAAGACTTCATGGAATGTGTTCTAATATGGAGAAATGTTTCGGATCTGTGATTTCTTCATTTGAAGACCGGGGTTAGGGGACCTGTAGCCTCAAGGTCACATGTGGCCTTCTAGATCCTCAAGTATGGCCATCTGGATTCTCTCAAAGGGCCACACTTAAGGATCTAGAGGGCCACATATGGTCTTGATGCCACAGGTTCCCTTACCTCTGGTATAGGAGCTCCCAGATGAGGAAACTTCCTTTATCAGTGAAGGATGGTACCTTCTCTCCTACTTATAATCTTAGAAGAGAAGTGTCAAACACAAAGCCAAGTGACCAAATGGATCCCCCAACACTCTCAAGATTAACTAGAACCAGATTAAAATGTAATTGGGTAAATAGTAAATAAAATAAATAAAAATATAATTAAACATAAATAATATTACATTTTTAAAATTAAGTCAATATATAGCCAGCAAGGATCCTTATTTATAGATTAGTGGCCTCCATTTCTATTTGGATTTAACAACATTGGCCTCAAGAGTTGCCTGAGATTAAACACCTGGGCCAGTGTCAAACGGCCTGCAGGGATCAGAAACAGGCTTTAAAACTTCATCTTCATGGTATCGAAAGCAAGTCCTTGGCCACTATATCACACTGTCTTATCCAATATACCTTAAAAAAAGACATTTGTTAAAAATAAATAGAGTTTATGAGATAGGGAATATGATGGCCCTTTTAGTACAAAGAAATTTGATGCATTTTTAATTCAGAAAAGAAAACAAATGGGAGAACGAGTCACAAAGAAGCAGAACAATTTTGAAAGTTACATGTTGAATGTATTATATTATATTATAATTATATATAAAATATATATATAATATATGAGATATTATATATTTTAAAAGAATAAACAAGCTGTACATAATGGAAATTCCCTATTTCATGTAATATCCTCTTTTTCTACTCTACTCTCCATCTGAAAATGCTGGTTTGATTTGTTAATTACAGAATCTTTTTTTATCGAAAAAAAAACTTTAAGCTGTAATTTACCTTGTCTAAATTACCTATTAGTGCTTTTTTTAAAAAAAATTCAACTTTATATTGTAAAGTAAAAAAAATAGATAGGTCTTTGATTTGTTTTTTGTCACTCACATTATCATTTCCCATTGAAAACAAATGGTTTAGAAAGATTTCTTCTATCAGATTCCTCTGACCATTTCAGGCTGTAAGAAACACAGGCTTTTTCAGAAGGACTTCAATAAAAATAGTTGAAAAATGAAAAACTGAGTCAAAGATTCATCATAGATATTAAATATCTAATGATCAGTTTGACCATCCTATAGATAATGCCAAGTCTTACCTACTTCCACATAATATGTGGCAGGCTATATTGTTCTCTCTCTTAAAAATAAATCTCCCCCAATCCTTATAATCCTTGTCTATGTTTATATTATTCTAATTTCACTTTATTTTACCGATTCCACTTGAAGCATATTGTTTTGAATAACTATGGATCTCATTTAGTAGGTTCTAGGATTTCAGACTCAGTGTAAAGCAAATATCATCTGAGAACTAGTGTCTCAAGAATGTCTCTGGTACACACCTTTGGCAAGCATATATTTCACTGGTCTGTGACTCACTTGATATTCATTACTAAAGGGTCACTGAATAAGGTTATCTCTGTTTTTATATATTTCAAGGAATCTTGCATGATTCCTCATAAGAAGGATAAGCTCTATCCTTTTGGGGGAGAGTCTGATATTTTATCCCACTGATTAAACCAAATGTTTAAACAGACATGTATAATTCTGCATGTATATACATACATGAGTGTATCATGTACACGTTTGTATATATATGTGTGTGTATATATAATATATATTATTAATATATAGTCAACCAACAATGAGCATAGTGGAATCTTGTAGTCTCTACAACTTTCAACCAATCATTTGATTATAAATATATTTTTTATTCTTGAAAATCACTTGCAAAAATGGTTAATTCTTTACTAATCAAGTATATACCAGAAACAAGTAAATTTTTCTGATAAGACTTTTATGTAGATGAGAAAGTGGGCATATGAATAAGTATTGAACTCATGTATTCTAAGTTACCTGGGGTGGGGATGGCGGGAATTAATGACTAAGTTTTGTTTGTTTTTATGACTTTCATGTACTACTGGTTTCAGACACTTTGAAAACCAGTCCTCCAATGCCATCAAAATTCTGTCACTTCCAACACAAACATCTTTTCCCTATATATTTGGAAGGGAAGGGGAGGAAATAAACATGTATGTTACCTACTAAGTGACAGACATTGTCCTAAGCATTTTACAAACGTAATCTCATTTGACCCTCATATCAACCCTGGAAGAAAGGTGCTATTGTTATCCCTATTTTACATATGAGGAATCTGAAGCTAATGAAGGTTAAGTGACTTGTCCAGGGTCACACAACTAGTGAGTATCTGAGTAAGATTTTAAGTCAGGTCTTGCTGACTCTGTCCACTGCACCACCTAGATGTTTTTGTTTTTGTTTTTTTTTTTTGGTTTTGGTTTTCTTTTTTGTTGTTGTTGTTGTTTTCCAACCTGTGTTTTGTTTAGTGGTATTTTTAGTGCCTTGTGATTCAGTATTGATTGTTCCAATGTGGTATCTTCAGTGTCTTTGACAGCAAAAAGAGTTGTTATACAATTGTTTGAAGGTCTTTTTCATCTTTTAACTGTTTGTAATCCTCCTTCCCATCCCATTCTTAAAGGCACTTGAGGTGTTTTTTTCTTAGCAGATCTCTCATCAAGCTTTCTTCAAACAGAAGTTAACTGTCTTTGCTTTACTGATATTTAACAAACAAAAATGCCAATAATGTTCTCTTTAAGATTTTACAAACAGGTTCACATGCTAAATCAGTCATACCATTTGCTGCCATGTCTTCCTCCTTAACAAGGATGTCAAGGATTTGCTGACTAAAGTAGTTCTTTGTGCTAATAACAACTTATTTATATCAATCTTTGATATGAAACAATTATACTCAAAGTCAATTTCCCTTCTTCCATCTATTTCTCTTTTTTTAGTATCTATAATTTCTTTAAGTAGTTTAGGTGAGAACAATTTAAATTTTATGCTATATCTTTTTTTCCTCACTGATATTCTTTCTTATAGTTTCGTAATAATTTTGATCTTTGTTTCAACAAGTTAGCACAGCTCAACACAACAAGCTGAACACGAAGTTGATTTAGAAATGACTTTCAAATCAATGTGATTTTTTGTAATGTAATTCAGGGCTCAACACATCCAGCACTTTCCAAATATTTTTCCCAATGATAATATTCATGGTACAAAGTCTCTAATGTAGATAGCCCATGAGCCTGAGCTTTAGAGCCCTAAGAATAGTAATGTCCCCAAGACCATTGGCCCTACCTTTAGGATTGTCTTGATAATGATGACAAAGAAAAATAGAAAGTATCTACTATTTCCACCAACAACCACTATTGGCTAACTGACACTAATAGACATGTAAGCCCAAGAGTCTAGGGAACATCTGTGCCTCCCAGACTACATGCCCTCCTACCAATCTGACCATAGTAGCTATAATGCAGGAAATTAACCCACATAGAAATGTGATCTGTCTCCTCCTTCTGAAGATAATTGCCTTTTTAGCAGTCAGAGATACTGAAGACTCTTGAAAAGAAAATTCTGACCACTAAAGTCCTTGGCATTGCCAAAGGGTTCAACATCAGAAACCAATATGGTTTTATAAGTGACATTAAAGAACATACATCACAATCTGTTCTTCTGCATTGCATAGATCTATTGTCTCCAAGCTCCATGAAAACAGGGACTGTTTTCCATTTTCGTTTGTGCTGAATTGCTTATATAGTGCTTTACAAATATTAATGTTTATTTATATTAATCCTGATGTGTTTAATATTAATGATTTACACATATTATTACATGTTTATATGTATATTTGTATATGCATATATTTATGTATGCTGTATATATTATATATGTGTATGAATATACACTTAGATTCATGATATACAGGCAAGTAAATAAGTCCAGAATTGAATATAAGGAGCAGAATGAGCTTGCTTTGGGGGAATCTATAAAGTTCTTTTATAGTCCCCAAATTTCTTCCTGAAACAAGATCTATTTTATCATAATTTTTCCAGTGACATTAGATGTTACATGAATGTAAGTCACAGAACATTACAATGGCCAAAGAAATAAAATTCAGCATCATCCAAAGGTGAATGGGGAGGCACATGGTGAGTAGGAATGGGCTTTAAGACATTACAATTAAGTATTTACCAAGAAGTTGAATAGAGGTTGCTATTAATGTTTGATTGGGGAAAGAAAAAATGGTATGCTCTTATGGCAAGAGTCAAAAGATATCCCGCATCCTCCATTGGTATCATCATGATATCAAGAGAAAGTGAGGAAGAGCCTATCACATTGGATGAACCCTTGAAATGATTGCATGAGAAGACATAAACAAGAGTTATAGAGTATCATCAGGCTTGTTATCAGCAAGACAGGAAGGAATATCTACCTTGATGAGACCTCAGACTCTGGAGTATTTGAGTATACTGTTTCACCTTCCTCTCCAAATTTGATTTTTTTTATGAGTTTATGTGTAATTAAATCTACCACACATCATTTTGTCTCTGCCTCACACCAGTAATCTTAAATTGAAGATACCGAAAACTACGATTTGAATATATAATCAAAGATTTGAAAATTAGAATAGATTTTAAGAAGTCATCTGGGCCAGTTCCCAGCTGATCCTCCAAAAAAAAGACACCAATGCCTCCATATAGGGTGAAAATGATCTGAGTTTTCTATGCTTATTGTATTAGAATGAAAGTTCTGATAGGTGTGATCAGGCTGAAAGGGCTTCCAGACATAGTAAGACATTTGCATTGGTAGTATCTGATGATTAATTTGACTGACTGGTGACCAGTCTAAGTTTAGGGCAGTTCAATGCAGGATGATGAATCATTCTAGCCACAAGGACTCATGAAGACTATTAATCAAGTTATTGAGGAGTTTCCATCTATGACAATGGAGGAAGTAGCCAGGCCAAAGAAATCACTAATCCTTGACATGTGGAGATGTTGAAGATCATATTTAATTTCTTTTGATGTGATCTCCTGGACTGCTTAGTGTCCATACAGCCCTACTAGCAATCCTTCATAGTGGGGACTTCTTTCTTAGACAGAGAAATAACAATAAAAACAACAATAATACAGGCATGTCCATATATGTGTGTTGGAATCTATGTATATATGCTTCTATATGACAAGATGACTACTTTAGAGATAGGAAGGATCTTAAGAGACACTGAGTCAAACCCCCTCATTCTTAGATGAAGAAAATGAATCACACGAAGTTAAGTGAGTTTCCCAAGATCATACAACTATATATGAAGCAGGACTTGAATCCAATACTTCTTCACCTCCAAGATTAGTCACAAATCCAGGGACTAGAGATACCTAGGTGGCATAGGAGATAGAGCACTAGACCTGGAGTCATGAATACTCAAATTCAAATGGGACCTCAGACACTTACCAGCTGTGTGACCTTGGCCAAGTCATTCAACATTCATATCCCAGTTTCTTTAACAGTAAAATGGAGAAAATAATAGCGCTTACTGCCCAGGGGTGTTGGATGATATAAAATAAGATAAGATCTATAAAGTGTTTAGCACAGGGCCTGGCACATAGTAGGTGTTTAATAAATGCTTATTTACTTTCTTCCTAATCTAATGTACCATTTTATATACACATTCTCTCTCTCTATCTATCTATCTCACACACACACACATTTTGTATTGCCTTATCAATCAAACAACACTAATTAAGTACTCACTGTATGTATATATGCACCAAATGGTGCTGTTCTAAATGTTAGGATACAAAAGGAGACAAAAGATTAGCCCCTGCCCTCGTGGAGCTTACAGTCTAATCGGGGGAGACAACTTGCAAACAAATAAATACAAAATAAGTAATATAGAGGATAAATAGGAAATGATAGACAGAAAGAAGGAACTAGAATTAAGAGGGGTTGCAGAAGGTTCCCAGCAAAAGATGTGGTGTTTTGGAGGGGGGGGGGAGTATGAAGGTCAGGCAATCAGCTTTAAGTAACTTGCCCAAGGTCACACAGGTAGAGAATGTGAAATGTCTGACACTGGATTTGCACTCAGGTCCTCCTGACTCCAGGGCTGGTGCTCTATTCACTGTGCCACCTAGCTACCCCTAAAGATGAGATTTTAGTGTGGATTTAAAGGAATCCAGGGAGGTCAATAGTCAAAGGGAGGAGGGAAATAATCCCAGGCATGGAGGACAGCCAGAAAAAATGTTTGGAGATGAGAGAGGGAAGAGCCAGGAGACCAGTGTCATTGTACTGAAGAATCTGCATTGGAGACAAAAGTGTAAGAAGGCCAGAAAGGTCAGGTGGGCTAGATTATGAAGGACTTTGATTGCCAAATAGAGCTTCTGCAGGCAATAAAAACCACTAGAGTTTACTATGGGTTGGAGGGATGGACATAATTGCACCTGTATATTAGGACTCACTCTAGAGGATAAATGGAGGATGAATTGGAGTAGGGAGAGAGTAGAGGCAGGCAGACCCACCAGCACCCTATTGAAATAATCAAAGCAGAATATGATGAGGACCTGTGCTAGAATTGCAGCAGGGTTAGAGGAGAGGAGGAGTATTTGAGATGTATTGTAAAGATAAAGTCAACAGACCTTGGCCAAACTGAATATGGCTGGTGGTTGGGCACCTGAGGAATTGGGAGGATGGTACTGCCCTCTACAGTAATGGGGAATGTAGGAGGGGGAGAAGTTTTAAGGTGAAAGATAATGAGTTCCATTTTGGACACATTGAGTTTAAGATGTCTACTGCACATCCAGTTCTAATCATGTTGTTCAGAAGCTTGTTCTTCATCTAGATTGTAAATTCACCAAGGGCAGAGCTAATGTTTTCTACTTTTTTGGGGGGAGGGAAGGGTAATTTTCCCAGTGTACCTAATATATCTCTGGGCACATAGTTAATACTCTTACAGATTTCACATTTTCTTCCTCTCCAACCTCTCCTCATTGTCTCTCGACAGATAGATAGATAGATAGATAGATAGATAGATAGATAGATAGATAGATAGATAGATAGATAGATAGATAGATAGATAGATAGAT
>NW_027185777.1:29769092-29781153 GCF_028583685.1 Petaurus breviceps papuanus
GATAGATAGATAGATAGATAGATAGATAGATAGATAGATAGATAGATCTTTGTTCCATTGTTATCTTTACACCAAGTTTCATCCTCAAAAGCCTGAGGCTGCTTATGTATATGCTCCTTAAGGTCAAGCACTATTTGTCATTTTGGCTTTGTATCCCCAGTTCCTAGCATAGTACCTTACACACCACTGGTATTTAATCAATGCTCATTGGATTAGATTGAATACTTGTTACCAAAAGGCGCCTAAAAAACAAGACTAGAAACCCATTTCCCCCAGGAATTTGTGCAAGAATTTGGATTCAGAACAGGAGCAAAAGGTGAGTCAGTTGTATTAACGTGCTCCCTCTTGGTCTGATCCTCCCCTGTCTAGCTCCTTCATGTTCCATCGATGGTGAAATCAAGTTCCCTGGAGATATTTGGGAATAAACTAGAAATGTATCACTCTAAAATAGTTTAAGGCTCAGGGGGCTCAATGATACATCTGTCATTCTGTGATGTTATGGTCTCCTGCATAGTATCCCAAGACAGCTTTCCCAAAGGGGAATTATCTGAAAACTGTCATAATCAGACACTCTTCCAAATGGCATTATTGGCTCTACTGCACAATGGGGACTCAGAGAATGAACCAGTCTTCATTTATAATATTTTTTTCATGTATGATGTTAGAGGCCTCCTTAATGAAAATAGTTATTGTTATCCTATCTTGTTATCTTTTCCTTTGGGCTTTGAAAAATTGTGAACAACATTCACAACAATAGTTCCAATATTTTGATTTTATGCATTAGGTATCAAAGTGGCATAGTAGATAGAATTCTAGACTTGGACAGAGGAAGACAGACATGAATTAGCATCCTCCTCCAATATTTAGATTTTGAGCAAGTTACTTTAACACTGTCTGCCTCAGTTTCTTCATTCAAAAAATGAAGATAATAATGCCTACCTCATAGGGTTATAGAGGATCAAATGAGATAACCTATATAAAGCTAACTTTGAAAACCTTAAAGTACTATATACATGCAAATTATTACTATTCTACATTTAAATTTTTATTGTTAAGCATTTACATTGCTTTCTTTTATAATATGGTCTCTGTCCATTTTTCAGCAATTGTTGTCCTACAATGTGACAGAAATAATTATCCTAAAATTACCAATGATAAAATGAGTTCAATTTGTTTTTTTTATTGTTTTTTACTTGCAACATCAGAAGGCCCAGGTATTTCACGTTCTTATTAATTATCTGGAGAAGCAGTGCACTTTAGTGGAAAGAGATCTGGCCTCATTGTCAGGAAGACCTAACTTCAAATTCCACTTTCCATTTTCCCACTTAACACCTGACCACACTTTGACCCACAGGTGAGGTACAATCCCTCATTGTCCCCACTCAACTCTCCAAGACAAAAAATTTTGCAATAGGTGCTATTCTACATGAGTAGAGAAAATTTCTTCACTGGTAGTTCTCCATGCCAAGGAAATTACAGGTCTCATTCCAAAAAAAAAAAGTACATATCTATCTATCTATATATATACATATATATGTATATATCTTTGTCTTAATTTAATTAGCTAGACAAAAGGGAAAATAACGATAAAATTAACTAGGAACATAATTGAAACTTATACTACATGGTACATGGATGCAACCATCTGGGCTCCCATTGAAATGAGCAAAATATAGCTTCCAACTTGTATGTTCCTGAACAGATGTTTCAAAGCCCACATGAAGGATATGATTTTCTTAAAATAACATACCATTTCCTGGAGCCATCCTAGAAATATCACCAACCAACTGTTAGCAGCTAAATCTTGACATCACTTTTTTGGATCCAGGTAGACTTTTTCATTCACTCATCCAAGAACCACTTATTAAATGCCTACCAGGTATTGTAAAGGACTGTTTTAAATATGGGGGCCTTCTGTTCTCATAACTATCATGACAGATATTTAATTGCTATTGAAGGCATTCCATATCTTATCAGTTCTAAAATGTGTCCTGTCAACAGCTTTCAGGTTTGCTTCTCTTTGTTGAAAGTCTGAGAAAACATTGTGTGAAAGCCCTGATACCTAACTCCTTTCCCATGACAACGCCAAGTGACAGCATCATTTAGAGTCTACTCTTATGGCTATTTAACATGCTACCGAGCTTCAATTGTGAATAATAATCCTACATTCATTGTAACAATAGCCATTAATACAGCTTAATTAAAAGGAAAAGCAAAGGGAATCAAGCATTACAATCAGAAGACAAGGGCTGCAGCTAAGAAAAATCACATAGAAATTGGATTTATTTGCTTTCCTGTTGCCATGCATGTGTGTGTATGTGTGTGTGTATAAATGTATAATCTCAAAGTGCAGTAAAAAGTAAATAATGGTAGTTGACATTTATGTGGCATTGTAAAGTCTGTGCAGCATTCTATATATTGTTTTATTTGAGCCTCAGAGCACCCTTGGGAAGTAGGAGTGAACTGAGGCACTATCCCCACTTTTCAGATGGGGTAACTGAGGGTCAGAGAAGCACTGTCACATGGTAGCCCTGTCAGAGATAGCATTTGAACTAGCCTTTGAAAATTCGCATGTTTATTTGGTGTAGTGTAGCCAGAGGCAATGAAACTTAAAGACATTAGTTGTAGCTATGTTATTGTGTCGTTTCTTGATCTAATGTTATTTAAGAAGAGATCACACACTGTTCATTCCATATGGTAAGTGGAGATGTTTCCATTTTCCCCCTTACTTCTGGCCACTACCCCAAAATAATGGAAGGCAAAGTTGGAGAAGAGCTTAGGATTTTGGAGAAAAAGAACATTGAAATCTATGGGAAAACTCAGGATTAACTAATGCCAAAAGGAAGGACTAAAGCAATCAATTCATCAGAAAACAACAATGTTAGAAGCAAGAGAGATGCTTATGTTTGAAAGCAATAGAATGTTAGCACCAGAAGGGACCTCCGTCTGACAGCCAGTGAACCCCCATCACAACCATGTACCACAATTTGTTCAGTCATTCCCCAATTAATGGATATTCCCTCAATTTCATTCTTCACCATCAGAAAAGAGCTGCTATAAATAATTTTGTACATATAGGTCATTCTCCTTTTGGTTTTTTATATCTTTTAGGATACAGACCTAGTAGTGGTATTGCTAGGTCAAAGGGTATGCATGGTTTTATAACCCTTTGTGCATAGTTACAAATTGTTCTATAGAAAAATTGAATCAGGTCACAACTCCACCAACAATGCATCAATGTCTTATTTTTCCCACATCCCCTCCAATATTTATCATTTTCCTTTTCTGTCCTATTAGTGAATGAACATGAGATAGTAACTCAGAATTGTTTTAATTCACATTTCTCTAATCAATAGTGAGTTAGAGATTTTTTTTCAAATAGCTATAGATAGCTTTGATTACTTCATCTGTTCCTATCTCTTGATCATTTATCAGTTGGGAAATGGCTCTTATTTTTATAAATTTGCCTCAGTTCTCTATATGTTTGAGAAATTAGACCTTTGTCAGAGAAACTTGATTCAAAAACTTTTCAAAGTTGATTCAAACTTGATTCAAAAACTTTTCAAAGTTGATTCAAACTTGATTCAAAAACATTGTTTACTTGATTTCCCTCCATCCTAATGCCCCCTTTGTTTATTCTCTTCTCTCTTGCTCCTTTCACCCTGTCCCTCCTCAAAAGTGTTTTACTTCTGACTACTGCCTCCCCTGATCTGCCCTACTTTCTATAACCCCGCTTTGTCTTATACCCTTTCCTTTATAGTTTCCTGTAGGGTAAGATAGATTTCTATACCCAGTTGAGTGAGTATGGTATTCCCTCTTTGAGCCAATTCCTATGAGTGTAAATTTCAGTCATTCCTTCTTACCTTCTCATCTTCTCTTCAACTATAAAAGTTTTTTCTTGTCTCTTTTATGTGAGATGATTTTCCCCATTCTACTTTTCACTTTCTCCCAGTGCATTCCTCTCTCACCCCTTAATTTCATATTTTTAAGTAACATTACTTCATATTCAACTCACACTTGTGTCCTCTGTGTGTGTGTGTGTATCTTTCTTGTTTACCTTTGTATTCTTCTCTTGAGTGTTGTATTTGAAAGTCAAATTTTCTAATCATCTCTGGTTTTTCCATCAAGAGTACTTGAAAGTTCTCCATCCCATTGAATGTCCATTTTATCCTCTGAAGGATAATACTCAGTTTTGCTGGGTAGGTTATTCTTGGTTGTAATCCTAGCTCCCTTCCCTTCCAGAATATCGTATTCCAAGCCTTCCAATTCTTTAATATAGAAGCTGCTAAATCTTGTGTTATCCTGAAGGTGCGTCCATGATACTCAAATTATTTCTTTCTGGCTGCTTGCAATATTTTCTCTTTGATCCAGGTAATCTGGAATTTGGCTAAAATATTCCTAGGAGTTTTAATTTGGTATCTCTTTCAGGTGGTGATTGGTGGATTCTTTCCATTTCTATTTTATCTTCTGGTTCTAGAATATCAGGACAGTTTTCCTTTATAATTTCTTGATCATGTCTTTCAGGTAGTTCAATAATTTTAAAATTAAAATTATCTGTTCCCCAGGTCAGTTGTTTTTCCAATGAAATATTTCAAATTGTCTATTTTTTTCATTCTTTTGGTTTTGTTTTATTGTTTCTTGATTTCTCATAAAGTCATTAGCTTCCATTTGCTCCATTCTAATTTTTAAGAAGTTATTTTCTTCAGTGAGCTTTTGAACATCCTATTCATTTGACCAATTCTACTTTTTAAGAAGTTTTATTCTTTTTTTTTGGAGAGCAATTGGGGTTAAGTGACTTGCTCAAGGTCACATGGCTAGGTTTTGTGTTAAGTATCTGAGGCCAGATTTGAACTCAGGTCCTCCTGACTCCTGGGCCAGTGTCACCTAGCCACCCCAGGAGTTTTATTCTTAAGTGAAATTTTGTGTTTCTTTTTTTCCATTTGACCAATTCTGCTTTTCAATACGTTCTTGGATTTTTTTTTTATACCTTCCTTGTTGGGGGGTAGGGGGGGCTTGTACTTTTTTTTTTTTACCATTTTCCCTAGTCTATTTTTTAAGTTTTTTTTTTTTTTTTTTTTTTTCCTTCCTTGTTGGGGGGTAGGGGGGGCTTGTTCTTTTTTTTTTTTTTTACCATTTTGCCTAGTCTATTTTTTAAGTGTTATTTTCTTCAGTGTTGTGTGTGTGTGTGTCTCCCTTACCAAGCTTTTAACTCTTTTTTCATGATTTTCTTGCATCACTCTCATTTCTCTTCCCAATTTTTCCTCTACCTCTCTTATTTGATTTTCAAAATCCTTTTTGAGCTGTTCCATGACCTGAGGCCAATTCATATTTTTTCTTGGAGGTTTTGGATGTAGGAACTTTGAGTTTATCTTCTTCTGAGTGTGTATTTTGATCTTCCTTGTCTCCATAGTAACTTTCTAAGGTCAGATTTTTTTTTCTGTTGTTTGCTCATTTTCCAGTGTTTTTTCTTGACTTTTAACTCGGTTAAAGTGAGGCTCTTCTTCTAGGGGGGAGGGCACACTGTCCCAAGCTTCGGGGATTTTGTGAAGCTGTTTTCAGAAGTACTTCTAAGAAACTCTAAGTTTTCAGTTCTTCTTAGGTGGTATGATCTAAGGAGAGGTGTTTGCTACTCTCCTGGCTCATGCTCTGGTCTGTGAGTGATCATGTGACCACAAGCATTCTCTTTGGGCCTGCATCTATGATGAGGGTCCCTGCTCTACTGTGGCTGCAAGCTCCGCTATGCTAATGCTCCTCCTCACCCTGGAAGTGCCACCCAGGACTGCCACCTAAATTTGAGTATGGGCAAAGCTACAGAGTCCTGTGTCCAGTGCCAGCAAAGAGATACCTGTAATCTTCTGATCAGCTGTTTGACCCCTTTACTGTCTGGTGGGTAAGAACTCTGGAAGCAGCTTCTGCCACTGCAGAGTCAAAGGCTCCCAAGGGCTATTCCTGGTTTGCTACAGCCTGGTCTATGCTGGGATGGCCTGCGCTGCACTGCACTCCATTCTCACCCTATTAAGATAGACCTTCCTGCGCTCCATTCTCACCCTATTAAGATAGACCTTTCGTGCTGACCTTCTAAGCTGTCTTTGACTGAAAAGTATTTCATCCCATGCTTTTGTGAGTTCTGCTGCTTCAAGAATTGTTTTATGGCATTATTTAAAAGTATTCAGAGCAATTTGAGGGAGAGCTCAAGCTAGTCCCTGCCTTTTCTCTGCCATCTTGCCTCTGCCTCCTGATTCCCTGATTCTGTAACTCTGATTTTTATGTGTTTAGAACCTGAGTTCTTCTTGCTGGAGAAGACTAGTTTATTTACTTTAAAATGGCTAAATATGGCACTTTACTTCAACCTATTGGGAGAGCATACTATTCTCCTTGAAGTAACAAAAATAAAAAAGGAAGATTATGAATCCTAGGGATCATTTAGGAATGACAAGAGAAACTGCCTCTGATTCTCAGAAGGGAGGTTGTGGAAAAGTCCTGTCAAGACATAATGCAGGATACTTGCTTTGGAGTCTCCTGTTTGGGGACTGCCTTAGGAGGTCACACAAAGGGCAAGAGACTAGATTCATCATCAAGATATGGAAAGAGATATTTTTATCCCAGAATTCTCTGTACCAATCAGACTATGGTCTCACCAATGAATCAGGTTTAGGGCTGCCCTGTCCAGAGCCCACAATACCCTGAGGCCTGATTAGTTTTTGTGAGTCACATTGCTTTGAGACCAGACTACAATTTTCCCCCAACACAAGTTACAACTGAATAGCTGATTGCATCATGGTGAAAGCATGAAGGAAATTCCCAACCATGGTGACATCTGAAATTATAAATAAATTTGAGATTTATATTCTTCACACATTAAAGCATTTGACCAAGAGGGATTATTCAACATGATATTGAAATGATGATAGAAGATTAGTTTAAATATTTGTGAATGTATAAACATATAAACACAAATATATAGACAGAGATGTGGGGTGAATTCAAAAAAATAGTTGTTTTAAAAGACATAAGAGAAAGAGGAGCCCCCAAGTAACAAAGGGAGGAAAGGAAAATTTACTTTCCTTTTCTAAAATAAAAGGAAGTCTAACATGAAAAAAGAAAGGGTACTATTAATATTTAGTCAACAGTAATTATAACATCTTCATTACCAGTTTTCCATAATATAAGCATCAGTACTGTGAAATATGGGAAAAGTTTAAAGTGAAATTATACTTCCAAATTGGGGGGGAAAACTCAAGCATAGAACATAGAATCATCACTACAAGGGTTCCTTTAACTAGGCTTTCCAGTTTCTGTGATGGGAACAGTAATATTATACCAAATCTTCAGATTTAAGTAATATTCCCCACGTCTAAGAAAATCAAGAATGATGCTAAGAAATAAAGTAGGTACCCATTACCTGCTTTTCCAAGCATTTCTTCACTAGATTTTTCTGCTCTTTAAAATTCATTGCTCAGCATATTAGTATGGGTACCCCCCAAAAAAAATTAAAAACAATAAGAAATCTAGAAAGACATTTAAGAAACAAAGTGAAAAGAATCGAGCTAGGAAAATGGCATGCACATTATAAGAGTATTTTAAAAAGGCAATAAAAATTAATCAATGAAGAACTGTGATAGGAACTTGGAGGAGCAAAAGAAGAGATGATTTTTATATGCTAAACTTACATGGTTTAATGGCAAAAGGTTACTGAACATGTTTGTTAGTGTGCATTTGTGTTTCATGTTACCTTTTAATGAAATATTTTTTTAGAAATTCTATTTCACCATTGTTCTAATAAGCTTCCTAGGAGTGAGGAAGACTCTGGTACGTTGTCAAACCTGTGTCTTAACATATCAAGAAATGAAAAAAGGAGATATTTCTATTCATGTAGAAAGAGATCAGATGGAGAAAAAATGTATTACATGTAAGATTACATTAAAGTGTGGATATTTTATCTAATAGGAACTAGAAAATGAAAGATGAAATGAAATGTCAAGGACATAATTTAGCCTTGGGAAATATATATCTGGGTCTCTACTAAATCTTTCGTGTAGAGATTTCCAAATGACTTAGAAAAATGTGCCTTTTTATTATTACTGAACTGCAAATCAGCAGAAATAGTATTCTATTTTTAAAACAATTAAGAATACCTTCTCAATTAATTTTACATACTCTTAAGCTCTTTATTTACCATAGCTGACCAAAGGGTCAAGGACTGTGAGCTAGAAAGAACCTGAACAGTCCTTGTCCAAGAATTTGCTTTAATTGAGTGCCAGAGAGGTTGTTATTGGCTCAAAGTAACACAGCTAATAGGTGCCTAATGCAAAATTCAAACACAGGTTTTCATGACTCCAAGTTCATCAGATATGCCACACTGACAATATCATATCTCATGCCCATAGATAAAACTATTGAATAGAACTTCTTTTCCTACAACACCTTGACAATAGTGTTAACTAATGGAAGATTCTTGGAGTCATAGGATGTGACTTTGAATCCCAGTTGCATGAATTTGGGCACATCTTTCTGGACTTCAGTTTCTTCATTTATAAAATTAAGGAACTGGATTAATAATCTCTTATGATACGTTTCATTTCTAAATGTTTTTGTCCTATGCTATAGAATATGAAACTTTTAAGGGATAAGCAGCCCCTTAAAATCACATCACACACAAAAATAAGAAAGAGATAAATTTCTGAATTCATGATTTTTTTCTCACCCCCACTTTCTTTGTGTAGAGGCAATATTTATAGATTGATATGTTTTTTAAATTTATATGTCACAAACATTTGACAACAGTTCTTTTCCATCAAATGCTGCTTCTTCAATTTAAAAACAATAAATAAAACTTGAAGAGTTTAGTTTTTAAGTAGAATTGGTTTTACATTTATTAAGTATAATCTTACCTGTAAAATTGTGAATAACACATTAATTCTTGTCAAAGTAAAGCTGGCAAAAATATGGATGTGAAAAATGAATTCTAACTTTTTCTCCCTCATAAATAGGGACGTTTCTAATAAATAGGCATATTTAATGACTGAAGAGAAGAAAGAAAACAAATTTGGTTTCCCAAACTCTTCGGACTCTTCACACGAGCCTAGTATTTTCATTATCTGATGTTTTGTAGCCCAGATTAGAACGCAGAATTGCACCTAAAAGTTCAGATAAATAATAGATAATCTGAAACTCTTCAGCCTGTAAAGTGAAGCTTGTAATGTCCCATAAACAGGCAACAGGCTTTCCCACAAAAATTTGGGCTAAGATATGTTCCTCTGGGGGTCATAAATACCAGGAACCAGACCAAACCTGATTGTCTCTTACAGAGACTTTACAAGGGGATGATTCTTGCTTCATGGGTAACACCAGGCAATACAATATGCTGTATTAAGGATATCAGACTGAGACAAAAATTAGGAGTCAAGTTGAAAAAAATACTTAAGTACATTTACTTAAAAAGCACTAATCTCATGGGTTACCTAGTATCTGCCTTCTCCAGTATATACTTGGTAACTTCTGGGGGAGTTGCAAGGTTTTTCTGATGTTTCTTTAAAATCAAAAAGACACAGTTCTAGACATAAAAGGTCATCACCCTCCATTATACAACCCAAAAGGTATTTCTCTTGATATCAGACCCACATGAATCAAACAACAAGCATTTATTAAGAGCCTAGAGTAAGCCAATCACTGAGATAACTACTAAGGATTCAAATACAAGAAGAGAAATAATCCCTACAGGAAGGAGGAGATATTTATGTCTGAGTCATATCCCATACCCCTCCCCATTTGTGTAAGTCATTTTAAAACAGAGACTATTTTCTTTCTTAGGCACTGTATCCTCAGTGTCTGGAGTTGGTTCCATGCACACAGCAAGTCTACAATAAATGTTTAATTATTTCACAGAACTGAAAAGGGAAAACATATATGTCCCCAGGAAATTGGCTAGGTTTAAAATCAAATTATTTTCCCTTAGATATATCTTAATCTCGAATGTCTATATTAATGTTGTCCCTTGACCCACCTTTATAAAGAGGTTTTAGAATAACCAGGTAGAATTGGGTAGGTTAAATAATCCATTTGATGTTAGTTTCAGAAGTCAGGAATGAAGAGCTGCCTTAGATTGGATAATCTACTTCCTGCCTGGAGGTTTTGCCTTTCTCTTATAAGAGAAGTTAAAGTGATTAACAGTGCTGATATGAGCCACACTACCTATGTGTATGTCATCATTAATTTCATATTTCTGGTTGAAAATCATTGTTTATTTTTCATGAGGGAACAAATACCAATGCAACTTCTTTAGCAGGTAAACTACCAATTCTCGTAACTTAAATTCCACATTAATGAATTTCTAGGGCAGAAGGAATCCCTAAACTTGGTTGCATTGAAAGTGACTGCCAATTAGCCAGGAGCTCATGGGCTACAAATTATTTTCAGAAAAACTCACATTTCCTCCTAGGAAACAAATGCAACAAAACTAGCATTTGTTTGTGGTTTATGCTTGTGGGATTTGGGGGTAATAGATGAGCAATAACTGTTCCTTTGGGTTCCTCAGTATGAAGTAACAGTAGTTTTCCATCTTGTTCCGCATAATGTGGCTGCATGAAAATAAAAGCCCACGGGTATTGATTGTTGGGGCTTAAAACAAGGAAGCTACTGGATGACTTGCCTGCTACCTTTGGAAACCTCCGAGTGAATAAGAGTCAGCATTGTTTCCCTGCTTCCTCCACACCCTTGCCCAACCCTTATCTTCAAGGATCAAGTTTTGAAGATTCTTAAGAAGAAGGAGCAAGAATGCAGAAGAATACCAGAGAATTCGCACTCATGTGTTACACTCTATATATGAATGAAATGTATTAGCTAGGACATAAGTAATGGGGATAGATTTCACCGAGCCATGCACTTCTTTCTCAGTTCTCTTGTGAGTAAGTATAGTGTGGAAGAGTGCAAAGAAAGAAGTGAACAAGTGCTTATTAAACCCTTATTACATGCCTAGCACTGTGCTAAAAAAGAGAGTTGGACAGCTCACTCAATCCTTTCCCTGAAATTTAGACAAGTTGCATGTTATCTCTGGTCTTCAATTTCCTCATCTGAAAAATGGGGAAAATGATACCCGTGAAACCTTTTACACAAGGTTATTGTGAGGTTCCAGTGGGATTATCTACTTAGAGCATGTTAAATCTTTGGATGTTTGTATACATGCCCATCATCATGATCAAAGTCGGCCAGGTGCCATATAGCTGTTAGGGGTGACAACAAACCAAGCTATAAGTATTTATAAAGCATCTGTCATATACCAGGCACTATATAGCTGGGAAAGGTCCATGGCCTCACTACCAAGGCAGTATAGACAACCAGACAGCCAACCACACATAGTCCCTTCCTTTTGGAAACCCTACTTTGATCAAGACTCAGCTTAAGAGAAATTTACTGTGTATTTCAGAGATTTCCTGATTCCCATTCTCCACCAAAGTTATTAGGACTCCTCATCTCACTAGAAATTATTTTTAATTTCCTTTGTATATGTTAATTTATTTATTTGAGTACATATTGTTAACTTCTCTCTACCAGCCACTCTGTGCAAAATGAAAGATCCTTGAAAGCAAGGATTGTTCACTTTTCCTCTTTGTGTATACAGTACTTTTCATTGTAGCTGGCACAGATTATGTGTCTAATCCATACATGTTTATTCAGTTGAATTAGATTCAATGCAAATAATCAGAAAAAAGAAAAAAAATAATGTCTGAACTTCTGAAAGACAATAATATTATGGGTTTGGTTTTGTTTTTAAAGCCCTGAAAAGATTAAACTACTATATGTTACCTTATTCATTTGTTGGTCAATGGAAAGAATCTTAGAAGGTAGGGTAGCAGAGAGAGCAGTGGACTTGGAGACCAGAAGACCCAAACCTGAATCCTGCCTCACCCACTAACTAGTTGTGTACTTCTGTGTAAGTCACAACTTCAGTCTCAGCTTCTTCTTTTGCATAATGATAATAACAGTGTCAGCCTCACAGGGTGATGATTATGGACACCAAAGAAGAGGACATATAAGAAGCAATCTACAAGTCTTAAATTGACAT
>NW_027185777.1:29781163-29806950 GCF_028583685.1 Petaurus breviceps papuanus
GTGGTAGAAGTAGCAGTAGTGGTAGTAAGGGTAGTAGTAGTAGTAGTGGTAGTAGTAGTAGTAGTAGTAGTAGTCCAAACCCTTGCTTTACAGATGAAGAAACTAAGGCCTGGACATGTTAAGTGAGATTGCATTGCCTGAGATTAAATAGATAGTGAGAGAGCTTGGATTCAAACCCAAGTCCTCTGACTTCAAATCTAACTCTCCTTCCCATTATACCATGATTAAAGGTAGATTATTTGTTGTTTTTGTTGTTGTTCAGTCATTTCAGGCCCATCCTCTTCTTTGTGACCCCTTTTGGGGTTTTCTTGTTAAAGATCCTGGAGGGTTTGTCATTTCCTTCTCCAGATCATTTTACAGATGAAGAAACTGAGGCAAACAAGGTTCAATGACTTGCCCAAGGTCACATAGCTAGGAAGTATCTGAAGTTAGATTTGAACTCAGATCTTCCTGACTGCACACCCAGTGCCCTATGCATTGTACCACCTAGCTGCCCCATTAAGTAGGCTACTGATCACTGTTGTGCCTACTTGTTTCTTCCTCCTTAAATGAGTTTTAATAATATTTGCCTACCTGGATGCTGAAGAAGGAGCAATCAAATTATTGCAATCATGCACATGCTGCTTTGTATTTATGACACATGGCATTTGTCCCTGGAGTGTTCCAATGACTTTAGAGTTTTCTCCTCTGAATCCAATCACTCATCACAGAATTACTGTGAACCAAAGGGCAAAGCATAGTTATTGTGTCTTTAAAAGGCATAGGAAAATGATGGACTTTAACTAGTGTCACCCAGGTGGCTGATAGCAAAGCAAGGAAGAGAGCCAGATACCGAGAGTCCTGGTGTGAGGATTTGGTTTTAGCAACAAGCACTGCCCAAGAACCCCTGGCCACTCTGTGGGCTGCTATTTCATGGACATTAAAAAGACAGCTACCTGCCTTTTAGGAGCTTATTTTCTTAAAAAATAAAAGCTGTGATGCTATTTAATGAAAATATATATCACGTGAACATATACATAATGAATGTTTTCTGCTTCATCTTGTATATCTTATTGTAAACAACAAAACTGACTTATTTTTACCTGTTATGACAAAGTCAAGTTAACCAAGTAGTCTTTCAAGCTACCAGTTATTTAGAGAAAAACCACTGGAATCAATTTCCTTCTGGTTAGTTGGATCCATCTTTATACTACAAAGGGGACAGGAATTGGATGTGAGATTTCAATAGAGTAGGGAATTCTCAAATAAGGAAATTCCCTCTTTTAATACCTGTTGGCATCTTATCTGCAATTAACACTCTCAGTTGCCTAGTACAATGAAAGGTTAAGTGTCTTGCCCAGGGTCACTAAACCAGTATAGACATTAGGCAGAGAAAATTAAACCTCAGTCTTCCTTGTTTAAACACATTCCTTATAATCATAAGTGATTTCCTTTTCTTGCCGATGTGTACTGACAGTTTATTTCTTTTTCCTCTTTCAAAAGCGTTTGGCATATCACAAAGCAAGTTAATTGGGTGCTAAAAATCTGGGTGGCTTTTATCAAAAACTATAGCCATCTGTCCCTCTTTTCCATTATTCTAATTTGACCACTTTTCCCTAGACAGAGGATTAACATATACCTCTATTGCACTATAATGAGTGGATGTACACAGAAACACCCACACCCACACAAAAGTGTACGTGCATAGCCCTCCACCCAATTCTTCCAGAGAGAAGCATGAGATTATATGATAACAATGGAATGATCTCTTGTAACTACAAAAGGCTAAATAGGAAATGATAACTTTCCAAGTTTAAATATGCTTTCTGTTATAAAAGTCTGAATTGTACCAGAATGTGTGTGCCTACTGATTCAGAATGATATGAGACGTCTGAGGGAAACCAAATACCAATGACACTAGACAGTCCAAATTTCATATGGCATTTTATGCTAATGAAGCAAGGAGAGGTTAATAAAAATGTGCCCTGGTGGTGGTCATTTTCATCCTCGCCTATATAATAAGCATCTTCAACATTGATGGATCCCTAATTTCATCTGTGCAGCCTCTCCCAAAGCCAATTAAAATCACACCCCTTCTGCAAATTTGCATCCTGCATGATTTTTGTCCATGTTCTCCCACCACTCGTGCATAAAGGATTTGCCCAACCTGCTGGAGGCCTATTTCTGGCTAATTTAGTATGTCAGGGATAGAAACAGAGAGCACTTAGGCTGTCTCTCACTCTCAATACGCAATTAATCTACATCTTTTTCTGGTCATACATATGCTTGATGATGTCTTTTCTACTTATTGCACAGAAGTCACCATCAGTAACATGCTTACATCCACCACACTTTTTTCATATCTCTACTATCTTTTGGGTTACTTATAATTTTGATTCTTTGATAGTGTGGTATTCAAATATATGTAATTATATGTTTCACACAGGGTAGATTGTATTTTAATTATTAATAATTAATACATAATGTATGTGAATATAAAGTATGATATATTACTTAACATAAGTAATATATCATATTTAATGGTATGATATATCATAGATATCATGTGATATATTATTATAAATATGGTATAATAATAAATAATCATTAGAAGAATACCAGTAGTAATTAAAGGTGTGTGTGTGTGTGTGTTTGTGTGTGTGTCATTTTGTGAGGCATGAAGTATATTAGAATCAGTGAAAACACCATTTGACCAGTTCAGGGTAGCCCAGGGGTGAGGAACCTGTGGCCTCAAGGTCACATGTAGCCATCTAGATCATCAAATGTAGCCTTTGACTGAATTCAAACATTCACAGAATCAAAGGGCCACACTTGAGGACCTGGACAGTCACACATGGCCTTGAGGCCACAGGTTCCCCACCGATAGAGCCCACTGTGATCTTGTGGGGCTTAATTCATTGTTTACTTGAAGCAATTGTCAAGATTAGTGTTTGATAGACTGCTGAGTCAGTTGAATGTTAGAGCATGGGTAATGTGCATTTTTTATCCATTTTCTTTCTTTCTGTGGATGGCTAGATCAACCCCTCTTTGATTTTAAATTTCATTAAGGAGGCCCCGTAGTTCCAAAGCTTACTACTATTAGTATGCTATCATCTAGGGATCAGAAAAGTAACATTCGTGGAACTTCTTCCCTATTTAAAAGGAAACAAGCATGTATTAAGCACCTACAATGTACCACAACTTGTGCTAAATGATTTAAAGATATTATCTCATCAGATACTTATAACAATCTTGAGGGGTAGGTGTCCCTCTTACCATTTTACACTTTAGGAAACTGAGGCAGACAGAGGTTAAGTGATGTGCCGAGGGTCACATAGCTAGATAATATGTGAGGTCATTTTTGAGCTGAGAGCTTCTTGACTTCAGGTCTATTGCTCTATCCACTTTGCCACCTAGCTGTTCCCCAAAAACAAGTTTTATTTGAAGACTGTTGTTTTCTGAATCCTCAAAACATTTCAAGTGAATTAAAAATCTTAGTGATAGAATCAGCATTCTATCCACCAGACCCAACTCTCCACTCCAAGTGATAGAATATTTCAATTTCCCAGATAATTTAGGAAAACCAAAATAGTTTTTTGTCCCATAAATCTGTTCTCTTGATCCCATTATATGTTTTTAGTAGAGATCAGTAAATTCTTTGTGATATTTAGGTGAGAATCTTGTGTTTTAAAAGTTATAATGCCACCTCAAAAAAAAAACAGCATTTCTCTATCTCTATTAGTTGGGGAAAATAGGAAGAACAATGATTTGAGATTAGTCACACTGCCCAGCATATATAGAATCTGACCAGGAACACAGTGTTTTTCCCCCTAAAAACAATACCAAAGTGTTCTCTCCATACAAAAATGATTTCAAATATCCTCTGTTGGCCGCCTGTTAAAATTCCATGCAAGAAACAAAGTGACAAACTTGCAAAAATTATGATATTTTTTCCTGGGAGGCACTAAGAGAATAATACAAGACTTGGCCTTGAAGTCACATTTAATGAAGCCTCAAACAAAGGACCTGTAAAGGTTATACTAGGAATACAGTGTTACTGCTAAGGTAAAGTATGATTTCCTGTCTGTGTTTCCACCACTCAAACTGAAATGCTACACGCTCAGACAACCTAGTGAATCAGTGAACCCAGATCTATGATCCCCATGACAAACTTCCTTGACCTCAGGCCTAATTGTCATACCATTCTTCCCCTAAATGTTAATTCATTTTTCATTTTGCCCAATCCTCAATCTGACATGTTCTAGCATGAGTAGCTTTATCTTGAGGGCATGCTTTATCTCTTAATAGATAATGATGCTATTGCAAATCTAGTCTTATCCTTAACTCATTCATAAGGAAAGGTGTTTGGTATAAGAATATTAGAGGTATCTGGATATGCCTTATGAAGCTGGAGGTAGCAAAAGGACCCACGCCTCACACATGTACATACATACTCGTTCCATAGTATCCTACACTGTTTGTCCTTATAGGAAATGGGGACATAAGATTGAGAATGAGGAGAGATTTTCAAGCTATTCTAGGTCAGTGCCTGGTCTGAAGAAAGAAGGGAACAGAAGAAAGAGCCCCGGATTTGGAGGCAACAGACCCGGAGTCAAATTCTACCACTATTGTTGTTGGTCATTCATGGCATGAAAAAGTAATGTCTTAAGTTGCCCATAAATTAGATTTAAGTGAGGTAGAGCTGCCCAAAGTCAATTACCTGCATCCCTCCCATCTCTAAAGTCTTTCATTTCATAGATGAAGAAACTAAGGCCCAGGGAAGGTAAAGCAGGTACTGAAGATCACACAGAGGCTAAGTCATAGAGCCAATATCCCAAACCCAGACCTTCTATTTCCAAAAGGAGGGAGTGCATTTTTCACTATTTCACATCTTAGCACAACAGGGAAGGAGCTTCCAGAGCAGCGTGAATTGATGCAGGGAATTCCGACACACAATGTCTGATATGAAATATCCAGTATCATGAATTGTAACTGGGGACTGTCCCACTTCATTATATCCAGTTGTCTGTCTGGAATGAAATAACTCTATGTCAAAGTCACGTAATGCTGCCAAGAAGATACTAATTAGAAAGATAAAAAAGATGAGAAAATAATGCAGTATAGGTTAGTGTAAAGAACACAGAACAGGGAATCAATGTAATTACATTCTAGTTTAGATTTTCTACTGACTTGCTGAGTGACCTTGGGGAAGTTATTTAACTTCTCTGAGACACAGAAACCTTATCTGAAAATATATGGGTTGACAACCTCAGAATAAAAGCAGTTGCTAAAGCATCCCAAAAAATAATAGAAATCAAAAGTAATTCTATGCTACATTAATTAGGGTGCAATTAGGAATGAAGTAGGATAACAGCCTATTGTTGATTTCTTTGTACAGCTCTAAAAAAAAAAGTCCATGATTCTTCATGTTCCTCCAACTTGCATGCCTAAGGAGATTTGAAGTTTAGTTTGAAACAATGACTGAGAATCATTCTTCTACAATCCGTTATCTACTAAGTACTCAGTTAATCCCTGGCAAAATTGTAACCTCAGTTGCCAAAGTCTCCATTCAAGAGAAAAGTCCTTAATTCAAATTAACTGGAATAAAGCTCACGATCAAATAGTAAAATCCGATTTCTATGCAGTGTTTCCCTCTGATTGGCTGGGTCCTCCCTGAACCTCCAGTTGAAGGAGAAAGGAAGTTCAGACCAACTATATCTTCATTCCTCTCCAGGCTGTACTGCTGACTTATCTCCACAGGTCCTTTTCTATCATGTCATAGAAATCTCTTCACCCTTGAAAAATAAGCTCATTCCATCCCTGGACTACTTCTCACCTTCTCTCTACCATGTCCCCAAAACTGGTACCTTAAGCCCTTTCCTTTTCTACCTTCCCCTGTTAGAGTATAAGCTCTTGATGGGTAGAGACACTCTTCATTTCTGATGCATCTTTATTCTCAGTACCTAACGCAGTGCATGTCACATAGTAAGTATTTAACTGATAGTTATTGACTTGACTATTCGGGAATACCTCTATACAGTGACTCCTTTTTAAAATGGAACAGTATGTGGTCATTTGAGAGCCATTTCTGTTTACTCTTATACTTAACGTGGCTTGAAGTACAGATTGCTGGATCTATAGTCAGGAAGATCTCAGTTCAAATTCTATCTCAGACACTAGGTATGAGACCAGTCATTTACTACACTAAACTTCTACTAAAATTTACTACTTTAAACTCTCATAAAATTGGACCAATAAGACTTGCAGTAATTATCTCATAGGTTTTTTGTAAATATGAAATAAGATAAAATACATAAAGTGATCTGCAAAACTTAGTGACTTTCAAATATTATTATTATTCACCATTTGAGACAGACCAGATTGAAGATACATTAATGTCTAGATGGTGACTCTTTGGTTGCTTGCTTTTACACAATCATTAAGTGGATATACAAGTTTCAGGGTGATCATACCCAATCCTGGCATTGAAATCTTTGGCAGAAATAATGAAGTTAGCAGACTGTTTATTAATATAATATATAAATTTGGGGCAGGTTCCTAGAACTGACCATTTATTCCAACTGTGGCTTCCAAAACAATCAAACTTTTGTCATTCCAGATGTAGATACTAGGGCCCCCCACATGTACAAAAAACAAGTTGCTGATGCTACCATAATAACAGTTTTGCCCCATTCTCATTTTGTTTGTTATCAAGAGTGATGGAGAAGGAATGTCATGCAGATTTAGGGTAGATTTGGTATGAATGGAATGCAACAAGTCTATGGTGGGCTAAGATGGTTTATTGATACAGCCAAACGCAAGAAATGGGTAAACAGAGTCAAGGATAGAGTGCCATGTGACCTCCCTTACCCTCACCATTCTATAAGATAATATACTGGGTGGTGGCCCTTGACAACTAATGGAATCTACCCTCTAATTGAGGGTCCAATGCTTCTAGAGGCACTAGTTTACACACGATTTTCAGGTAAAGGGTCTGCCATGACACCTGTCATAATCTTAATGGGGTCATGGCATCAGGGAAGATGGACCAGCATCAAAAAAAGACTTTCTAAAAATTAACCAGAATGACCTTCTCAGGATGAAGAAGGTGGACTTATAACAACTCCTCATCAGTAAACTTGATAGAAAGTTTTTATAGCCAGTTCCACCAAGAACTGAGGACAATTTAAACCTTAAGTATACCAGAATTTTATGATAAGACACAGGACAAGGAGAATGGGGCCTTACGTTCCTCTGGCTATTCAAAGACAACATTTATCAGGGCAGAAAAGAAATTATTTTTTTTTTAAGCATAGGACTAAAGTTAGGAAAAACTTTAAAAATAGACAAAGGTTAGTTGTAATATCTTTCCACCTTCTTATCCAGTGGTCTTTTCCCCTTCTAGATGCCCCCTCCTTACCCATCAACACATATAACCACCATCCAGTGCTTAGGGCCTGCATTCGATGTTATGTCTACCAAGGACTTCATCTCAAAATAATCTTTGCCATCAGAGCAGCCTATATTCGACTGAGGAGGTAGGAGGGATGATGCCAACTTAAATGACTGGAAGGATCAGGGAAGGTTTCCCAGAGAAAATAGAGCCTGAGTTGATGCTTAAGAGAAACATAAGTAGTCTTTGAGGTGGAAAAATACGTTCCAAGGGGCGGCTAGGTGGCGCAGTGAGTAAAGTAGAGGCCCTGAGTTCGGTTCCGTCCTCAGACACTTAACACCTACACAAAAAAGACTAGCCGTGTAACCTTGGGCAAGTTACTTAACCCCAATTGCCCTTCAAAAGGAAGAAAAAAAATATGTTCCAAATGTGGCGGACAGTGTGTACAAATGAACAAAGACAGGAAATGAAATAGCAGGTTTGGGCAATGGTTAATAGTTCACTTTGGCTCTAATGTAAAGTACTAACCAGACCACAGAAGCTGATGTGATAGATCACCAAGGCAGCATCTGTACAGTGAAAAGAGAAGAGGACCTAGGACAGAACCTTAGTTAATATCCACTGTTACTATCCAAGGTTGCATGATCAAACATGCAAAGGAGAATCAAAAGGGGTCACATGGGCCAGAGAAGGAATAGGAGAGCACAATGTCATTGAAGCTGAGGGATAATAGACTATTCAAGACAAGGGGAGGGTGTGGTCAATGGTGACAAAAGCACCCAGGATGTCAAGGAAAATGAGGATTAAGGAAAAGGACATTGAATACAGCAGTTAAGAATGTTGGGAACCTCAGAAAGACGCTTCCTCACAATGGAAGCAGCTATTCAGCACAGTGGCTAGAACACAGGGCCTGAAGTCAAGAAGGACTTAGTTTAAATCTGGCCTCAGACACTTTCTAGGTCTGTGATCCTTGGCACTAGTTAACCTCTATCTGCCTCAGTTTCCTCATCTAGAACATGAAGATAATAGTATCACCCACCTCCCAGAGCTATTGCAAGGGAAAAATGAGATATTTGCAATAAACAGCATACTGCCTGACACGTAGTAGGTACTCATTTCCTGCCTTCCTTCTAATGGTCTCATTAGAAGTCTATTTATGAGGCATGAGTAGATGGTGTGAAAATAAAGACAGCAGGAGTAAACAACTTCCTCAAAGAGCTTGGCAGTGAAAGGGAAAAAAGATGTGAGAAAACAGCTAAGGTATTCATGATAGAGCCTACCACCCAGAAAATGAACTTCCCCTCACGTCAACTCTCATAATGTTTTGTTTGTGCCTTTTATGCTTCTCTTGCCATATTCTGTTCTGTTTTGGGTTTAAAATGTTCATGTCTTATATCCCCTACAAGACTACAGACTCCTTTGGGTCAAGGGAATAGTTTTATTCATTTGTATTTCCCTCATCAAGTACAGCCACAAAATATCACAGTTTGAAGGGAACCAAAAGACTTACCAGCCCGAACCAGACCTATAAAGAATCCCTGCTACATCAAGTGTTCATCTAGCTTATACTTGAAATTCACCAGGGAAGTGTGGCTTCTGACCTCTAGGGATAGTGCACTATCCTGTCCATAGGTGGTATGCAAAAATTGTTCATCGAATGAAACCAAATCCTACCCACGGACATTTAGATTTCCATTTAGATTCCAGCTGAATCAGGTTTCCAACGCTCTGTAAATGTTCTCTAATGGCATTTCTATGGTATCCGATGATTGTCTATGGAATCATTTCTAGACAAAATGCTTCCCAAAGACAATGGGGGCAGAGCAGAAAGGGAGAAGAAAGGGTCAAGAATGACTGAAATTAGGAACTTAGTGAGTGAAAGGATGGGACATCCTTGTCTCTAAGGAATATATCTCAAATGGTGGAATTTCAGCAATCAGCAATAGGCCAAGTACAGAGATATATTTGGAAGCAAAGAGTTTCCAGTTTCCCTCAAGCAGCATCACATAGGTGTTCACCTATTCTATGTGATATATAAACACACATAAATATATACACGCACGCACGCATACACACACTGCTTTTATTTTTGTACCACCTACTCATGCCTTATAATCAGGGTTCTAATGAGACCATTAAAAAGGAAGGCAAAAAATAAGCACCTACTATGTACCAGGCACTATGCTAAATACATTTCAAATATGTCATTTGGTCCTCACAACAGCTTTGGAAAGTAGGTGCTATTATGATCCCCATTTTACGGATGAAGAATCTGAGGCAGACATAGATTAACTGGTTTGCCAAGGACCACCCAGCTAGTAATAGATACGCACACGCGCACACACACACACACACAAACACACACACTATGTATACTAGTAATATATAGAGAAAGATATAGATGTATTTATATAAAGCCAGAGCTATGGCAAAGCAAAAATAGGAACCATAGGCAAAACTTAGCACAATAATTCTTCAATCCAATAAAACCCAACCATGATCAAGCTTTATAATAATAATGAATAAGCAGCAAGATTTGTTGACCTTGAAATCAGATGACTTGGTTTCAATTAGTGTCTGGCCCACATTAGCTTTGTGACTATGGGCAAGTCACTTAACATCTCAGTGACCCTGTCAACTCTAAAACTGTAATTTACAGCACAGCTGCCTATCAGTGTGAGGGGATGAAGTTTCCACACCAAAAATTCCCCATATCAATTAGCACAAAGGTCTAGACTCACTCTCATGCTCCTACTACCCCCCCCCCCAAGTCTCCTTTAAAGACATAATCATTTTCTATCTTTTCATGCAATGATCTGTTTTTAAATTGGGAATCCATGTGACTCCTGACTTTTTTTTTTATGCTGACATATACTCCCTTCACCAACACTTATTTCAGGCCCCTGCAATTAGTCATTCTTTTCGTAACCTATAATGACAAAGATGTCCCAGGATATTTTTTCTGGGGGTTATATTTATAAATAAAACATGTTAGGAAACTCAGTACCTGTCACCCCACTGAAATACAACCCCAGTTAGGAAAATGATAAACCTTCCCATTCCTGGATGTAGAAAGGGGGTGGAGGGACAGGAATCTCGTTAAATAAAAAATGTCCACAGCTTCCTTGTAAATATCCAGATCAATCATTTTCTACCACCACTGGGGTATTGAAAAATTCATGGTCCTAGCAGACAGTGTGTGACTTGATCCCTTAAAATGCTGCTTTGTTTATTGGCAAACTAACATAGCCTCTATTAAATATAGATGTGTCAATTCAGTCTTTACCACTTTTATCACATGTATTTTGTTCAGGGAGGCTGCTTCCCATTAAAGGATACCAGTAGAAGATGGTGTACTTTCCCCTCTTGTTAAAATCATGGTCTTGTATGTTTATCCAAATTAAACTGATTTGATCTCACTGAGGTAGGTGGCAAGAGACGACTGCAAATCACATTTAAGACAGAGCAGACAAGTTGAAATAGCTGTTTCTAATAGTCATGTTACAACAGTTGACTTTTTATAGGGCATATAACTCTTGAAATTCTGTATCTTTGTCCCAAACAGAAGAAATTCAGTACGTCTAACTGAATGACCTACATTCATTTGAATGTTTACTTAGAGTTGTGAAACTGCATGGACTTTTTTCTTTGATTATTTCTTAATCTGGCAAAATATATACTGCCTTGTTTATAGGTTGTTATGGAAATGACCTTGAATTTGTATTATTATAGCAGCTGCTTAAAAGTCACAGCCAGAATAAAGTACCTGGAAAGAACACTAGTTTCCGGGTCAGAAGGCCCCAGCTTGTTTCTCAACTATGGAAGCCAGAAGAAGCCCCTTCATCTCTCTAAGCCTCAGTTTCCTTATCAATAAAATGAAAACAAAAATATGGCAATAATACAATCCCATAGCATTGTTAGAAGTATCAAATGATAGGATGAAAGGAGAGATCATGGTATGGTGAAAAGAGCACCCTGAAGTCAGAGGACCCAGATGCAAATCCCTCCTCTCATGCCAACTACCTGTGTGACCTTGTGCAGGTCTCTTGATTTGTCTTGTCTATGTTTCCTTAGCTGTAAAATGAGGGAGTTGAAAGACGTGGCCCTGAAGTCTCTGGAGCTATGATCTAATGCAAAAGTGTTTTGTAACCATATGACACTGTTAATGGAAAAATTTTTGGCACATTTGTTTAGCATGTATGGGCATGTGGAAATCCCTCCACTGACAGAGATGAGGAACTTATCTGTAGCTGAGTCTTAGAGAGGTACCTAGAGTGACTTACTCAGGGTCAGCCAGTATGTGTCAGTGGCAAGATTTGGACCCTGTACTTCCTGAATACAAGTACCATGAGATCTGTTACATAATACAATATCTCTCCATATTTAAAGAGGCAGCAGCATTCTTTAAAACATGGCACTGGCTCCTTTAGAAGCTGAAATCAAACAGATTTGAACTGAATTGGCAAGCAGATCACAAAGAGGATGCAAAGATCCGGTGTAAAGCTATTAAGGACATATGATGTACCTAGTACATAATCACCTTGATTACTGGTGTTGGCTCTGCCTTGTCTTCATAGAAAACAAAAATATTTCAAGACAATAAAAATATATTTGGGAATGTTGAGATATTGAGAAGTTAGATCAGGGGGTCCTGGGGGTCCTCTTGCTTTCCTCCTAGACAGTGTGACTACTACAGAGATAAGAAGCTGTGGGGCCAGTTTTCCAGTTTGGCAAAGATCATAAAAAACCATGGCAAGAGGACCAACCTTGAAGATCAGAGAGATTCCAAGGAGTTCAGCTTGAGAGCAGCTACTTCATACAAACAAAGAGTAATATCTGGCACTTCCTCCAAATTATGTTGGGTTTTTATTTTTCCTCCATCAAATCAAGGCACCTTTAGAAGATCTGCTATCAGTTTAAATATTCCTGATCACACTGGCAAGCTTCTGGTCAAATGTGTTCTTCCCTATCCTTATTAGATGCATTCAGATTTATCACACTGAAATGGATCTCTGTGCTACAGACCTATCACACACACACAAATTATGTGTGTATACATGTATGTATACATATATTCATATAAATATATATGCATACATACACACATATATCACTTCCACATCATGACTTTCCCTATTGTGGTTTCAATATATTGTGAGCTAGTATAAAAAATTAAATGGAAATTTTGTGGGAGTTTTGTGGAAGCTGCAGATGACCCACAAAGTTTAGCAGATAGGACAGAGAAAAAAAACCTTAGGAACTCAGAAATGCATAAAATATATGTATAGTATGGTATAATATAAACATATTTTATCTTTTAATACAATAAATATATAAAATTTGTTTTCTATGATATTAAAGGAGGGTCAAAAATTTTTGTCGATTTTCTAGATTATGGAAGTACATAATATACAAATCTCATATTATTTCATAACTCTCTAAGGTACTCATTATTTAATATCATCTATAATATCCATCTTTGTGTTTTCCCTCACCTATATGATATCCTAGGTCTTTGCTCCATTGAGCTCCCCTATCTCCCAGATGTCCATGCCAAGTCTCCTCTATACCCTTCAGCAGGAATCTTTCCCTTTAGGTCCAGTAACAGATTTTCTAGCATTTTACAGGTACTTGTGGCTTGAATATCTCACTTCAGACTGCAGTCACTTATTAACAAAATGAGTCCAAAAAGAAGGGCAGTAATCAATTTAAGCTGGGCAAAGATTTTATTATAAATCACATCACATTGCTTGAAACTTCCACCCCAACTGGTATCTGCCTCAGTCACCTACTTGAAAGCCAAGCTTCAAGGCACTCACCAGTGATTTCAGCACCACCTCATGCTTCCCCCACAACTTTATCATACCTTTCCAGATTCCCCTATGGTTCTCCTCACTCTCTGTGTGATGCAGCAAGCGGCCCAGAATCCCCAGGGTGGCTGCCACCACAGGTTCTTAGATCTGCTTTTCTAAAGGAAAGCAACTCAAAATGGGTTAACAATCTTGCTTTAATCAAACATATGTCATTTACCTCAATCAGGGGAAAAAGGTCAGCACCCCAAACTTCAGAGAATACAAACAAGTTACAAGCAGAACTTACAAGAGCACAGAGAAACAGATCAGCATACAGGCTTCCAGCTGTCTGACCCTTACGTCCATACCTAGTCACAGTTACCAGAGAGGGAAGCACCAACATTTGGGTTTTCAAAGCCAGGGAGGTTCAATGGCTGCCCAGAGTCTTGTCTGGTCAAATCAAACGACTCTTCTCAAAGTGAGCCCCAAAACAGAGCCTCACATCAGGGTTTATATAGCCTTCTCCTGACTCAGAGAACTTAACAACCCTCTTGACCCACTGTCCAATCAAAAAGCATTCCCGAAAATTAAGCCTCCCACCACAGGCCCCAGGTGCACTTGAGCCTTTCAAAGGGCCTAGGGGCAGGGAAGATCTTAAATTCCCATTCCCATAACACTGTGTTAACTTCCCCAACCAAAATGTCCCTTCCTCTCTACCACTACACCTTATGTGTTACCTCCTCTATTAAAATGTAAGTTCTTTGAGGGTAGAGGCTGTCTTCAATTTTTATTACATCCACAGAGCTCAGCATGGTATTTATCACATAGTAAACACTTAACAGATGCTTTCCTTTCATTCAACTTTTCATCACATCCATAGAAGAAAACTAGCTGGTAAATTAAATAATCCATCCTGTCAAACAATTAGTGTAATGCTGAAAGGATTGAAATAAACAACAGAGGCCTCCCCAACAAAGTTTCTGGGAAAGGGCTTCCTCCTGTCCCTTTATCTACTGAATACTACCTATCCATCTTTTAAAGTCCAATCAAAACTCCAATTCTTTCATAGTACCCCCATTTGGTAATCACTTTACAACTCCCCATTCAAATTGCATGTTATTTCATAACTCTCTAATGTACACATTATTTAATATGATCCATAATATCCGTCTTTGTGTCTTTCCCTCACCTCCCCTATATGATAAAACCCTTGAAGGTAGGAATCATGCTTTATCTATACTTTATATCTTCCCCAGAACCTAGCACAGTGTTCTCTAGGCAGTAGCCAATAAATACAACTGTTATTACAACTGGTCGTTAAATCACTACACTGGAGATGCTGATTTCTTAGTTCAGTTGCACTGTATGCTGTTGGACTTCCAAACCAGTTACATATTCTCCCTCTAGTTTTGGCTACTTTAAGATCGAGTTTAAGGATAACTGTTAGCCAATTCCTTCTGGCCTCTACTAAATTCAGCAGTAATTCCAGGTTTTTCTTGCATATCCTATTAAACTCCTGTTGTCACGGGGTATCGGGGGTGTTTATGTTTTGAAGAATAAAACTTAGATCTCTCTTCTAGCAGCATAGATAACCAGAGTTGGGCCCCTGAGCCAGGACTTTATCTAAATAAATTATTGTAAATAAAAATACTTAGATCTTATGCAAACGCCTTTCATCTTCAAAGTGCTTTACAAACATCAGTCAATAAATCAAAATGAATAGACTCATAGGACATTAGGAAGACAGACCAATTCCTGGAAATTCCCTCATTGGTGACTTATCTTCTAGATCACACCAGACCAGATTAATACACTCACACATTGAAGACAATTTACCTGACAAGTCCGAGGAGTTAACCAAAGCTTCTGAAAGGCATTATTTGAACCAGATTGCAAAAAATCCAATAAACAAAAACATAAAGGGGCTATTGTTCTAAGCTTTGTCTTTTCAATCCCCACCCACTATTTTTGGATTTTCGGTGGGGGTGGGGGGGGGGAAGTGTGACTTCCTTGTGACTTTATTTATGGGTGATGTCACTATGCTTTTATCTCAAGATTATAGCAGGAAAAAAGAAAGGCTCAAAAAAAAACTTTATGACTCACCATCAAGTCCTAGTCATAAGCTCCTGTGGTCACCAAATGCTGCAGGCACTGGTTTGTAAACACCAGGATGGCTAACTAATCTGAGATCTATCTCCCTAGGAGAAGATGGTCTTGAACCAATGAAGTTCATCTCTATACCAAGGAGGAGAGCTGCAGGATGCCAGACAATCTATGAGATACAGAATGGTACAGTGGAGGAGTAAACTGGCTCTGGAGTCAAAGGACTTAGGTTCAAATCTCATCTCTACTGTTTACACCCTGTGCAACATTGAGAAAAAATCACTTAAGCTCCCTAGAGCTCAGTTTCTTGGAGGTGCATGAGATAGCCTCTGAGGTCTGATATATTTCTCTCCCATTGAGCAGGCATGTCTGAGTCTGTGCGCATTTTGTCCCTGGAGGACTTTGATTTCTGTATCGCAAATACTCCAAATGCTGATATATAGCCTTGAATAAACACATAGATAATGAATAGGTGATGATGATTTACTTCTTTTCAAGCATTCCTACATCACTTTTTTTTTTAACATAGGAGAGCTGTGATTCTATTTGTATAGGGGAATGTCTCAGAGGAAATCATTTAACCAGTGTAGCTCCATATCTGCTCAATAACTATTTAGTTTTTGTTTTTGTTTTTTTGCTTTTGCTTTTTAGAGGGAAATTGGGGTTAAATGACTTGCCCAAGGTCACATGGCTAGGTTTTGTGTGTGTGTGTGTGTGTGTGTGTGTGTGTGTGTTAAGTGTCTGAGGCCAGATTTGAACTCAGGTCCTCCTGACTCCAGGGCTGGTGCTCTATTCACTGTGCCACCTAGCTGCCCCTAACTATTTAGTTTTAGAAAATAGTCTGGGACACTGAGAGGTTAAGAAACTTGCTTAGGGTCTGTGATAGTAATGGCAATTAAAGATTCCCCTGTATTGGCTTGGTTTTCAAATTGATTGTATTAAAACCCAGAGTTTGTTAATCCCACCTGTGGGATGGGCTTGTTGATGTGAAAAGAAAGTCCTGAAGTGGGAGGAGCTGGTGACGTAGATTTGGAGAGACACTGGAGAGAGGCGGAAGATCTTTTTTTTGGAAGCAGCACCTCGTGGAGAGAGAGAGAGACTAAGAGGATTGCTGGTGGCCGCTTTGAATTGCCCTGGACTTTTGAGACCTGCCCCCTGAGCTGCCAAGGACTGAGGAGACATGGCTGTTTTGCTGGTACTTTGTCTGTCTGTTTTGATGTTATTTTGCCAGATTTGTCCACTGGTGAAAGACTGTCCTGTTGAAGAAGTCCTGGAACCTGGCATTTGGTTAAGAAGGCCTGAGACTGTCCTGCAGACAGAGAGTGAATACTGTCCACTGGTGAGGGACAGTACTGTTGTTGCAGGGGTCTGGAGACTGTCCTGCAGACAGAATGAATACTGTCCACTGGTGAGGGACAGTACTGTTGTTGCAGGGGTCTGGGAGCCTTTCTGTTGGTTCAGAAGCCCTGAAGAAGGATTTTCTTGTTGTATGTTTACAGAAATCCTGGGAGAGGGCTTTGCTAATGTGTTCAGGGGTTCTAGGGCTGTTCTACAGACAGAGGATAAATTCATGAAGGGACTGCCAATGTATCTTATGGCCTTGCTAAGCCTTGTCTCTCCAGGAACTAAGATTGCTGAGAACTTGCCTCGTGTCAAGATGAAGAAAAGACCTCCATTTGGGTATTAAGTGCTGTGTTTAAACTTGATGTAACTCTGGGGTAGATTCAATTGTGATCCAGGGGTGGGGAACTTTTGACCTTTTTGTGTTCTATGGTTGAGCAAATGAATGTATTTTACTTATGTTTGGAAACTAATCTCCATTTGAGAAGAGGGGCTTTGTGGTGGACTTAATTAAGGTATAGCCTAGGGGTGGAGAAGTATTTGGAACAGAGACTTTGTAATTGATTGAATGATTGGAAAGTCCTGGGGTGGGGTAGTACTTGGAGATTATTTAATCACATTTAGTAAATGCTGTATTTTGAATGATGTCATGTTTTGATCTTCTCTGTTCTGGGTTTGTTACTGAATAAAATAGAGAGCACCTATGCTGGTATTTTGAACCTGGGAAGTTGCCTTTGCTTGATATTATATTACAGGGTCACAGATCCATATACATCAGGGCAAGGCTTGATTCCATGTGTTCCTGACCCTGTGGCCAAATACTTTAAGTAAGCTATTGTGTACTTCCTAAGTCTGTTTTCTGGCTACATGTTTCCCTTTCTTATAACCTTAGATAAATCATCTAACCTCTCTGAACCTCAGTTTCCTCCTCTGTTAAAGGAGAATAATATTTGGTCTTCCTATCTGACTTAATTGTTAGGAGGTTTGAATGGGTTAGTTTTTATGATGTAAATCACTTTATTAATTATAAAGCTGTGTGTATTTAAATGTCTAGTAGCAGCAGCAATAGCAGTAGAAGTAGTAGTAATAGTAGTTGTAGTAACAGTTTTCATCTTCTTAAATATTAATCAAACAGTCAGTACTGAGATACTAATCTGTCATTAAAATAGACAAAAAAATCTTATATAGAAGTTTTTAATCCACTATTTTTCATTAGATCAATATGACTGTAATGTAATGGAATAACTAGAAAGATATCAAAACCTAGTAGACTTCTATTAGCACAAGACATCATATGAGAAATAAATTTGTTGAGTTGACTCCAAAATGTTACTGATGGAAAAGTGAAAAGCAATGAGAGTAGAATCATATATATGTTCATTATATATATACACACATATGTATATATTGTATATCTACATATATACACACATATACATACATATATAAGGACTACATAACATCTTAGAAATCAATAAGTTTAATCCCCTCTACTTATGATTAATGAAATAAAATCAGAAAATGTGATGATATAGGTTGAAAGACCTGATAATGTTTAAGCTAGAAAAGAAAAGACTTGGGTTGGAGACAGAGAGAATGAGAACTTTAACAGGAATTTGAAGTGTTTGAAGAGTTACAGCATGGAAAAGAGATTAAACTCGTTCTGCTTGGTCCAAGAAGTAATAACTAGAAGTAATATGGAAATGTGAGAGAAGGGGGAGAAAAGGAAATTTAGATTTACAAGAAAAACTTTCTAAGAATTAAGAACATTCAAAATTGAAATGAGTTGCCCCAAATACAATAGGTTCAAACTGATTAGTGTCTTCAGATAAAAGCTATACAGCCATTTGTTGGTTATGTTATAGAATGGATTCTTGCTCAGGTTCCGACTCATTTCTTATGATTCTGAAATACTTTGGTTCTCTGAGACATTTAGTGGAATGTAAGTTCCTTGAAGGCAGGGCATTTTTTCTTTTTTTTATCACCACTGTATAGCACAGTGTCTTATAAATCACAGGAGTTTGGTCAATGAATGTTTGTGAATTGAATTGAATTTCTCTAAACCAAATTTCTTGACTTCAGGTCAAATATTACATAAAAAATAACTAGTCATAGCTTATCTGAGCTTTCAAATTCCTTTACAAAAGACCAGTCTAATAAATCTCTGAGAAGGAGCTAGTAGGTAGCCATCATTGTATGCATCTAGACTTGGATGTAAAATGTGTTTGCTTCTGGTTCAGGTGAAATCCATGAGCAGGGCACTGCTAGGCTATTTCATAAAGAAAAGTAATCTTCCCCCTTATGATTGCAGAAACCTCTACTTTTAGTTCCCTTATTGAATCCCTGTCCTTTTCATATGTAAATACTGTCACTCTGAAGGATTTTGTGTCCCACATCCTTCCAACTATCTTTTTTGGCTCAAAGTAGTACATGGTACATGAACTCTATGGCTTGCGTTCTTATTTCTCTAAGGGACAGGATACATTAAGAAATGTCTCTCTAGAATATCTGGTGTCCTGAACTCTCAAACTCAAGAAAACCTCAAGTTGAAGGTAGATAGGAGGCAACTCAAAAACATGTCTTTTCTCTATTCTAAGGTTAGGTTCTAGGATCATGTTGTCTAGGGAATTCAAAAGGTCTCCTCTGCTACTCAAAAGGTTGAGTTTCAGGAAGCAATGTCCTTGAATTCCCCTCTCAGGATGCATAGGAGCGTATGTCTCCCATGGTCATGTGCTTCTGCCTCAAGTGGCAACTATTTCTGATTACTATCTTCCCTGAATACTATCACCACCACCCATTGCTACACTCTGAAAGGGAAAGGGTGAAGACCAATTCCTAAAGAACTGAGTAGGACCAAAGTTTATAAAACAGGAGGTGTTTGCTTTATCCTGTCAGCCAATTACTTTTTTCCCTTCAGTTGTCTTCATCCTATGCCCAGTGAAAGTTGATCAAGAAACTTCAATGACCTGTAACTTATTATTTTATCAATTATTTAGGCAAATCCCCAACTTGATTAGGAGTTTTCTAATCTATTTTCTTTACATTAATTATTATAATCTTTTAGTTAAAGATTTACTTAATATATTATTTTGATCAACTAAATACTGATAGAAATTATTATAAATAATTATAGGGGAGACTGAGGGTTTGGTTATTCCCTGCCCCCCTGTAATGTAACCAAGGAAAGGCAACTTCCCAAGGTTCAAAATACCAGCATAGGTGCTCTCCATTTTATTCAGTGGCAAATTAAGAACAGAGATCAAAATGTGACATCATTCAAAATACAGCATTTACTAAGTGTGATTAAATAATCTCCAAGTACTACCCCACCCCAGGACCTTCCAATCATTCAATCAATTACAAAGTCTCTGTTCTAAATACTTCTCCACCCCTAGGCTGTACCTTCATTTGTCCATCACAAAGCACAAAAAGGTCAAAAGTTCCCCACCCCTGGATCACAATTGAATCTACCCCAGAGTTACATCAAGTTTAAGCTCAGCTCTTAATACCCAAATGGAGGTCTTTTCTTCATCTTGACATGAGGCAAGTTCTCAGCAATCTTAGTTCCTGGGGAGACAAGGCTTAGCAAAGCCACAAGATACATTGCCAGTCTCTTCATTAATTCATCCTCTGTCTCCACAATAGTCCTAGAACCCCTGAAAACATTAGCAAAACCCTCTCCCAGGATTTCTGTAAACATACAACAAGAAAATCCTTCTTCAGGGCTTCTGAACCAACAGAAAGGTTCCCAGACCCCTGCAACAACAGCACTGTCCTTCACCAGTGGACAGTATTCACTCTCTGTCTGCAGGACAGTCTCAGGGCTTCTTAACCAAAAGCCAGGTTCCAGGACTTCTTCAACAATAGGACTGTCTTTCACCAGTGGACAAATCTGGCAAAACAACATCAAAACAGACAGACAAAGTACCAGCAAAACAGCCATGTCTCCTCAGTCCTTGGCAGCTCAGGGGGCAGGTCTCAAAAGTCCAGGGCAATTCAAAGCAGCCACCAGAAATTCTCTTAGTCTCTCTCTCTCCACGAGGTGCTGCTTCCAAAAAAAGTTCTTCTGCCTCTCTCTTGTTTCTCCAAATCTATGTCACCAGCTCCTCCCAGTTCAGGACTTTCTTTTCACATCAACAAGTCCATCCCACAGGTGGGATTAATAAGCTCTGGGTTTTAACACAATCAATTTGAAAACCAAGCCAATACAGGGGGAATCTTTAAATGCCATTACTATCACACCCCCCTTCTTAGATCTTCATACTCTACTAGGCCAAGTCTGCATCTGAAAGACATTGTTGATGGATGAGATGCCCAAATACCCAGATACATGTTTTTTTTTTTTTTATCTTAGATGGGAATTGTTACCCCATCCAACTAGAGAACCTCACAAAGAATTTAATCCAAGGTGAATTCCTGCCTACTGTGTTCCACTCAGCTATGTCTGAACAGAAGTCAACCCCCATTTGTCTAGATTGCCCTATGCAAGGATATTCTGGATGAAAGATAAGTCTCTTTGGCCAGGATTGAGGGATCAGAGTAACTCTGGCCCCTGATTAGAACAGGTCCACCTCTCATTATAATATATTTTCTCTCATTTGGCAACCTATCTAAGTCATTTTCTACTCTTCAGAAAATCCACTCTTTCAAGGATATATAAGTTTTGAATAGGTTCCATGAGGGGTCTTTGACATTTGAGAGTGCCACTGACCTCTTTTATTAATTGTATGCTAGCATGATTAATAAAATTATTGATTAATTACCCAGAAACTATGTCTCTCAAACTTTTTATATACCTAATACTTACATAATTGCCATGTAATTTTAGTTGTCTGTGGAAAAAGAAATTAGATATTTTGATGGTATATTGCATTTTATAGTATTTGTAAATACAATGTTGTGGACACATACTTTAATTGAAGGAGATTGAACTCAAAAACCTAGGTCAGAGGTGTTAAATATGAGACAGGTAGTCCAACATCCCATCCAACATTGGGCCCAAAATATAGTAAAACGTAAATGGAAAATATATAACAAAATTTTAAAAATGCAATAGAACATAAATAACATTAAAATGTGTTTTTCTAAATCAATATATGACTTTAGGTTTAGTGGCCCCATTTCTACTTGAGTTTGATACCACTGACGTAAGTAATATAATGGATCATCTTTTGGGAAACCATTTCAAGAGTTAGGTCAAACTTTCATTGTTGGGGCAGGAGGAGAAGAAAAGTGGAAGGAGAAGGAACATGAGAATAAGGCCAATATATGTCTGTGTAATGTCAGGATGTTTTTGTAAAATCTTGCAACTTTAGATGCATTTTTGATAATAGGTTCTTACAGATAAAATAGTCCTCTCAGACATATGCCAATCCAAATGCAACTTCTACCCTCTGTCACATGTGATTACTATGAGCTCAGAGGGAGTTTGCAATGAACAGCCTATGGATTATCCACATAAATCTGCACACACAAGTTGTCCTAGTTAATAAGTTATATTTTTCTCTATCAAAGTGCTACCAAAATGTGTTGTGAAATCAATCTCCCTATGTTTATTTAATTTCACTTGTCAATCAACATTTTAGATTTCATAAAGACAGATGAGGTCAAAAATAGAACTGGAATTCATCAGGCTTCATTGCTATCTTTTATTGTTTCACTTCAACATGTTCTGAAAGGTTTCTAGTTTTCTTTAAATAACTTCACATCTCATGAATCAGTCAAAAAATATGGTCATCTGAGCATGACAAAAATATTCTATAAATACATTAATGGGAAGATATGTAGATAAGACCTATATATGTATATATATATATCCCTGTTGACATATATGTATATATATATATAATATCTCAGTGTATGACTATATTTGTATTTGTCTCTACTTATGTATATATGTATATATACGCATATATATACATATGTATGCATGCATAAATGCATATGAATTATTTATGCAGATGGAGCACTGGGTTTGCAATCAGGAACACTCATCTTCATGAGCTCAAAACTGGTCTCAGATATTTGTTAGCTGTGTGACCCTGGGTAAGTCACTTAACTCTGTTTGCCTCAACTTCCTCACCTGTAAAATGAGCTGGAGAAGGAAATTGCAAAACACTTCAGTCAGTATCTTTGTCAAGAAAACCCCTAATGTGGTCACAAAAGAGTCAAAGACAACTGAAAAGACTCAATAGCAACAACAAAATTCTTTAAGGATAATTGCCTTGAAGGCCTTGTGGACTTCATCACCATTACTACTTCATCATGGAGTAAAATCTGGAGTTGAAATAGAGTTTAGAGTTCAATTTTCTCATTTTAGAGATGTCCATGGGAACAGAGAGGAGTCAGCATTTGAATCCGGGTCCTCTGACTCCAAATCAAATAATCCTTCTATAGCATCATGCTGCCTACTATGATCAGCAGTACAGTTATCTTCTTATAAGCCTGTACTATCAGAAAATAAATTCCTGTATGTTTAAGGTGTCAGCAGAATCCTTTATCTAGCCTCCCTGCAAAAATCTTCAGTAGAGGAAAAGATGTGTTCATTACTAATTTCAGCTGATATCAGATTTTCTATCTCTGAACTAACTAATCTTCATATCAGACAGAGGGAGGAGAGTATGAGGGAAAGAGAAAAAGAGAGAAAGAACAAAGGAGAAGAAAGGGAGAGAGAGAAAGAAACTTCATTACTTTGTACATAATTTCTAAATTGTCTGGATCTAATTTGTTCCTGAGGATTTTTTTTCCAATATTTTCAAGATAAAGTAAAAATGTGGATTAAATATTCTTGTGCAAAGTCTTTTTTCTCTATATTTAAAGTATTATATCATTTATCTATATAGTATATAGTATTTGACATCTAATATCTCATTTCATTCTAATGGTATCCCTTTCATGTAATACTGTCGATATAAATATTATTATTCTCACTGGTCACATAAGAAAATGGAGATTTAAAGAACTTCAGTCATTTGTCCATGGTGATGTAGCTGGTAATGTTTAGAGGAAAGATTTGAACCCAGATTCTGGGTCCAAGACATGTTTGCCATGCTGTCCCTCAAATCTCCCAGATGCTGAAAATTCTCCTAAGAGCAAATATATTCTCCTACAAGATTATCATCTGAATCTCTGGACCTAAGGAAATCGACAATATCTTGGCTATTTTTTGTTGTTATTTACCTACACCATTTTAAGTCATTTGGCAATTTCTGATATTTATTTTATAATTGTAAAGTACTATCTGTGCTTCAAACTGATTGAAATAATTCAGAGCTTACATAAATAATAGAAACAGAATTTTGAAATGAACTCTGTTTCTTCTATTTGCCATATGTATTTTAAATACACTTTTGGAGAAACAGATCAGGAAGTTGCAGGTAGGTTTCAGATCAGCCAAGGAGCTGAGTAGATTTCACAGCAACAACAATCCTATTTATATGTAATTTAGCACATATATACCATTTATATGGAGTTTTGACATTCCCAGAGTTTACAAGACACTTCACATACGTTATCTCATTTGATTACTCTCAGTGACCTTATGAATAAATTGCTACTTTTATCCCTATTTTATAGATGAGGAAACTGAGAGGTAAAATAACTTGCTTAGGGTCAGACAAATAACAAGTGTCTGAGGCTAGATTTGAATTCGGGCTTCCCTGACTCTAAATCCCTAACACCGTACCACTTAGAAACAATCATTTTCCTAAGTCACTGTAGCCAACTAATGGAACATGGCTTTTGAAATTAAAATTTCCATTGCCTTTCTTGCGATGCCAACATGGAGCCACCTCAGAGGTCCTTGAGAGAATTTTTGACAACTTCATTCTAACGTGAGATTATTGTGCCAAATAGATGAAGAAACTACAATAACTGTTGACCCATTATGGTATTCATAGGAAAGTCAGAGAGACAAATGACAAAATTTCTCTAAGACAATTCTTACTTGTGAATAGAATATCTTTCACTAGTTTCCTCATATCAAGTGAAAGAGATAGCCTTCTCTTCACTCAAGTCCCTGTAAAAATACTATTAACATTTATATGTTATTAGAATTTATACAGGAGTCAATACATGTTTATTAAGCATCTGTGTGCAATGAATTGTGCAACATGTATTCCTAGGGCCTGGGATAGAAGTCAAGGCTTTGCTCAGGACTAAGAGAGTTTCATTCTTTATACTTGCATCCCTGTCACCTAGCACAGAGACTGGAACCTAATAGGCACTTAATAAAAGCTTTCTGATTGATAGATTCTTTCCCTCACCCAATGTTGCTCTTGTTACACCCTGCTGTCACCCAGTATTTATTTAGGTTAATTGAAAAAATACAATTTCAATATTAGTTTCCATTTTACATTAATTTGGATAGTTAACTAGCAATCAGAGGACCACAGCAAAGATGTGTCAGTTTTCCCTGCTTTTCCAACATAATCCTCGATCATCCTTATTCATTTTTCTTTCCCATAAAGTAACATATAATACGATCTTTACCTAATGTCACTCACTTTGCTTTGGTAAAAAGCTCTTTTATCTGAATATTTTACAACTTATTAACAATGCAGATATAGGCAATACCTTCCCTGAGTTCTTATACACAATATTCGTCATTTCTGACACATTGTTGGCTCTAATAAATGCATTGCTTTAAAAAGAGGAGAGTTCTATGTATACAGCAATCAAATCAAGTATAGGTTTTAAAATACAGACGTTTATTGGGTCAATATTGACTCGGATTTGGGAAAAACAGATTGAGAGCTAGAAGGTAACTAAAAAGCCATCTAGTCCAACTCTCTCCTTTTACAGATGGGGAAATTGAGGCTCATGGAAGTTTAGATAACATGCCCAAGGCCATGAAGTAAGCTTCAGATGTGGCACTTGAATCCAGGTCCTCTGATTCCAAGGGAATCACTTCTGCTATATCATGTCATGTCCCCAAAAATCACAGATTAGAAACAGAAGATGGAAAAATGGAGATAGTCTGACCCCATCATTTTACAGATGATCAAACTAATGCCCAGAGGGTTGAGTGAGTTGCCTAAGATCGCATAGGTAATTGGAGAAAGGCAGCCATGGTCCCCTGATTCCAAAGCAACATCTGTATCTGCTAAGTTGCATTCTCCCATTGTATTAACACTATCTATCTATCTATCTATCTATCTATCTATCTATCTATCTATCTA
>NW_027185777.1:29806960-29922130 GCF_028583685.1 Petaurus breviceps papuanus
CTATCTATCTATCTATCTATCTATCTATCTATCTATCTATCTATCTATCTATCTATCTATCTATATCTTAACTGCTTTAAATGTCAGTTTTCTCATTTATAAAATGGGGGAAATAATGCATTACTTATTTCAAAAGAATACTAAGAGGAAAGTTCTTTTTAAACCTCAAAGTGCAATGAATATGAATTATTATTGGTATTAAAAACAAAAATAATAATGAGGAAAGTCATATATGACTTGATATAAAGCCTTTTCTTTCTTTATTAGATACCATTGCATTCTCATCATATCACAGAAAGTTTTTTTTAATTTAATGAACAAATAAGTAAAATTATAGACCCTGTGAGGTTTGGTTTTATTTTGATATTTTTGAGGAGCATCAATTTGGTACAACCAGCCTCAAGGGCACTGTTTGCCATTCTGATTTAGTCAAAACAGAAACATTCTATTGTATTCAGCATGGATAAATAACATAGAAATGATTGTGACTCAAAAGATTTAAAAACTACAGTGACAAATCTACTTTCCTTATAAAGTCAGAGAAGCAAATGATGGTATTTGCAATGGTAAAAGTATTTGTGACTGGCAAAGGAGCTATAAAATCAATTCATGAGCAATTTTAGTCAAAAGAAATAGCCCTGTGTTCAATCTAGAGTACCTATATGAATATTACTACTAAAGAATATAATTTACTTCCTGAAATTCGGGGCCGGTTCTAGAAAAACTTAAGTGATTTAATGTTCTTTACCAACAATTTACTTTTAAAAAAAATAGTGTTTTAAGGATGGAAATTTACTCTAGGTCTAAAAAGAAGAGTGAGGAGATTGTCAGCTCTATAAAGATCAATCATGTGACAACAGTACCCATGAATTTATTCTTCCACAGTGTGTTCCAGAGTCTGGGTGAATGGTAACAAAAAAGATGTAATCAGGAACCAACAAAGATGATCAGAAGTATCCAGGAGTATTTTGAATTTTTTTTCATCCCATTGATCTTAATAAGGCTTTAACCAGCCTCCTGAAATTTCAGAGTTAACATGACATTGATGCAAAGAATGGGGAAAAAAATCAATAGAATTTTCCACTCTTTGTTGATACAACAAAAGTGAAGCCATCCAGTTCAATTCAACATTTATTAAGCATCTGCTATGTGTAAGGCACCGTGGAGAATCAGTAACTGGACAAAAGAAAAGGAAATGAGGAGGAAGAAAAAGAGATCTTGAGCTTGTGATGAGAAATACAAAAGAAATAGGAACCGGGGGAAAAAAAGTAGTGAAAAAAAGATGAAGAAGAGAAGAGAAAGTAGCCCAATATGACACTGGGTCTATGCCATTCAAAGGAAAGCGAGAGTCAAAGGACTTCCTTCTAAGGATATCAAACACATTGCATAACTGAAATGCTGGAAGAATGGAATGTTCTGGTGATTTTTTAAATAAACTGTGAGTAGTGCAGAAGACTCTTTTTTGTTGTTGTTGCTATTTCAAATACTTTAATATAGTTGCTATTATTCTTGTTAGGTCCAGGTCTTTTATTAATTGGTGCAAGTGTGTACAAAGTCTCTCTTGTTTTTGAGAGGTTCCTAGAGGCACTGAGAGGTTCAGTCCAGGATCAGACAGTCACTATATGGTAAACGCAAGACTTGAACCAGAGTTTTCCACACTCTGAGGCCCTCTCTCCACTCACTACTCAGGTACAATATAAGCCTAATTCTGAAATATGTTATAGGAAGCATAACTGATTTTCCAAAGTTGATTATTAATATTCTTTAAAAGGGTCATTTGTGTGAACATTATCATCCTTATAACAGTAAAATTTGGCTTTCTAGAACTATATTAAGAATGAATAGTTCCAGATAGTCAAATTTTCCATAAGGTGATTCAAGGATCCTAGGCAGATAATAAGCTACAGTTAGAAGAAAACTGAAAGATCATCCAGTTCAGTCCCCTTACTGGGGCACATGAGAAAACTGAAGCCCCATGATATGTCCAACATGACAAACAAAGAAAGTAGCTGAGCAAGGATTTGAATTTATCACCTTTATTCTCAAACTTAGTGTTCTTTCCTGTTATCACATTTATTCTTCTAATCTATAATTTGTACTGAGTTTATTGCTGTTGCTTCTTGGTCTGTTTTTGTTTGTACAGATTCTTTCTTGTTTATATGCTATCTTTTGTTATTTCATTTTGTTTTTCTTAAAATGGGAAATTGGCCAATGAGAACCCAGTCCCAGAAGCACATACAATAGGTCCTATTTGCTGCCAGACCAGTGAAGGGGATCTGGAGGTGGAGGGTGGGAGAAGGTATTGAGTCTGTTTCTAAAGTGAATGATGACCAATAATAAAGGAACCCATGTCCTATTCTTTTACTGACAAAGGAAGAAAAGTCTTTCAGTTGACTGCTGAGCCAAAATTGAGTCTGGATATAACAGAAACCAATTGGACAGGCTCTCTTGTTTCTTCTGACCATCAAGTGTACTGACAACTCTCTAAGCTGCAGAAGTCTGGCAGAGGGTCCATTTTCCCCCACCAATTTAGTCCTTGAGAAGCTAATTTCTTTCATGGGCAAAGTCAATGACTAAGACGAAGCTTTCTCCTCTTTAGTTTTCCTTCCTTTTGTGAAGGCCTCCTAATACTTCAGCAGGTCAAAAGCAGTATTAGAATGGCAAAGCCCAGAAAGGAGATAACCCTGAAGACCATATGCTTGACCCAATAATGGATGAACCTTGCAGCCAAGATGACAAATTCAACAACAGCAAAAAAATGGATTGATATCAATCTGGGGCTATGCCATCTGTGGAACTGAACTCAGTGGTGAGAAGAATGTTAATAGCTACATCTTTACATTTGAATTAACTCTGCCCAGGGACTGAGGTAGAGAAGGGAGAGTGTTGTCTGATTTGAGGGAGGACATTTTGTATTTAGTATATCTCGTTGATAAATATCCCTTTGTAAAAGACAAATTGCTTTTTATCAGTAATGTGGAAGAGATATCAACACATTAGGTAACAATGAGGTAATAATCATTGACAACTGATATTGGGGGAGGGAGGAAGACATATCAAAATTGGGACTTGATCCAATAGTATTAGAAGAATGAAGATTCTTGTTGCCCCTCAGGGTTAGCTGGGAATTCAGGAAGAAGGAATGTGGCCAGTTATGCTCTACAAACTCAACGAACAGCTCAGTAAATTATGGGTTGATAGGATAAGTTCAAAGTCTTTCTATGTGCATTTGTAAGGGGAATTTTGCTTCATATAGGCCATCATAGACATTAAAGGATGACTTTGGATAAGTCACTCAATTTCACTAGCCTTCAGTTTCTTTATCTGTAAAACAGAGTATAGTTTAAAAAAAAGTCAGAAATAATCAAATCAGCAGACCTAACTTCAAATCCTGACCTCTCTACTTCATAGTTATGCAGCCATCATCATATAACTTTTATGACCCTCTGTTCCTCTTTCCTAATATATAAAATGTGCAAATAATACCTGCCTCAAAATGGTTGTCATAAGGATAAAAGGATATGTTTCATAAAAGCATTTTTGTGAATCGTAAAGCACTTGTATGCAAATTGCTATTAAAATGAGGGTGTTTCTTTGTTCAACAAAATCATTATTGTATAAAGCATTGGGGGGGAAAGAAACAAAACACAATTCATTCCCTCAGGGGGCTTATAATCTAGTCGAGGAGATAAGTAAAATACGTTAACAATTATCATGCAAAATAAAATATGATTTGTTCATAAAAGGCAGAAGTGCTGTAAAAAACAAGGTTTCCGCTAGGCAAGCCTGACTCCTCTCAAAGCCATGCCCAAGGACCAGTTATTTTCATTCTCCCTCACATCCAACTCCCTTTTTAGTTGCTTCTGTCTTCCCCCTTTTGAATGTAAATTCCTTGTAGATGTGTACAACCTTTTTTTTTGTTTGTTTGTTTGTTTTGTTTTTGGCTTCTGCTTATATCCCCAGTGCTTACCCCAGGTCATGGCACATGGTAATAAAGGTTTAATTCTTTCCTGTCTAACTGCTTCCAGTTTAAAAATTAAGATTTTTTTTAAATTTTTCTTTAAAAATATCTGAGGTGAATATTATGTATTGAAATTCTTAAAATATAATTTCATTTTGTTGTTATATGACAGAGAAAAAGGAAGTTTATGAGAGGGACTTCTTTGTTTATGTAATTGTATAAATTATCATTAATTCTACAGTTTTTAAAGTTTCTCTAAAGTCTCTCTCTACTGGTCTGTGAATTTTAGTCACTTCTCCTGTACAGGTACAAAGTTCTGATTATTCATTGAGATCTATCCACATCTCCATGCTTTGTCATAGCCAGGGGTGGTGAATCTGCGGCTTCAAGGCCACATTTGGTCCTCTAGGCCCTCAGATGTTAGTCAAACTTCCATTCTTGAGGACCTAGAGGGCCACATGTGGCCTCAAGGTCACAGGTTCCTCACCCCTGGTATAGATCATGCCCCATTACTAGAATGCTTTCCCTCCTCACTTTTACCTCTTTTAAAGATCAGTTCAAGTATTTTGTCCTAAATGAAGCTTTTCTTGAATTTCCTAGCTACTCCTGGCTTGCTACCCATTACCTCATCTTGCTTTTGCTTATGATAAATAAATATATATGTTGTTGCCCCCACTAGAATAGTAACTTCTTTGAGATAGACACTCTTCCATTTTGTCATTGTGTACCAACACCTAGCATATAGTGGGTATTTAACAAATACTCATTGATTAATTGATTATAGGCTGGAGGGTGAATGTGCTTCCTACAAAATACGAACCATAGTCTTTCAGGACTAACTGGGCACTTCCTCATTCATTTCAGGACACCAAAATTCCCAGGCTCCTCCAAAAAGAATTCACCAGATACCTGAGAACATATGTAGAAGACATGCAAACAGATCTCCAAGCATAGTGCTGAAATATCTTTCCTCATCCCCCAACTTCCAATCAAACCATGCATCTTCATAGGATATAACTGACTACCGTGGGATATTTCACAACATTGATTACAATGCTATCTCCTACTGCAGGAAGAGATTAATAGAGCTCATTAATTTTTAAAATGAATCATCATTAATGTGCAAAGATATTCTAAGGAATGTTCAATTCTTCCTTGCCTTGACAAGGGGCAGAGTTTATTCATTCAGAAAGTTTACGAATGATTTTTTGTGATCCTGATGTAAATTATAATTGGCTTATTATCCATAATTACTATACATCATTATATATCATAATTGCATCAGTTCAAGTTATAATTGCATGATTACATGTATTTGAGCTAAGTATGTTATAGGATGTAATTATACTAATAATGTTGTGTCCAGGTAGTTATGATTTAACACTCTGGTGTTTCCATTCTATAACTGTTTGGAATGTGATTTGGATGATACACTGGGCTCAAGTAACAGCATCTACCCAATAGTGCCCTTATTGTAAAAATTAAAGAATAATGTTTTACATGCATGACACTTAAGGATACTGGACAGGAATTTTCTATATATACAGATTTCTCTTACAGCATTTGAGTTGGTTCTTAAAAAATACATATGCATATCTTTATATATTCTGATTCTTAGATAGATCTGGAATCCCATGGTGGTGGGCAATCTATCTGACAGAACACATCTAACTCCACCCATGCCTTCTCATCTTGTGGGACTCTCGACAATATCTGCCAATAAGTCTTCATCGTGGGCAGCATTCCATGTGATAGGGGAGGGGGGAAAAAGTGTTCCTCTGAATCCCTTGACATGGCATGGATATTAATGTAACATGGGGATTTCCTATTGCTTGTCCCTTGTTCTCACTATAAGACCAACCAACTTCCTTTCTTGGGTTATGCATCTCTGGGATGTTAACCTTTATATAACTATTCTGGCATAATGCTTCTTTGGTAATAAGGTATATACTTGTGGACATTATGTGTTTTTTCTTTGCCCTCTGGATGGCCTGCTATTTTAATTCTTTGGAAATTATGGCATTCCATGATTTGCAGCAGTATAGCACCATCGCATAAATATTGATATTAAAAACATGGACTTTTATTTTGGTGTAACCCTCAGTCATTAAAAAAAAACATGACACAATTTTCTGAAAACAATTCAGCACTCTTTTATCCTCCTTTTCATCTCTGAGCCCAGTTCACCATTCTTCTAGTTAATGTCTGCCCCAGATAAATATCTTAAGATTTTCTAATGAATTAGTTCTTTGGGTCATCTTTTCAACCGTCCATTATAGTCTGAAAAATAGGCATTTTTCATCCACTTAGGGTTTTCTTGTATAGATAGAATTTGTTCTGTTGAATGATTATGGTTCTCTTTGGGGGTTGGGGGTCTATAATGTTCTAAGGGTTTACGAAGTCAGGACAACATCATCAGTGAACAAGAACATCCAGAGGGCCTAACTACCTGTAGCCAATATATATTTTGTTTGTCTTCTGAAATTGACATTTTTCATAACAATAGCAGACCTTAGTGAACATACAACTTCCTACTCGATGCCTTGCTTAATATAAACAATCAGAGTAATTGAAGCTCAAAGTTATTTCTATTGTTGCATCTTTCAATAAATTTTGTATGATTTTAATATATTTAAGATATATATTTTGGAGGAGAGCCTTTACGGATCATTTGTACATAAATATATAATAAAAATAATGGCTACATTGGCATTTTGTTCATTTGGAATCACATGAGATTAAACAATTTTAGAGATAACTTGAAATGAATTCTCCAATGACCATTTCTAAAAACTGTTGCATTTTAAATGAGGAACAGAGGAAAAACACACAAACACATATGTGAGCACATATGCACACATATGTATACACATAATAGGAAACCTACTGAAAACTTTTTAACTCTTTAGAATAAGTAAGGGATAAGGTTCATGCCTTTGGACTCCACAAAGCAGTAAATGCCATGTGAAGGTGATTAAAGGCCACAGCAGTGCTGAGACATTTGAAAATAACATAAGCCATTGATTGCGAATATACTGCAAAGCTATAAATGTTATTCCTGTTATGTGGCAAGATAAAAAGAGATATAACAAGCCACTGGAGTAAAGGAGAAAGCTATTCCTTTTCCCCTGTGCACAGAGGCCTTGAAGTGATATACTGTATTTTTCTATTGGGAAGAAGCTGCCTGTCAGCAATTACCCTCCTCTCTGTCTCCTTACCACTCCAGCCAAGAGCCTTCACTTACCTCTAGCTCCAGCCACACATGGGAATTAGCTATGGCCCTACTGGGTAGTATATAAAGCTTCCCAGTCTAAAGCAGACATTGTCTCCATTATCAGGGTCCTTGATATGGGTCCATCACATTGATTTTTCTGTTTCCTTTGTCTTGCTCCTATAAATCTTCTGGCTCCTAACTTTCTAGTTTAAACAGTAATAGTAACATACAATTTAGAACTTTTACATAAGATCCCATACACTTCTAAATGTTCCAAGTATGTATTTTCCCCCTTTCCAACCAGATTCCAAACTTTTATAGGTGGGAACCAGTATGACCTATATTTTCATTAATTTCCCACAGCACTTAGAGGGTATTTGATAAATGATCGATATAAAAGTTATAGCTTTCAAATCTTAATAAAGAAATGATGAATAAGGGTTAAATAATTAGAACAGTTGCTAGTTTCCAAAAGGTTAGAGTACCTATTCAGAGGTGGGTACTTCTAAAAATTAACATCAGGTTATAATTATTTTGTAAAACAGTGGAATAGCAATTATTTACCCATTTTCCTATCTCAATCTTATTTTTTAATGATAATTCTAACACATATTGTAGTAACTGACAGGTGTGAAGTCCAATAAGCTTAGCATCTTACACTAAGCTTAAGTGATTTATATTTCTATAAATTATTGTTTAATTCTTTGCGTAGGTGATTAGAGCAGCAGGGAAGGCAGAAGAGGTATTGATAAGGAAGACATTTGATCTCATTAGAGTAGGCAGGACTAGTGTTGTACTGAAATTATATGTCTAAGAAATACAACTCCTGCTGAAATATCACTAGATAGCCTCACTTGATTACATGATTTTTTTCTATCTTGTCAGTTGGCCCAGGTCAAAAATTGAGCTAAAAACTTTGCTCAGAGAATCTGAAATGCAAAGGTTCTTCCTGGGTCATTTTCATGTTTGAAGAAAAGATATGCTTTAACTTTTAGCTAGGAGGAAGGTTCTTAAGTAAACACAGGACCAAGGAGACCACAAAAGGTAAAATAGACAATATAGATGACATGAAATTGGGAAGGTTCTGCTAACAAAATGTCTACATCAGAATAAGAGAAGCTCTTAACTGAGAAAAAATAATCTTTGTATCAAAGGATGAATCAATTGGATCTGATGGTCAATACTGTATGTAGGTAGAGGTAATTGACACAAATATTGAAGACAAAGAGGTATCATCTAATGGTTAAGCGGTCAAAGAAAATAAACAAGATCTCTTAAGGAATTAATTATAAACTATTGATATTGATATGAAATATGCTACAAATAAGAGAAATGCAGAGCGAAACAGCTCTTCATTTTTTCCTCACACCCTATAGATATGTTAATATGCCTGCCTTTCTACAACCTCCTCTTCAATGTTGACTATATTGAATTGTCTTATTTTTTCATCCCCTCCATTAATCTATAGGGTGTGAGGAAAAAATGTCCATATCCCCTATCCCAGACATCCAGGTACCCTGAGAAGAAGTCAAACACAAAAAGAAGAAAGAGGAATTTTTTTAAATGGAGTTTCATAGATTTTTTTTTATAGATTCAAAGGACTAGAAACAAAGTAGTTGTTCCCCATTGGGGAATGGCTAAATAACTTGTGGCATATACAAGCATTAGCATATTTATGTGCTATAAGAAATGAGGAATAAAATGAATAAAAAGAAGTCTGCAAAGTGAAGTAAACAGAGTTGAGAAAACAATACAACTACAAACATATGCATGGAAAGAACCACCAAAAAGAAAAAACACCTGAATGGTGAATAACTATCACAACCAAGTTTGGCTCCAAAGAAGAGATGAGAAAAATGTACCTCCTTTCTTCCCTTGAAGAGGGAGGGGATTGAGAGTGAATAATATTGTGTATACTGCCTAAATTGGTCTGTTTTGCTTAAAGGGATAATTGCTACAGATATTGCTCTGTCTCTCTCTCTCTATCTCTGTCTCTCTCTGTCTCTCTCTCTCTCTGTCTCTCTCTCTCTCTCTGTCTCTGTCTCTGTCTCTCTGTCTCTCTCTCACTCTCTTTTTCCAGGATGTCCAGGATGGAAGGCAGGAGAAGAATAGAAGTGGAGATGAAATTTATAATATGTTGATTTTCCAACCTGAATTAGAATCTTCCATTGCCTGACACATCTGAAAAGAAGAAATATTGTAAAGTCTACCCTGACACATTCTGGGTCACATAAACTTTGTGTGAGTAACAAATGTCAGAGCGGCTCATTTCCTATTCTCTCTTTTTAAAGTAGAAATTACATTAAGCAGATAAAATACTCTGGCAATAATAATGCACTGAACTGTACTATTTGAATTAAGGTAAAAGAAGAATAATAAACTGTGGTTAAGTGATATTTGCATATCATGGCAGACACAATACTAAATTTGGAGTCAGAAGGTCTGAGTACAAATCCTAGCTCTGCCACATTCTCCCCATAGGACGTGACATGATTCTCTACGTCTAGATCATTTGTAATGCCACACAGCCCATTGTTTTTGTCTTGGAAAATATGGTTGAACTTGCTTTGGGGGAAAAAAAAAAACATTTCTTGACCTCAGGGAGCATCCAATCTAGTTAGAGAGAAAAGACAAGGTGTGATAAATGAATCAACAAAACTTAAATAATAATTCAAGGCATACAAAGAAGGCTTGTCAGCTTGCAATGTTGATTCAGATGGGGCTTTCTTGGTAGATCTGCCTTGTCATTTCAACAAAGTTCACTTATTTAAAGGAAAGAAAAATTTTCTTCCCCTATAATTACCTCTGTCCTGCAAAAGATTTTCTATAACAAGATTTGTTTCAAAGAAGCAAAATCTAGTAAGAGTGGTTGGTGCTTAGCTTTCAAAATATATAAAGGAGAGCCATTTGTCTGTCTCTTTGTGAGTGGAACTCTCATAGAACAAATCTATAAGATAAAGCTAATGAGTTCTCTTTGTACTGATGTATTGCAAACAGAAAGAAGGTCCCATAATACCCTTCAAAAAGGAGGGGAGCCAGTGGTAACTTGAAATTATACTAGTCCAAGTTGTTCTTCATTAGAAAAGGGGCCTATTCCAAGATTAGAGTCCTTCACAGTTACTCGGTTTCTTCATCGATCACTGTCTGATTTCATAAACCAGAGAACAAGAGAAAACTCCAATTATACGAAAAGAATATACCTTTACAGTATATTCATGGAATTCAGTACCTACTTTGGGGAAGTGAAATTGATGGGCGAGTTAAAAGTTCCCCAAACAAATCTCAAAACAAAGGCAGATTCAGGCCTACTAATGAAATGAAGTTTGTTCTTTTTTTTTCTTCTTCAACTCCTTACATTTCTCATCTACATTGAAACCCACGCTCTTGGGTTTCTACCTTTACATTACAGGGCACCCTAGTATATCTAGGTCTACCCTCCTCTCTGATAGCATCTCATGATCCAGACTTTTCTGAGGCCAATTCACTGGCAATCTGTATCTCAGTGTCATGGTGGGTGGACAGAGTGCCATTCTTGAAAGTCAAAAAGACCTGGGTTGAAATGTCACATTTGATATTTACTGAGTGACTAACTTATCTGACCCTCAGTTTCTTCATCTGTAAAAGATTATAATCTTTTTAGTACTTACCTCAAAAAAATTGATGTGATTAATCAAATTTCACAATGCACAAAAATAATTTTCCCAAGTTCAAGGCACTAAATAAAATCTATTATCATTAAAGCTCTTTGTCTTACTTTTGAAGCAACCTGATATAAATTAACACATGATGATTTGGGGAGAGTTAGAGTCTTGAGTTAGAGAGGCCTGGATTCAAGACCTACTTCCTTCTGATACATAATACCTTGAGCAAGTTCTTTTTACCTATTAGTGCTCCAAGAAATGTTACAACTATAAATTATAGCTATAGTTTAGGTCTATTTCACTTGAGAGAATTTCTATCCTGGGAATTCCCTATCACAATAAAATTACAGGTAAGCACAAAAAAAAAATGTAGAGACCAATCAGTTATCTTCTCCAGATATTAGAGCCATATATAGATAGATGTTTCCAATCCCTAATAGAATAACATATCAATCGATAAAACTGGGTTAGAAGAAGAGAATTTTAGATCAAGACGTGCTAATAAGAAATATATTAGGGTAGACAGAGATTACTTCAATCCCACCAACAGACCTATTCTACCTTTGGTCTCTAATCAAGACCTTCAAGAATTTTCTCACTAGGGCCTGTGGAATAATCATTTTAAGAACAGATTCTTCCCTGGAGTTTAGGTTACCCTCTTGTAGTAAGTCATGCATTTTGTTCATTTTTCTCAAGATATCAACTGGGATATTATAAAAACTGCAAGAATTACTATAAGAGAAGATCTTGGGCACTAGAAGGATTTTGCTCATTAGTACCTTGGGTTTATAAAACACTTTCTTAAAAGTAAATAAAATAACCATCATCACTCTACAAAGACCAATTTGGTAGCATTAGTTTTGATGGACAATGGTTTTGCTCCACTAGCACACATGAACAAAGTAGAATTATTGGTCCTTATGAAGAACAGATAAGTTTTGTCTCCAAAGTAGCCTTGTTGCCCAACATGTTTAACTTGGACATTCTGCTCTCTGGGAATGATGATGTGAAATCATGCCAAGGTGAAAACAAAACAAAACCCAAACATGTGAAAATGTTCTTAATTGATGAAACAACATTACTCCCTGTCCAATTACCACAACAATGACCAGATAATGTACCTCCAGACCTAAAAACAGCAGGAACGTTTTCAACTCAGAGGGCAATCTTCAGAAAAGTCTGAGGGATGGTATTAAATGAAAATGCTTCCTCAACCATAGCGATGCCATTGTATATGAGGATGGAATTAAATCTGTAAAAAATTGTGTTTGCTTTAGTAATATTCTTTTAAAGCCTAATTCCTTTTTCTAGCTTTGTCACGCGGTTTAAACTGCCAAATGCAGTGGCCAGATACCAACTTTTCTTAATGTCCTAATTGGCTAGGAGACATACTGCTCCCTCTAATTAAGATCTACAGTTGAAAGTATATGAAAATTTACAACCTGATCAAAATGCAAGCATTTTGCTGACTACCTTCTCCTTGAATGCTAGACTCTAACTCCAAAGGCATAATGAATGACAAGAGAAAAAGCGAGCTCTATTTAATTTAATTTATCTGTGATCGTTGAGGACCTCTGTGATTTTGGGTGGATTTGGTGGTGGGAGAGGGAGGTTAGTTAAACACCCTATCTTTGTGTTTTGGTGTGTGTGTGGGGGGGGGGGGAGATTTGTGCTAGGCACCACATTATTGGCAAACAAAATAGAAAAAAAAAAACAGTCCCTGCCCTAAAGTGGTTTATGATCTCTGAAGACCAAACCAAATAAAACATTAAATAATCTTAGGAAGCAAGTACAGAATAGTACTAGGTAACGTGTAATAAAGAGCTATGGTAAGTAAAATTAGGGACCACAGAGCATGTCATCTAGCTGGAGTAGTAATGAATAGATAGTAGGTATTAGTATTCATCCACTGTATTTATATTCCTGGTACCTGACACATAGTAGGTGCTTAATTAATACTTGTTAATTGATTCATTGCTGGGACCCTTAATGGAGGCAGGGAAGGGATACAACCAGGAATTCTTTCAGGAAGCTATAGATGCAGTGGTCTCTGTGCTAATTCAGATTTGGCATATGAGGGTTTGTGCTGTCCATTCACCACTCCTGAGATCAAGGAAGCTCAGAGTAGCTGAAAAGACTAAAAGGTTTTATAGGGAAGGGTGGATTCTGCTTGCTTTTGCACCTTGGAAGTTAATTAGGAGTCCCCAATCAGCTAGAAAAATAGAAGATTCTACCTTCAAAGTTTCTGGACATAGAAGTTTCTAGATATGGAGAACTGTAGAAACAAGGATGAGAGGAAAGAAATACCAAGGAGAAGTTAGAAAGTAGTTAGGGTGCATTTGCTATATCAGAGGAAACAAGGATGGGAGGGAATAAGTACCAATGAGAAGGTAAAGAGGGAGTAACCAGGGTGAAATCAACCTATCAGATAAGGGTGGGGATGAGAAAAAAACCAGTAGATATTCAATATATTCAATTAATTCAGATTGCTTTCTGCTTTTAAGATAGAGTCTACCTATAGACCATATCCCAAAGTAGCTTTCGTTACCATAAAACTTAAAGAGAGACCTCAGACAAAGTGGAGATATTACCAACATAAATTTCTTCTAGATTTTAGGTAGCTATGGAAACAATGAGGGGGAAATAATGTCAGATTATTTCCAAAGGATCTGGGACAACAAGAGCTCATAATTAACTCTCCAAGTATTTGAAAATAATTAGTTACATGCATCCTAGGGTTTAGAATTAAGAGAGAGAGAGGCCATCCAGTCTACCTTTCTGATTGTATGAATAAGGGAACTAAGGCCCAGGTATGCTGAGTATGCCAGGGCAATACAAGCTGAAGACCCAGAGCTAGAATTCAAACATACATCTCTTCATTTCATTTCTGTTGTTTCTTCTACTAAACCAAGTTCCTACCTCAGTCTTGGAAAATCCCTTATTTCTTGTGTTTCCTAATCATTTCTTATAAAGTGAAGCCACAAAAAAAGATCCTTCAAGCATTACTGCACATACTCAGTATTATGCTTAAGGAAAAATGGTTTCCATCCGGTTTTCCTTTGGGCTTTTAATGGTCAAAGTGCCTACTATAGCCACCCAGCTTTACCCCCTGGCTCTCCTGCCACTACTGTACAAAGACTTACCTTCAGCTATTTCTCCTGCTATTTGTTAAAAGCACTAGACTGGAATTCCAAAGCAGGAGAATAGCTAGACTTGGCTCTGGCTATTTAGACATCCCTGAGCAAATCACTTCACTCCTCCACAGTTGTGGTTCCTCAACTCTAAAATGGTGCAATTGGGGGTGGCTAGGTGGTGCAGTGAATAGAACACTGGCCCTGGAGTCAGGATGACCTGAGTTCAAATCCAGCCTCAGACACTTAACACAAAAACTAGCCATGTGACCTTGGGCAAGTCACTTAACCCCAATTGCCCTTTAAAAATGCAAAAACAAACAAAATAAAATGGTGCAATTGTTTTAAATTATTGCTAACATCCCTTCCAGCTCTGAAAGGTCAATATTCTCTTCTCCTTCCTCCCATCCTTCCTGTCTCCAACGAAGCAACATGAACTCAATAATCTTCCCACTAACTGCCCTCTTGTTTTTGGAGCCAATTAAAGAATACACTTTGGAAATAATAGCTTTTCTATCTTATTTCTATATATATTAACCCACAGAATAAAGTTCTTCAATGTGGAAAAAATGAAACATGGGTATCCTTAGAATTATATTATTAAGTCTTTCTTTGATATATTCAATCATAATATAGCACTGTCAGAGCTACTGGGTGTAGGGCAACTAAACTCCTAAATTTAGTAATAAAGTAATAGCATCTCACAGTCAGAAGGGACTTAAGAAGCCATTATCTGATGCACATCTGTGGATTGGACATTTGTACTTTAGATGTGAATAATTGTAATGCTTATTTTAAATAACTGAGGCTTATTCAATCACAGAATATTTAATTTTATATTATCTTTTTCAAAAAATCATTTTTCCCAATTACATGTTAAAACAATTTTTAATATTTTTCCTAAGTTTTGAGTTCCAAATTCTGTCCCTCTAGCCTCCCTTCCTCCCCTCCTCTCTCTCTGAGACAATATTAGGCAATGGTGAGAAGTATGTCATATTGGATGGAGCCAGTTTATCTTCTGTTATATATTAGTTGTATAGGCCTGAGTCACAAGTTTTCAGTGTTCTAGGACAGAGCAGTCCTTAGGCCAATAGGAGTCTTTGCTTCTGACTATGAGCCAAACCAAAAGAAAATAGAGCTGGGAAATATTTAACAGAATAAATTTAAAAATACAACAAAGCATGGTTAACATTACATTTTAAAACTAAGTCAACATGTGGCAGGGAAGGATCTTTATGCACAGATTAGTACCCCTACCCCATTTGACACCATGGCTTGGGGTAGCTCTTTTAAAAATGAATTACAGAGGTGTTGAGCTATATTGGTAAAGGGAATTTCCTGAACTTCTAGTTCCCTAAAGCAATGAAATCCCTAGCCAATTGTTTATAACACCATCTTAAATCTCATATTAATTCAATATTTACATAAAACTTCAATTTAAATATTAAGTCCAGATGAGTTTCTCTGGCCTAAGTCTCCTAAAAGACTGTAAACTACTGTGCTGTTGAAGAATAATGAAACCAGTTTTATCTTCATCTTAAATTTAATTATTCATTCATTCATTCATTCGTTTGTTTATTTACTTATTCTTCTGGTCTTATTTCAGTTATTTCCGATCCTTTCTCAACTGAACCCTCCCTTGTAACAATGAAAAACAATTAAAAACAGAGACTGTATCTAACAACATAGACAGTATTCTGTTCTAGTAGGCCCATAAATTTCTGCCTCAAAGGAGGAAATATTTAGAATGTAATTCCCAGAGGCAGGTAGGTGTTGTAGTGAATAGAGCACTAAACTTGGAGTTAGGAAGACACAAGTTCAAATCCAGTCTCAGACACCTACTAGTTATATGACCCTGGACAAGTCACTTGACCTCTTTCTTCTTTATATTCTTCAGTTATGAAATGGGGATTATAAGTGCATCTGTTTCACATGGTTGGTGTAGGATCAAATGAGGAATATTTGTAAAGTCTTTATTATAATGCTTGGCATATAGTAAGGACTTAATAAACACTCATTACCTTCCTCATTATGATATATGCTCCTTTAGAAAAGGAGTTGTTTCATTTATTTTCAGTCAAGAAAAATTTATTAAGCACCTACTATGTGCCAAGCAGCATTGTAAGCATTGAAGATGCAAAGAAAGGCAAAAGGCAATCTCTTCTCTCAAGGATTTCACAGTATGATGGGGGAAGACAATATGCAAACAACCATATACAAATAAGCTACATATAGGATTGTATCCCGAGTCTGGTATATAGTAGGTGCTTAATAAATGCTTGCTGACTAATTACTATTTTATTGCTTCCCTATAACCTACATTGTTTGTTGGCTACACACACACATACTCACACACACACACACACAGACACCAATTACTCAATTTCCTCTTAATGTTCTGTTTACTTATATCATCGTAGCCAGCAGGTCTTTTCTTGGTTCTATTTTTGCTCCTCAGTAGTACATACAAATTTACATGTGTTTCTCTGTATTTGTCATGTCTTACTAAAAAATAATATATACAACAATGGACTTTTCTTTGCAAGACACAAGATGCACTTTTTCTTATCTGTCATTGATTTATTTTATGTTGATTTTCTTATTTACATATATTTTTCCTCTATTAGAACATAAGCTCCACAAAATAATGAAGAGGGAAATGGGCAGAACATTGTATTCAGTAACAGCAATATTGTTTTAAAAACAACTTTGAGCAATTAAGTCATTTTGACTATTATAAATATCCAAATTAACCACAAAGAACATATGAAGGAAGACACTATCTGTATCCAAAGAAAGAACTGATAAATAGAAGTGTGTATAGATTGATTTTACAAATATAAACATATTTCTGTCTCTAGGGTGGGAGTAGGAAGGTGAAAAATAGAAGGAAAGAAAGAAAAAAGGAAAAATAAATGTACATGATAACTTTATTATATATGTAAAATGAATAGCAAGTAGTCCATAATAGTTTTGTAGTTTCATGAGCAATGATATATTTTTTTTAATTTAATACTATTTCCCCCAATTATATGTCAAGACAATCGTTGCCATTCACTTTTACAAGATTATGAGTTCCAAATTTTCCTCCTTCACTCCCTCCTCCATTCCTAAAATGGTAGGCAATTTGATATGTTATGCATGTGCTATCATATAAAACATATTTCTATATTAGTCACAGTTGTGAAAGAAGAAACAGATCAAAAGGAAAAAATATGAAAAAGAATGAAGTGGAAAAAGTTTGCTTTGATCTGCATTCAGAGTCCATCATTTCTTTATCTGGATGGGGACAGCATTTTCCTTCCTTAAGTCTTGGATTACTATGTTGCTGAAAAGAGCTGAGTCATAAATAATTGATCATCATACAATGTTGCTGATACTGTGTACAACGTTTTCCTAATTCTGCTCATTTCACTTTGCATCAGGCTGTACAAGTCTTTCCAGGTTTGTTTGTTTTCTAAAACCTACTTATTCATCATTTCTTATTACACAATAGTATTCCTTTACATTCTTATACCACATCTTGTTCAGCCATTCATCGACTGATGGGCATCTCCTCGATTACCAATATTTTGCTACCATGAAAGGAGCTGTTACAAATATTCCACAATTATGTCCTTTTACTTATTTAGTAACCTCTTGGGGATACAGACCTATTAGTGGTATTGCTGGATCAAAGGGTATACACAGCTTGGATGCCATTTGGGCATAGCTCCAAATTGCTCTCCAGAATGGTTAGAACAGTTCACAACCCCACCAACAATGTATTAGTATCCCACTTTTCCCATATCTTCTTCAACGTTTATCATTTTCCTTTCTGTCATATCAGACAATTTGTTAGGTCTGAGGTGGTACCACAGAGTTGTTTTAATTTGCATTTCTCTAATCAAAATGATTTAGAGCACTTCTTCATATGCCTATTGATTTGATTATGCTTTGATTTCTTCATCTGAAAACTTCCTGTTCACATCTTTTGGCCATTTATCAATTGGGGAATGGTACAAGCCATTCTTATAAATTTGACTCAGTTCTCTATATATTTGAGAAATGAGGCCTTTATCAGACACTTGCTATAAAGATTGTTTCCAAGCTTTCTTCTTTCCTTATAATCTTGATTACATTGGTTTTGTTTGTGCAGAAATTTTTAATTTAATATAATCAAAATTATCTCTTTTTTATTTTATAATGCTATCTTCTTTGGTCATGAACCTATAATTCACTTAACTTCTCCTTTAGGAATTTGGATGCTATACCACTTGGTACATACATGTTTGTATTGAAATTACTTCATTGTCTATGTGTAGCATTTAGCAAGATGTAATTTCCTTCCTTATCTCTTTTAATTAGTTCTATTTTTGCTTTTGCTTTGTCTGAGATCAGGATTGCTATACCTGCATTTTTTAACTCAGCTGAAGCATAATAGATTCTGCTCCAGCCCTTTACCTTTATTCTGTTTCTGTTTCTTTGCTTCAAGTGTGTTTCTTGTAAACAACACATTATAGAATTCTAGTTTTTTATCCACTCTGTTATCCACTTCTGGTTTACGGGAGAGTTCATCCCATTCACATTCACAGTTAGGGTTGCTGACAAAATTTTCTTCCATCCTCCTTTTCCTCCTATTTGTCCTCTCCTTTCACCCTTTTCTTCCTCAATAAAGCCTTGTTTCTGTCTCCCACCTCCCCCAATCTGTCCTATCTTCTCTCATTGCCTCACCACCACCTTTACTTAATCTCCTCCCATCCTCCTCTCCTGTCAGGTAAAATAGATTTCTATAGTCAACTGATTATGTATATTATTCCCTCTTTGAGCCAATACTGCTGAAAGTAAGGCTCAAGCAATGGCCATCACCTTCTTTCCTGTCTTTCCCTCCACTGTAAAAGGTTTTTTGTGCCTATTCATATGAAACAATTTACATCATTCTACCTCTCCATTCCTTCTGCACCCAGTGTATTCCACATTCTCATCCCTTAATTATTTTATGTTATTTCCTCAAATTCACCTTAAGCTTATACCCTCTTTCTACGTATATTCCTTCCAGCTGTACTATTTAGTGGTACAATTTTTAAGAATTAAAAGAATCATCTTCCCATGTAGGGAAGGAAACAGTTAAGTTCCATTGAATCCCCTATGTTTTCTTGTCCCTTTTTATCTGTTCAGGCTTATCTTGGCTTGATATTGGAGATCAGATCTTTTGTTCAATTCTGGTCTTCTCCTTATGAAAGAAAGCCTGACATCCTTCTACTTCATTGAATTAACTTTATTTTTCCCCCTGGAGTATTATGCTTAATTTAGCCAGGTAGGTGATTCTTGTTTGTAGTCCTAGTTGCTTTGCCTTCTGGTATATCATGTTCCATGACCTCCAATCCTTTAATGTTGAAGTTGCTAAGTCCTGTGCAATCTTGGTAGTGCCTTCTCGATATCTTAATTGTTTCCTTTTGGTCACTTGCAGTATTTTTTCCTTGACCTGATAGTTCTGTACTTCTGCTATAATGTTCCTTTGAGTTTTATTTTTGGATCTCTTTCCTGAGGTTATTAAAATAAGCATTCTTTTAATGCCTATTTTGCCGTCTGGTTCCAGGATATTCGGGTAGGTTTTTCTTGATAATTTGTTAAAAGATCCTGTCCAAGTCCTTCTTCTGATTGTGGTTTCAGGTAGTCCAATGATTCTGACATTGTCTCTCTTGGATCTATTTTCCAGATTAGTTGTTTTTCCAATGGGGTATTTTATACTTTTTTTCTCTTTTTTCAGTCTTCTGAATTTGATTGACTCAATGTCTCAAAGAGTCATTAGGTTCCACTTCTCCAATTCTAACTTTCAAGAAATTGTTTTCTTCCTTTAGCTTTTACACTTCCTTTTCCATTGGGTCAATTTACTTTATTAGAAGTTGCTTTCTTCCATGGATTTTTGTATGTGCTTTTTCATTTTGCCAATTCCACTTTTTAAGGAGTTGTTTTCTTTTTTGAAGCTATTGATTCTTTCTTGATAATTCTCTTGAGTCACTCTCATTTCTTTTCCCTTTTTTATTCCACCTCTTATGTAATTTTTAAACTCCTTTTAGAGTTCTTCTATAAGCTCTTTCTGGGCTTGAGACCACCTGTTTTTCTTGGGGTCTTGTCCATAGGGTTTTTAACATTGTTAGTCTTCTTCTAAGTTTGTATTTTGATCTTCCCTGTTACTGTAATAACTTTCTATAATCAGATTCTTTCTTCTTTGTCCTCTTTTTTTTTTAATTTGACCTCTGCTTCCAGGATGAAAGGGGCATTTTCTCAGGCTTCTTGTGCCAGGGGTTACAGATCCTGCCTGTTTACCTGGTGCTACACTGATGTTGCCCTGAGGCCCTCAGGTAACTGTTGTGTCTATTGTTACACTGAGGGTACTGGGAGGAGGGTGGTGGGTGGCTGGCACTACTGGAGGATATAGGGGTCTGGAAACTTACCTGGTATTGATCTTGGGTCCTGTTACAGGTGTCTGGCATGCACCGAGGCTGCTGGGGCATCTCTGTTTCTCTGGGGTTACGCGAAAGCATACAGTGGTCCTAGGGTTGGCATCTGATTGCCTGGGGCGAGGCTGAAATGCATAGAGGTTCTCACATCTGGAGTCTGCCAGCTTCCATGGCTATGCTGAGGCACATGGGGGGGTCCTAGTATTGGTGTTTGCCTGCTCCACCACATTGGGGTTTATGATTTCCCACTGGTTTGCTGAGGTGGGGCTTGCTGGGATGCTTCCTGTCCTGAACTGCGTTCACTTTTTACCCAAGTAAGACAGACCTATCATGCCAATCTTCCAAGTTTCTTGGACTAAAAGATTGTTTCTCAAGGGTGGCTAGGTGGCGTAGTGAATATAGCACCACCAGTCAGGAGGACCTGAGTTCAAATCTGGCCTCAGGCACTTAATATAAAAAACTAGCCATGTGACCTTGGGCAAGTCACTAAACCCAATTGTCCTCCAAAAAAAAAAAAAAAAAAAATAAGATTCTTTTTCCTTTACTTTTGTTGGTTCAAGATTTGTTTTAGAGCCCTATTTATGGTTGTTTGGAAGTGAATATGAGATAGCTATGCAATTTACTGTTTACTCCAACTTGGCTCCAAGAAAAACCTCCTTTCATTTTTTTAAAGTAGAAAAATCTTCTTAAAGACCAGAATTATTTTGTTTTTTGTCTTTGTATCTCCAGTGCCTAGCACTTAGCAGGTGCTTAATAAATGCTTGCTCAATTAAACCAAATACCAAAACAAGAATCCCTTTTACAACATTCAAAGTATATACTTGAGCAGATTTTGTTTGACAATCTTTAGGAATGGGGAACCCAGTTCCTTCCAAAGCATTCTATTTCAATTTCAATTACCATTTATTATTCCAAATTTTAAATTACATGAAGTTTAGTTGTATACCCAATTGTTTGATATACTTTTTCTCCTTTTAATTATAAAAGTATATAGAAATATAACATTTTTCCATTAGGACTACTTTGACTGCAACTCAAAAATGGTGATATTTTGTCTCAATGCTATCATTATCTTTAATGAAATTATCTATTTTTTATAATTTGTCTTAAATTGAGTTTAGTTTTTGTTTTTGTTTTTGTTTTTTGGAGTGGGGAGAGCAGGGCAATTGGGGTTAAGTGACTTGCCCAAGGTCACATGACCAGTAAGTGTTAAGTGTCTGAGGCTGGATTTGAACTCAGGTCCTCCTGACTCCAGGACCCATGCTCTATTCATCGTGCCACCTAGCCACCCCTTAAATTGTACTTAAATTGATCTTTCTATAAATTCTTCCCTTTTCTCCTAGGTTTCCCTATAGGGTCAAACAAAACAATTTAAATCATTCTTCTACATAGCAACATTTCATGGGGGTTACTTGAATACAGCTAACATTACCCCAACCCCTCATTTTCTCTTCTCCAGAATCCCTGATTGCTTCAACAGTTACTCATATGACATCATCATATATTTTTTGTCAGCCTCAGTTGGATACTCTCCAACAATAGAGTGTAAGCTTCTTAAACTACCCAATGTCTTCACCTTCAATGTTGTGCCTACTGTGAGGATGTACAAAGTAACTTTTGCCAATATCACTCTGTATTTTCAAAGTCTTTGGTTATTCGATAGAGATTTCTTCCCATGCTTTGGAAATAAATTACCATTAAATTTAAATCAACTCAGTGTCTGGCAGTTGAAGGTTATACTATAAAGAAACAAAAACACAGAAAAGTTTTGGTAGCAGTATGTGTATGTGTGTGTGTGCGTGTGTGTGTGTGTGTGTGAATTAAACCAAATACCAAAACAAGAATCCCTTTTACATCCTTCCCAGTACATGCTTGATCAGATTTTGTTTGACAATCTTTAGGGAGGGGGAACCCAGTTCCTTCCAAAGCAGTCTATTTCAATTTCTGATAGCACTCATTGTTCCAAATTTTGAAACCCTTGTCATATGACTAACTACCCTCTTCAATATGACTAATCTTTAATTTCCCTCACTAATAACTGCTATACTATGCCTACAAGAACTCCTTAGCTCCTTCCTTCTCTGCCCTTCCTTCCCAGGTCTCCCCATTCTCTTTGAAAGGAGAATGCCTAAGACAATTTCTTTTCCCTCCTCCTATCTCCACCACCTACATAAAACATCTTTCCTCCCTTTTTTCCAGGGACACTCCAGGCTGTTTTTGAGGTGACAGTTTTAGGAGTTCTAGGATTTTTTTTAATGGTTCCTAGGATTCAAAGCAGAAACTATTCATATAACACATGTGTATGTTGTATGTATAAATGAGTGTATATAAATATACATACAGATGAAATAACTGAGTCCCAGAGAAGTTAAGTGACTAGCTGAATGTCACACTTAGTAAGTAGCAGAGTCAAATTTTTTGACATTCATTTTATTGTTCCTCCCAAAATACAAGGCTTTCTCTAGACTATAAACATTTCCTGGGAAAGAAAGCCTTTAAACTCCACACATTTGAAGTATTATGTTAAGGGAATATATTTCTTTATGATGACTGGATAAAAATAAAGATGAATAGAAAGCATAGGAAAGAGACTTTTATACACTGACAATGAATAAACTAACACCATCAATGAAGTTTTGGGTCACAAAATAGAGCAGCCTCTGAAGAAACAAAGTTAAGGATTATCCAAAGAACAATAGAGAGACACACATAGAAGGGATGAACAGTGTGTAACATATCACAATCGATCGAAGCAATGCTGAGATCTTTAGAGAAATGTATGACCCTAAAAAACAATGGGCTAGTCCTTCAGCAGCAGCAAGAGCTATCCAAGTGGACAGCCTGTATCTCTAGTAACAGAGATAGTAGCTCTAGTGTAGAGCTAGTAACTCTATATAATGTAAAGATAGTATGAAGAAGGACCCCACAGCTTGGATAGACTCTTTGTGGGAAGACATGTCTGAGAGTTACCAAATAAGGTGATCATTACTAGATTGTAATTGTCATCATTGGAAGGAATGTCTACATCAGTGAGATCACAAATTCACTAGATAATTATAGTCAAGGTATATGGGGCAATTTCCTCACAACAAACATGCGCAATCTAGATAATCTCCAAGGTTGCTTCAGATCACATGATAGGCACTATAAGATAAAGAAACTAAGCCTTAGGTAAATTAATTGAGTTGCCCATGGTCATACCTTGAGCATATCTGGGAATCACTTCTCTGAAATCCAAGTTCAATATACTTTCCACTTTACCATGAAGGCAAATTTGTCCCTAGGTGCCAAGGAACAAAAAAGGGGTGTGGGGGGAGGGTTGAATAGAATGGTCTAAGAAATGTCCCTAAGGAATTACCCTGGAATTAGGGTCTGACTCTGATAGAAGGTTCTGCTACCCCTGCTCCCCATCTGAAGCTAGTGGGGCTGGCCTCTAAGCCTGTCTCCAGTCCCGCACTACCATAGCCTCAAATTATTAGTTCCACTTCTAGGACTTTGAAATTGGGAGAGCTTCTATTCCCATTGCTTGACATGTAGGAAAAGCAAAAGATGCCTATCCCACCATAAGGATGGATAGAGTAAGAGGGAAATATGTTCCTGATGCCCTAAATTAGAGAAGTTTCCCATAGAGGCACTGCTACATATGGTGGCCTATGTAGTACTTAATTTCAGTTGTAGTTCTGTAGGCTTTTGTGGATTAATCCAGAAACCTAAATGTATCTCTGGAAAAATGTACTGTGTGCTCCAAACAACTAGTATTTAAGTGAACTTTTTTCACCCTAGTACAGTTTCTAAGTTAGTGATTGAAAGCTAAAATTTGACAGGGAAAAAAATGGGGTGTGAGAATGTAAAAAAAATAAGGAGTAGGCTGGCCATTTATAATGACCCATTTAAAATAGATCCTACTTAGAACACTGTGGCTTTAAATGGGATTGCTTTCAAATGGGATACCTTGTATATTGGCAAATTGATGAGTGGCAGTCTTTCTCTGTGCCATAAATTATGAACTTTTCCATGCTCTGTCATGTTCAAGGAAAACGCTAACAAATTAATTCTGACAAAAACAAAGAAAAGTAACACCTCACTCTTGGTGATTTATAAGGTCAAAAAATCAAACACCCAAACATTAAAAATCTGCCAATAAACTCTTCTTTCAACATGGCAAATATTGCTGCAGGGCATAAATCAATCACAAGACAAATTCCTTTCTTATAGAATTGAGATTTGAAGAAGTATTTGTGTCAAAGCACAGAAGCCTAGAATCCGTCCTTAATTCAACTGAAGGCGGCTAATGTACACTAATGTCAGAAAGATCAATTGTAAATGAATCAACGGACCCAGGTTAGCCCAGTAGAGAGTGAATGTGACTGTTGCAGCATCCCTTATTATCTTAAACATATGGACTTTATTGAACAAAACAAACCAGACATAAATGATGACTGGAATGTGAAGCAGCAGCATAAGAAACCCTCTTACCTATGCTCCATTTTCTAATTGGTGTCTATTTTCTATTAGCATAAAACAGATTTCATAGGGGATGCCAAACTCACACTTTCTAAATATGTATTGCTTATTTCCCCTTGCCTTCATAATTCTATGGACACCCCAAGTATGGAATATTACAGAATACCAAATTTCTACTGTTTAATCCTCCAAATATATCTATGCATTTTGGCAAATTTTTGGTGGTGCGAGGGCAGAATAAACAAGGTAAGACCACTATCACACACAGGATCGTTCTTTTCAAGTGAAAAAGAAATACCCTAAAGGATCCTGGCAACAGGAGAAGAGCAGAGGACTCTGGGAAGTAAAGAAATGTCATCACCAAAGAGATCAGAAATCTCTACACTGTGGTGAAGGCTCATAGTAATCACTGATGACAAGCAGTGGTTGAGAACTGGGACAGAAAAGAGAATTATCTGAGGGATAAACTGATTCAAGTACCAGAAATAAAACCAAAAAAAGACTGATGTAAGAATTTTCACAGTATTATAGCATCTCTGAATTGGAACAGTACAACTCATACCTGAGCCCCAATAACACAATCCATACCTGGGCAAAAATTCCCTCTAGAAAATATCCCAAAAAGTAAGACCTCTAGGGTAGAAAAGCTGAGTATAACCCAAAACAATCCAATCCAATTTCAGACAGCTCTGATTTTTTAGGAAGGTGGGTTTTTTCCCCTTAAATTAGTTTTTACTCAAATTTTCACCCATTGCAAGTTCAGCCCTCCGGGAAGAAATAGAAATTTAATGCTTCTTCCACATGACAGCCTTCAAATCTGTGAAGGTATCTGTAAAACAAAGTTAGGTATCAGACACTGAGGTCCTTACTCAAACTAAACTGCCAAGCATTCAAACTCTGTTTCAGAGAGTGCAACTCCGAAGGGCTGGCCACATTGTTTGAAAGCCAAATATACACTTGCCAAAAAGACTGTTTTATGGAGACCTCAAACCAGTCAAGTATTCACATGGAAGTCAGAAGAAGCGATACAAGGACACACTCAAGGTCTCTCTTAAGAACTTTGGAATTGATTTGTGACATGGGAGACACTGGCACAGGACCACTCAGCACTGTATGTCCATATCAGAGAAGGTGCTGTGCTCTGTGAGCAAAGCAGAATTGAGACAGCTCAAAGGAAACACAGAATGCACAAATTTGGAGTATCCACTCTAAATGTTCAAACAAACTATTTGTGCCTGACCTGTGGTAGAGCATTCCAAGCTCATACTGGTTTGATCAGTCACGGTTGGACACATAGGAACTTGCCTCTAGCATAGTGATGCCATTCTGGTCCTCTTTGAGAATGAAAGACAACAACCAACCAACTAGTCTAGCATGAACTACACTCAATAGAGTCAGGTTGGCTCTTTGCAATCACTATTTGCTTTTTCTAGATGCTCAATAACAATCCCTTTAATAATGTTCTAGCATTTTGCCAGGAATTGAAGGCAAACTCATTGGCCTATAGTTTCAGCACTCCATTGTCTTTGCTGATTGAAAATCAGGAAAATAAAGGGTGTCCCAAAGTTGAAGCTTAAGCTTTATGCTTAAAACTGCACTAAGACTTTTGGGACACCCTGTATTTGTCCTCCTGCAACCCTATACCTCTTTACCTATTCTCCAAGATATTTTCAAGACTTCTGACAGTGTCTCAGCATTCCTATCTGGTATTTCATTTCATATATTGGGATATGGACCATTTTCATTTGGTTACTTGAACTCATCAAAGACAAGCGAGGTATTCTCCCTACTAAGCCAATTCAAGACCACTTTTTGTCCCATCCTTCTCAATCTAAATATAATTTTCTTTGGTACAGAAAAGAGAAATATATAGAGCCCATCTCCATTTTTCATTATCATCCCCTCAAATAGTTTTATATTTTCCTTGGGATTTCATCTTTTCCTCAAAATATTTTTTGAAACATGCTTGTATTTTTAGTATGAATATGTCATGCTATGCCCAACATTCACCTCAGATCTAGAATAGAAGTTGCCCTGAATGTATCCCTTACCTTTTAAAGGATGAAAGTCAACAAATTATTACCTAAAGAACTTAAGCAGATGTCTAGATATTGCCCCTGGTCACTGCTATATCATGTTTCCCCATTCTTGTGCTTTTATTCACACCATCTCTTGTGTAGCAAGTAGACTTCTCTCACATCATGACCTGTTGAAATTTCTCTCTTCAAAATCCAGATCATGTTCTACTTCTTCCAGGGAAGCTTCTCTGATGTTCCTATACCAGAATGATTTATTGCCATGCTCAAATGTCTCATGTCAATATGGTTTTCTCCCATTCATTTATACTATTGTAAAATGTATTATTGGTATTGATATAAAGGTCTAATCTTTCCTATAAGACTGTAAGCTCCTCAAAGGAGATAGCTGTTTTATTTGTTTTTTGTATTCCCCATTCCTAGTGCAAAGCCTCATACATACAGAACACCATTTAATCAAAGTTTGTTGAGTGGAACACAATGCAAGAAAGATACGCCTTCCCTTTAAGGACTTAATGATGCTATGGGACAGTTTTGTGCTGTTTTTAGCTATTGAGATTTATTCAGCAGAGTGATGAAAGAGCAAAAATGATGTAGAACTGAAGGTTTCAAGCCAAACAAGGATGGAGAAGGGACATTTTCTAAGCACCTAGGAGAATAGCCTCTGTTCTGTCAGTACCAAGTAACAGTCACATGCATACATGCATACACACATGTAAGTGTATTTATGTATAAGTATACATGAACATACATGCATGTTCATATATATGTGCGTGCGTATATGTGTATATGTGTATGTATATGTATGTATATACATATACATATATTAAAAAAAGAACTCTCAGGCTTGTCTCTCTACCTGAAAGGAAGGTTAAAGTATTGAAGGAATGAAGTGCTACCTTTAAGTCTTTCAATTAGTAAACAAAGAGCAAACAACCAAAAAGGCAGACCTCCATCTCGACTTAGATTAGGAGAGGAATGTAGAAGATTTGACCGAGAAAAAGAAAGGAGCTATGTAATAGCTTTAAGGCTTTTCACCTATCGTAGGAAGAAGAAATTAGGATAAAGGGTCATGGGTACCATGAGCAGAGGAGCTGTGTAGTACTTAAGATCACTAGCTGGCATAGCAGAAAGAACTCTAGACTTGGAGCCTGGGTCAGCTGAGCTCCTAGGTGTCGCAGTGGATACAGTGCAAGGCCCAGAGTCAGCAAGAGTCATCTTCATGAGATCAAATCTGGCCTCAGACACTTACTCATTGTGTGACCCTGGGAAAGTCACAACTCTGTTTGCCTAAGTCTCCTCAGCTATAGCATAAGCTCGAGAAGGAAATGGAAAATCATCCTAGTATCTGTGTCAAGAAAACCCCCAAAAGGGGTCATGAAGAGTCAGATATGATTGGAAAATGACTGAACAACAAGAACGTGACCTGGATTCAAGTTCTATCTCAGATTATGACTTAGTTGAGAGACTGAGGAAGTCACTTAACCAAGCTCAACCTTAGTTTCCTCACCTGTTAAATTGTAATAACAATAGCATCTACCTCCCATGTTTCTTTGCCATTTGTAACCTACACAACCATGAACAAGTCACTTCACATTTATAGACCTCATCTCTCAATAGGGAATAATACTATGCACAGATTTTGCCTCATACATGGTCAAGAGTATCTAATAAGAAGATACTCTGTAAGTCTTAAAGCACTGTATGAATGCCAGTTATTATCAGCATATGCCTCCCTGAAATAACCAAGAAGGAGATATGCTTAGCTTTTCCAGAATATATTCACAGGATGACTTGGAGAGCCCTAGATACTGGTCAAGACTGATGATCATTACCCCTTCTGACTATTCACGTCGGAACAAATACACAAAAGAAATCTAAAAACTATTGCTAGGGATTATAAAATCCTCCTTAAGAAATTGAAGTCTTATGGGAACAGGTGGTATTTTAATCACTGCTGCTGCCTGAAAATAGGGGTTTCAGAGAAGAAAGGTAGATTCTGGAAGTGATGATTTAAGAAAATGTTATTTGAAAAGATTTGGATTTATGGAAAACAACTTAATGATAAAATCGAAGGAGGAACAGAGATTTTTTTTATCTAGTGCATTTAAATGAAACAATATAGTAATAGAGAGGGGAAGTTTTATGATTTTTTAGCATAGGGCACTATCTGCCAAGATAACTTCCTCTATCAAAGCAGATCAGCATTTTTTCTGTAATCTAAAGTCTAAGGGAAACTGAGTAGAGAACTTAGAGGTAAGTCCCTTACCTAAGGCTTCACAGATTAAAAATATGTCAGAACTTGAACTCATATTCCTGGTTCTGAGGCTGTCTACAGAATATGCCATGATATCTCACAATACAGAAAAAAAAAGATAATTTATGTCATGCTTTAAAGTTTATTTGAGCTTCATAGCAAACTGTGACAGAGGTATTTGAGTTATTTTTATCCTCATCTTACAGATGAGAAAAAGGCTTAATCACATAGCAGGTATCAGAGAAAGGAGTTGAATCCAGATCTACCCAATTCCAAGCCCAATAAATTATCCTCTCTTAAGAGAAAACTGTCCCCATACATTCATGAATGTAAATATCAAAGACAGCAGCAGAAATAACATAGGAAGGAGAATAACTGTGAAGAGGGCAAATAATGAATCAGAGATAGACTAAGAAGAGGGATGGTAATATGGACTCGGAAGCTACTCTTCATATGTACATAGTATAGGTACCAGAAAAAGATGAACTAGAGATTTTATGTAGGAAGGTGAATTTTACCTCATAGGTATGCAAGAGGGAGGTTATTTATGTCTGAAATCATGATGAGGAATGATCATATTCAAAATGCATTTCCACATTAAACATGTTGATATAATTAGGAAATAAGAATGAAAAATAAGCCTGTTCATTTTTAGCCATTCACAAGCATAAGAGAGGATCAGAGTTATGAGGTTATAAGGGACCTCAGATGCTATCTAGTCCAACCCTTTTATTTTACAGATGAGGAAACTGAGGCACAGTAGTTAAGTGACTTGGTTGGTAAGACCAAACAACAGAGCCATATTCATTAATCAACTTCAGAGAAGCAACTGAGAATAAAAGCTAAAGGACTAAAAGAAAAAAGGTATTTAATGCGAGAGAATAAATCATTCTGACACCACTTATATGCAGGGCCAGCCTCACATATTAGCATAGTCAGTTACTTATGTGGAATGATTTAATGAACCTCCAAAAGGCTCCTAGACCTTCAAAATCTCTTCACATACTAGAATTTCATTAATGGCCCAAATCCCACCATTAGGACTTCATTCCTTAGCAGGATTTTTTGTTTTGTTTTGTTCAGACCAGTGTTTTCAAAGATGTGGGGAATTCCTGAGGTGAAAACTCCTTCCACAAATATGAATTGGCAACTTACAGTTTTAGAATATTGCTCAGGAGAATAGAAGAGGTAAAGGACTCATAGACAGAACTCATTGCAGATCTTCCTGACTGGGAGGCATGCCCTCTATCTACTGTGCCTGTCATATACCCCAGTAAAACACGAATACTATGGAAACAGCTACACATTATGGCAGCTATCTATTATATGCAGTTTACTGTGTACACTGATAACTTCCTTTTAATAGGAAATGAGGTAAGAAGTTCTCCTGGATGGGGAAGGAAATTATAAAGCAGAAAGGAGGAAATGTTGGTGGAGGAATGAAAATAGTCCTTACCCACTTCAGACAAATTTCACCTACTTCATTTTGTCTAAAGCTGGCCTTATCAATGAGACAGTACCATGCATTATATCAAGTGACATTACAAATAATCCACAATTGTCTGTCCCAATTCTATAGCCAACTTTAGCATCCTGGGGCTTTGCTTATAAAAATTCCCCATGATCTAAGACTTGAAAATCAGTCTTCATATGAAAATTTGGAATTTAAGTTTTCCTTTCTCATGAGATTTTACCCCTACTAATAGTTTTAAGAAGGTATTCAGTTTAGAAAAATGCAGGTCTGGATAGTGGATGCAAAGAAAAACTACCATTTAGTAAGTCTATAAGCACTTTATATTAATGAGGATATTAATAGAAAGATAATTAGAAAAGACTTGTAATGTGATATGACAATTAAAAAGATGAGTGCAGTTTGGATCTGGGTACATTCAGAAATATCATGTTATTATCTCGAGAGAGAGCTTGCCTGGAATGTCAAATTAAGTTCTGGGCACCTGAACACCATAAACATGTAGGCAAGTTGGAGAGAATCCAGAGGAAGGCATCAGGAGTGATTAAGGGACTAGAGTGATTGACATAGAAGGAAGTATCATGATAGGAATATGCATTGTCAAAGATGTGCCTCAATCAGGTCTCCTTTTCTCCATACCTTTTAAGGAAAATAAACATTAAGGAGAAGAATTATTAGTGATAGGGCTAAGGGTTATAGCTATGAGTAATGATGATGAAATTAAGAAATTCATTTTATACTATTTGTAAAAAAAAAAAAAAAAAGGTCTTGATTGTAGGCTCATTGGATGAAGGAATAGTTTCCCAGGGGAAGAAAAGCAAGCCAAATTACTAAGATATTTAAAACCAGACTGGAAAAATCATTCAAAAATATCCCAGAGGGAGCAACCTTACCCTGGCAGCAGGATCAACTGGATAAAGTCTTTCCATTTATAATTTCAATAAGCCAGATTCTTTTTGCTTCTGTATGCCCTGCATACATAGCTTTCACTTACTGAACCTGAAGATGAATTAAGACAGGAAAGATTCACAAGAAGGCTTGTTTTTTTTTTTAAACCCAAACATTAAGAGGATAGGCATGTGATTTTAGAAGTTAATTTCTTAGAAGATAAAAAGTAGAGTAATCATAGATTTAAAGCTGGAAGGGGCCTCAGAGGTTCTTCTAGAATAACCTCCAAATTTTATAAATGATGGAAATGAGACCCAGAGAAAAAAAGATGACTTGTCTAGCTCCGTTAACTTCAGAGGGCAGAAAAGCAATGGATAAAAACTGCAAAGATGCATATTTAGGCTTAATGTAGGGGAAAATGCTTCTTAACAATTAGAGCTACCCAAAAGTGAGTTGGATTCCCTCTGGAGGTATCCAGTTTCACTTGTTAGATTTAGTGGGGCTATGAATTGCTATTTTTAAGAAATGTGTTGGACAAGATGGTCACTGAGATCCCTTCAAATTCCTTTATGTGAAGGAACCCAGGTTGGCCTTCATTCCCTTCCTGACCCTGCTCTAGGCTTCTAGAATTCTATTTATTTACTGTCTCATTCTAGAACTTTCTGGACTTCAGAGGCCTCTACTTACTGTCTTATCCTAGAATGTCCCTCAGTATCTCAGGCCTCTTTTTCCTGGAACCCCTAATTATCCCTGCAGCCAACTCAAGCTAAACTAGGCCTCAGTAAGGCCTTTTCCCATTAATAAGATCTCCGAGGCCTGCTTTCATTCCTCCTTTGGCTTTGGACTTCAAAACCATGCCCTCTTTAACCTTTCCCCCAACACCCCCCCCACACACACACACTTTTTAGCTCCCTCTTTTAATGCACTGCCCTTCCTCACTAGAATGTAAGCTCCTTGATGGCATGAGCTGTCTTTTGTTTTGTTTATATTTGCATCCCCAGCATTTATTAGTGCCTGGCACATTAAGGGCTTGATAAATGTGTATTTCCTTCCTTTCTTCCTTCTAATTATGAAGTGGTACAACCAGCCATAGCTAGGATTAAATGATCATGAAGGAAGCAGGTTAGTATCAGAAAGAATACTAGATTATGGAGGCAAGGTACTTGAGTTCAAGTACTGAATTATTGCTTGTGTCAATTTAGGGAAGTCATTTATGTATAGGGAAGTTCTCTCTCTCTCCCTTCTTCCCTCAGTCCCTTTCCCTCCCTCTATCTCTCTGTCTCTGTCTCTCTCTGTCTCTGTATATATGTATATGTATATATATATATAGTCCCCTCAATCCAGGGAAGTCCCAATATAGTGAAGTCCCCCCCATATATGGTCTCATGTTCTTTATCTGTAAAATGAGATGGCTGAACAAAGATGAATCTAAAATATCACTCACTTCTCAGTTTCTCTTATTTTATTTCAACCCCTTCATTTTACCAATTTAAATGGAAGTCATGCAAGGTACAGTGATTTGTCTCAAGTTATAGTGCTTATTAGCAGAGCTAGGGCTAGAACCCAGGTGTCCTGACTCCCAGACAACTGCATTTTCAATAACAACATTCAGCGAAGATAGAGGTTGATGTGATTCTACAATTCCCCAGATGACTCATTCTAAGGGCATGATTTACCTTCAAATTCTTTAAATCTTTAAATCTGCCTTTAAATTCCTCCTCATCCCTCACATAACCCCATGAAAATCAGATAAGGAGAAAAAGACTAGTAAACACTTGTCACTCGTTTGTCAAATTTTTTGACCCAAAGACCTTTGCTGTTTATCACTGTCTAAGTAATGACCATCGAGAAGCCTTTATACATTAGCTTGGTTCAAGAATGTCACAAAGGAAAGAGAGGCACTTAAGAATTCAATACTTACAGAAAGCAGAGGAGAAAAAAGAGAGAAAGTGAAAAAAACACATCAAAGTATCCATGGAATTTTCTATCTTAAACATTACTAAAGCGGGTGTCCCCACACTAGGAGCCAGGGATTCTTGGGTATTGGGACATTGTTTCTAGGCGTCTGCAAGTCCATATAAAGATGAAGCTCATGGGCTCATGATATTTTGTCCACATGAACTTTCTCAATTGACAGAGAATACAATCTCTAGCATATGAAGTTTTCTTTAAACATTTTTCTATTTAAATTGGGTTTCCTACTCAAAATGGTAGGAAATCACTATGCTAAAGAATTCTCTTCAATTATCAAATTATCTCATCCCCTTTGTCTCCTATCTGGAACATGAGGCATTTTCTGACTAGCCCATCCTTGAATGAGGAATCCCTCCTTCTCCTAAATTATTTCAACACTGATTATTGGCCCCATTCATTTGGTAATCATAAGGGTTAGGGCTATAATGATGATAATGGAAATTTATATCATGCTCAAAATTTTGCCAAGCACTTGGCATAGACTACCTCATTTGACTCTCAGAAAAACCCTGTGAGGTAGGTTCTATTGTCCCAATTTTATTGATGAGGAAACTAAGCCTTAAAGAGGGTAAATGACTTGTCCAGGGCTACAGAGCTAGTAATAATCTGAGGCAAGGTCCAAACATTGATTTCCCAACTCCAATGCCAACATTCTAGTTACTACCCCTAGTTAATTTTTCAATCAATAAGTGGCAAGTGTTCCTGACTCTATTATAGGGGCTTTAAAGAAAAAAAATCATATGTTATATTTTTGTCGTACCTATACTGAATATAGAAACCTAGATAATGAAAGTCTCAATAAAAATTTGAGGAAAATGAGGGATATAGATTTTATATATATATATATACATATATATATAATTCAAGATGTAGTAGAAGCTTGCAAACATAAATTGTTGTGTTTAACTACTAATTAGTTAACTGAAACATTGAAAAAAATGTTGTTTTTGTAGCATAGGTACTACATAAATCACTTATTTTGTTTTGAAATTTATTCAAAGTCAAATTCTTCTAGAACAAACCATGTGAGACTGCATTTTTGCTGGAATGGAATTTTGCTGCTAGAAATGCTGCTACACCACTCTGTGATTCCTTCCAGGCTCCTTTATTTCAGTTGAGGGTGTTGTTACACTCTTAGCCATGCAGATTCATAAGCTAGAGATGCCTTTCTCTCACTTTCCCTATCCAATCAGTTGTCAGTTTTTCTTAATTCTATTTCTATGGTTTGCCTTCCCTATACTCACCCAGTTATTTTTCTAGCTGACACTAGTATCACCATGTACCTAGATTCTTAATGTATGGCCCTGCCTCTAGTCTCTCCCCAGTCTCCAAACCACCCTTCACAGAGTTGCCCAAGTAATCTTGTTTAGGCATAGGTCACACACACTAACTTATTCATCTACTCAAAAGCTGCCAGTGTCTTCCTATTGCTACTAAAATAAATCAGTAATTCCTGAGCCTGACATTTGCAGCTCTTCACAATCTAGTTCCAATCTACATTTCCAGTCTTATTTCATATTATGAAATGTACTCTAAAAAATGTCAAACTGGACAGCTAGTGGTTTGGGGGACTCATCATTCCTTTTCCCACTTGTGAGCATTCTCAACTCCTCCTTGCAGTCTTTTTTTTAATAACCCCAGTTGTGGTTCCCCACCTCCTTCAAGTTATATTCACTTATCTGTATGTACAGAAACATAGATTTCAATCTGGAAGAAATCTTGGAGGTCATCTAGTGAGACTCCTTCATTTTTCCAGTGAAAAGCTAACACAGTGCCTTGTTAACATCCCATACCCTCTTCCCCAGGGTGATGCAGGTTCCATGAGGCTAAGAACCTTCATTTTTGTCTTTGAATTGGCATCTTTTATCATGTAGTAGATGTTTGTTGAATTACAAGAAGTGTTATCTAGAGTAGATGGCCAATGAATTAAGAAGCAATTCCAACACGTTACAGGCAAGAGGGAAATCTCCATTCACTCTTGAGTAGGTTTCATGTTTCTATTCTCAGGCAAATTCCTGAAATCTGTGCTCTTGTATTTGGGTGGATGACTGGGAGTTTTTCCCAATATTGATGGGAAAATGAGAGAGAAGGTGAAGGATAATTGTACTCTTCTGCTCACATTCCTGATAATAAACATCTCCTTTTCCTACTAAACTTCAAGAAGCAACATCTAAAAGAGGTTTGAGAGTTTCAAAAGACCTGAGCACCCTGCTCCAGTTTGCTACGCAGAGAACAACGAAATGTTGTTGTCTATACAGCAGGTAATTTTATTTTCCAAAATCAGAGATAGGATGTGTACAGAAGATAGGGAATGGACTTGTGGTTTCATTAGCAGATGGAGTTCCTAAAAGGAAAATGCCTTTACTAATGCCTCTTTGCAGCTTCTACTCTTAGAGAATCACCACCCTAAAACACTGAGAAATTACATTTACTTAACTAGGGTCAGAGAGCTAGTATGTGCCAGGGATAAGATTTGAATCCAGGTCTATAGAGGACCAAAAAATGTTTCTACATACATCGTACCATACTGACCCTCCCATTCAGGACACGTACTTTATTCATTATTATCTATTTTTATTTCTCATATATCCTACAGTTCTAGGTGACACTTTGTAAGCCAAAACAGTACTGAAATTAGTTTGAACAGCACTTTTTTTTCATTTTAATATTTTATTTTTCCTAATTACATGTAAAAACTATTTTTAAATTTTTTTGAAATTTTGAGTTCTAAATTTAATCCTCCCTCCTATCCCCCATCACCAAGATGGCAAGAAATTTGATGTAGGTTATACATGTACAGCCATGCAAAATATATTTCCATATCAGTAATATTGTGAAAGAAAATAGAAAAAAAAACAAGAAAATTAAAGTTTAAAAAAGTATGTTTTGATCTGCATTCAGGTACTCCATCAGTTCTTTTTTTCTGGAAATGGATAGAATTTTTTTGTCCTAAGTCCTTTGGAACTCTTGTGGAACACTGTATTGCTGAGAATAGCCAAGTCATGCACAGTTGGTCATTATACAATATTGCTGTCAATGTGCACAATGTTCTCTTGGTTCTGTTCATTTCACTTTACATCTGTTCACATAAGTCTTCCCTGGTTTTTGTGAGAGCAGACTGCTCATCATTTCTTATAACAAAATTACATTATAATCATATACCACAATCCAATATAATCATATGCCATAATTTGTTCAGTCATTCCCTAATTGATGACCATCCCCTAAATTTATCTTACTTTGCCACCACAAAAGAAAAAAAAGCTACTATAAATTTTATTTTTGTACACATAGGCCCTTTTCCTTTTTGGTTTTTTATCTCTTTGGGAGACAGAACTAGAAGTGGTATTACTGGCTCAAAGAGTATGCGTGATTTTATAGATCTTTAGGCATAGCTCCAAATTGTTCTACAGAATGGCTGAATTAGCTCTCATCTCCACCAATAGTTTATTAGTGTCTCAATTTTTCCACATCTCCAACATTTGTCATTTTCCTTTTCTGTCATATTAGTCAATCTGATAGTGATGGAGAGGTATCTCAGAGTTGTTGTAATCTACATTGCTCAAGCCAATAGTGACTTAGAACATTTTTTCATATGACTAAAGATAGCTTTGATTACTTTTGTCTAAAACCTGCCTGTTCATATCCTTTTGACCATTTTATAAATTAGTGAATGGCTCCTATCTATAAATTTCTCTCTATATTTGAGAAATGAGGCCGTTATCAGAGAAATTTGCCTTAACTTTTTTTTCAGTGACGATTACTAACTGTTATTTCCCTCCATTTTCCCCCTGTTTATTCTACACTGTCTTTCACCCTGTCTCTCCTCAAAACTATTGTGTTTCTGACTACTGTTTACCCAAATCTGCCCTCTTTTGTGTCAACCCTATCCCTTCTCTTATCCCCTTCCTGCCATCCTTTCCTGTGTGGTAAAATAGATTTCTACATCCAGCTGAGGGTTTTACTCCCTTTTTGAACCAGTTCTGATGAGAGTAAGGTTCAAGTGCTCCTACTTACCTCCTCCATCTCCCCCTCCTCTGTAAAAGTTCTTTTGAGCCTATTTTATGTGAGAATTTACCCCAATCTACTTCTTCCTTCTCCTTTCTCCAGGGGTATTCTTTCTCACCCTTTAATTATAATTTTAAATACCATTTGATCATATTCAACTCATGCTCATGCCCTCTGTCTATATATGCTCTTCTAACTGCCCTAATAATAAGAAAGTTCTTAGGAATTACAAGTAAAATCTTCACATGTAGGAGTGTAAGCAGTTTAACCTTATCAAATCCCTTGTGATTACTCTTTCCTATTTACACCTTTTTATGCTTTTCTTGAATCTCACATTTGAAATCAAATTTTCTGTTCAGCTCTGGTCTTTTCATCAGGTATGACTTCCAACCTTTCCTGCCAAGCTTCTAAGTTGTCTTGGGCTGGAAAACTGTTTCACCCCATACATTCATGGTCCTGCCAATCTAGAATTTGTTCTGAGATTTGAAGGGGAATTTGAGAGAGCTCGGCAAAGTCCCTGCCTTTTGTCCACCATCTTGGCTCTGCCCCAAACAGCATTTCTTAAAATGTTTGTGTTAGACAGGCACTGTGTTGGAAATGGGGGACAAGAGTAAAACTACCTTTATCCCTTAAGGAATGTACATTCTACTAGAGACAAACAACATGTATCCATTTAACTGATTTCTCTCTGGAGAGAGAGAGAGAGAGAGAGAGAGAGAGAGAGAGAGAGAGAGAGAGACTATCCACATGCCCATATATATTCACTCTTATTTACACATACATATGCAAAAGTTTTTATATATTCACACATATATACACAAATATGTACATATGTAAATATATAATATACATATTCACCCACATACATACACATAAGTATTTGTTATTCTCCCACAAACTAGGAAATAAGGTATGAACTAAAGACAAGGATTCTAAGAAAAATCTCTTAAACTCAATCTCAGTTCCCTTATCTGTAAAATAGTGACAGTAGTAGCAGCAGCTCTCACAGGATCAATGGTAGGTCTCAAGTAAGATAAAAATATGCAAAGTGCTCTGTAAAACTGAAAGTTATATAAATTCTAGTAGTAGTAGTAGTAGTAGTAGTAGTAGTAGTATACTTACAATGAATGCTAGCAGCATTCTAAAGGAAGCTAGACAAGTACAGAATAGGAAAGAATTCTGAGATGGGCATAATAGGGAAACTGACCAACATTTGAATAGTCCTTAAATCAGGTCTCCCAAATATAGCTTTGTAACTTTTTTTCAAGTTTTATTCATGCCCAGAATATCAGATACACTGTCATTACAACATAATTACATACATTTTCCAAAGTCAAATAAAACCAATTCGCAGATTTCCCACTCCACTGCGTCCCTCTTTTCACAGACATACATCAGCATACTTTGCATTCTCTGGATACACTCCTGCTGTTGCTCAGGAAGGTAGCTAAGGATTCAAAATTTGCCATAGATAATTCAGAATATGAATAACTCAAACTTTTTTTGTTCTAGAGTTGTTCACTAGTATCTTCCCTGATGAGGGCCTTAAAGTATAAAAGCACTGATGAGGGCCTCAAGATACAAAATATTTGTGACAATGTGGGAGGTGTACCGGATGTGAGAAAAGAATCTGATATAAACTCACGTAGCCTATTAAGAGAGAAATGCTACATCCTATAAGATTATCGACCCCAGGCCAGATTTAGCAGTGAAAAGGATTCACTGGAATGACAACCTGAGAAACCAATTTGAAGGGGAGAAGGACTTACAGTGAAAATTCTAGTCATTCTAATTTAATCACTATAGTAACTAGCCAAGGCTTATTTACAGAAATGTGTTCACTGCCCTTTCTGAGTAGCTGGTCAATCTGATGGTTTTACTAGGGCTGAGAGCAAGCAAGATCAGCAGCCACAGAGAAGAAAGGATAAGACAACACAAAGCAGAGAAATCAAGGTTAGAGGTGATGTTTTGCCTGTGAGGCCTTTTTTTTTTCTTTCCTGGCAATAGGAAAAAAAGGATTAATGGTAGAGACAAAGAAAACATCCACTGCCCAGTTTCTCTCCTTTGCTGGCAACTTTTCAACCCCATAGTAAAACTTCCACACTTTCTATCACCGCTAACTCACACAACATTCTCATTTGTGCCTTTATAAGAATATTCGGTCTCACAGGGTATCCTTGGAATTTCTCCATTTCTTCAGCTTCTTTCAAAGCTCAGTTTCTAATTGCAAAAGCCAAAAGAGCTTTATCTTCCCTCAAATAGTCACATGTCTACTCACCTGCTTTATCTCCCAGGCAGATATAAGCTTGAGGTCAGAGTTTACTTCATTTTTGTTTCTGTGTCCCCAGAGACTAGCAACATGTCTTGCACGTACCATGTGCTTAAGAAATCTTTCAGATCAGAATGAATGCCCTTGCTAGGACCAAGACCAGCTAGATGAGTAGCTTTGGGTGATACTGCTAAATGTCATCTTGTCAACTGTGTCAACAGACTTGCTATACAATCTTCAGTACATGGATACCATTAACTTCTATGTTACTGACATTAGTCACAAATTACAGAAGATCTACCATGGGGAAAACTGAAATAACAAAGCTCTTAAATCTACATCTCAGCTTTTTCTATGTGTTTTCCTTAAAATAAAACTTCTAATTTTCAGGGATGTTCCATCTCCAATCCATTTTCCACATGCTGCCAAACAGACATTCCTGAAACATACATGTGACCATGTCCTTCCCCTGCTTTAATAACTTCTTGACTCCCTGCTGCCTCGGGCATCAAATGAAAACTCCTCAATTTTAAATGGACACTTACATTCTTTCACAATCTGGCTTTTCCAGATTGGTTATTGTTCATTGTTCTCTTTCATGTCCTCCACTTTCTACTCTAATTGAAATGCTTGCTTCTGCCTCTGTGCCTTGGCCTCCATTTTCTCATTACTAGAATGTTCTGTTCTGCCTGGTTTCAATTCCATGGAATAAAATGCCCCTCCCAGACTAAGTTCATCCCTTCTAATCCCATCACCAGGCAGCTAACACAAGCCTTGACTGACAATATCGCCTTCATCATTTTCTCCCTGAAGATTGGAGAGCTACTGGATAAAGTACAAAACTCCTCCCAATGCCTTCCTTTATGGAGGACAGAAAGTAGACTCTCAGCTCACTCCACTCTTCATCTGTTGCTCTGCCTGGTTTCAGCTCCATGGAATAAAATGCCCCCACACCATGTATTCCCTAGCCTACTCCCCTTTCCTGTCTCCTTTTATGTATTGTTGCTCTCTTCCCACTGTTAGATTGTAAGCTCCTTGAGGGCAGAGACTGTTTTTTTTTTCTTTTTTTATTTATTGTATCCTCAGTGCTTAGCATGGTGACTGGCACTTAATAAATGTCCATTGGATTGGATTCATCTGTTGGAACCCCTAGGTCTCTTCAAGGCCCAGCTCAGTTGTCAGCTTCTATAAGGGACCTTTCCCAATTTCCCCATCTATGAGTAGTACAAATTATTTGGTATGTATTATTACTTATCTGTGCATGTCGTCTTGTATGTATATTTTTACTTAACTGTGTGGGCATTATTAGAATATACATTCCTTGAGGGCAGAGAAATTCATTTTAGTCTTTAAATGTCTATGATCTTGAACATGATCTAACATAATTTGGTACTCAACATACACTTATTGAAATGAAATCCACAACACAGAAATTGTAAAACCACCCTCTCAACCATCTCATAGAAATGAGATCTATTGATATGTTTTAAAATTGGTTACAAATGGGAAAATATTACAAGTGTACTGCAAAATACTTTTTTAAAAAATTTAATACATGTTTTACACATTCTCCCCCAAACATTTTCTTTGTGAATCTTTTTCCGACCTGGCAGACTCAATGACTGATCTTTCTTTTATTCCTTTGAGCTCCTACAGTACTTACTGTTTTGATATTACTAAAGTATCCATGTAACTGTGTCATTCCCCTACATAAATGACTTCAGTGGCTTCTTCCTGACTCTAGAATCAAATGAAATTTTACCTCTTCTTTTGGTAATTGCTATATATGGTTGCTTTTTTCTTTTTAATGTGTATGGCCTTCTAGGCTAATTTCCTAATTCCAACCAACATTAGGGGGAAGGAGGGAAAGGGAACCATAATTCTTAAGTGTCTGAATGTGCCAGGCACTGTGCTAAGTGCTTTACAGCTATCTAATTTGATCCTCAAAACACCCCTATTATTATCTGTTTTATAGTTGAGGAAACTGAGGCAAACAAAGGTTAAGTGACTTGCCCAAGGTCACACAACTATTAGGTTGTATAAATTTGAGGCTTTATTTGAACTTAAAGTTTCCTTAACTCTAGACCCATCACTAGCCACTGTGCTACCTAGCTACCTCTAGGTTTGGTCCCCAAAGAGTAACTCCCCTCTAGATTCTAAGACTAATCCTAGGAAGCTAGAGTTTCTTTTACTGTTACTCACAAGAAATCACCACTATGCTTCCTCATTATCAACCAGCGTTAACTAATCTTTAGAAAGCATATTTCCTGAAAGCAGGTCTAGCAAGGACAATTGTTTTGCAAACATCCCCAAACTAGGAGTATACTCTCTACTTATACACACACATAAGGTCTCTTTGAGGGGAGTGGAGTCATACAAAGACAACATGTGCAACCAAAGGGTAAACTTATAGCTACCATTTACTCAAAGGGACTTCATGGAATCCTCACGAAGTTCTTTCTAGGTATAGCTCTCTTCCAGGCTCCAAGGGTCAGTAAAATCCTAAAGCTCCCTTTCCTTGGTGGGTCTGCTTTGACCTCATTGTCTCTCTTGACTCTCAATGCTGATGTCCTCAGCAGCTATTATTGTTCCAGAGATTCTGGAACAATAACAGTGAGATGTCTATATCTTCCAACTTTGTGAAATTTGGATGGTCATGATATAGTTGAGAGAGAGAAAGAGGGAGAGAGAGAGTGCAAGAGTGAGAGATTTCTATCTTCCCCATCCTCTTTCCCTAGAGCAATTCCTACTAAGAAGTTGTCACCATTGTTTTTGACCATCACTTGACTGATCAATTGGAAAATGTAAAATTTCAAAACAGTTTACTATGTCATATATGGGAAGGTTCAGAGCTCAACCAATAATAAGACTTTTTTACATACTGTCATCTGTCTTCATCCAATGATCCAAGACTTTCAATACTCCTAAATTAGCCCAGGACTTGCTTCTATTTTTAGTTTACACCTTTGATCGATTCAATTGAACTTCCTTGGACTTTGTTGATTAAGTTAATGGACAAGGGTTAAAAATCTTCTACTTTTGTGTGTGCATGTGTTGTATTTGAGCTTTGTTTTGAAGGGGACCCATGACATCATGGGGTGATGTATTCAATCAGATTTAAGTGAGTCAGAGTTGCATGAAGTCATCAACCTCACTTTCTCTTCCAGAGTCAATTGGGACACAAGGCAAGACAAAAGTCAGGATGACTGGTGATATCCCAGGATACACTGGATGACCTTAATGTCTTCAATATCTAACCAAGTTCTAAATGCTCCACAGTACCTGCTTCAGCTATCTTCACGGTCATTGGAACAAATCATTCTTATCCACCCATTCTGCTAGGGAAAGTCTTCACATGCTTGGGATAGACATCCCCCTAACTCATCAAAGAGTTTGAGATCCCACAGTTACCCTCAACCTGGTTTAGCATGTCTACCAAGATGGTTTTACCAAGGTATGACCATGCGTATACTACAGTTTCTTGGATACACAGGAGAGAGTTGGGTGAAGATGGACACCAAAGGTAGATGAGCAACCCTGAAAAGGGCTCAGCAAGCCCTCACCCCAGAGGTGCTAGTCTTCCCTGAATATCCACACCCCCTTGTGTGTACATGGTTTATGTCCTTCACTAGACTGTCAATAACCTTAGAGCAGAGACAGTGCTTGTTGAGAAAGTGAAGTATCACTGAAAGATCTAGATAAAGACTAAATCAGGCATGCATCAAGAAGATCCTTGCTCAACGTGAGGCAATTTGGAGAACAATGAGGGATGAATTCCCCAGGAATCAAAGAAGTCAAAGGGAGCAATCATGGGGAAGGGGGAAACCTTGGACCTTATTTTTAACTTACACATATCTGGAAAAAGTTAAAAAGCATAATCACTAACCCATAAATCTACTTTCCCATTTATATACTTTTCTAAGTTTAATTTACAAATGCTTTGAGGGCATCTTCACTGATGATATTTGAAGAAAAAAACACAAGCTTTTGAAGGCACTATTCCATCAGGTTTTATTTTTAGAGTCATACAATTGACTAAAACACAAAAAAATACAAGATCCTACTATGCTTTTATAAAATAGCATTTGATTCAATGGATCAAAATGCTTCTTAAAGGTTATCTTCCAATGAGATACCTCTCATACACATATCAAAATTATATGATTCTCTCTTTTAAACTTTATTTTATTTTTAATTTATGGAATAAAACAAGCATTTCTGTAACACTGTACTATAAAAAAAGATGATTGTACAAGAAATTACAAACCTACCCTGCACAACTTGCTATTCCTTTCAAACATACCACAAAATTATCATGTAAATTTCATTTTGTTTTCCTTCTTTCTTTCTTCCCTCTGCTGTAAAAATGGAGACCATTATACACAAATAGGCATAGATAGATGGTATAGATGTTGTATGTATGTGTTTACATACACATATATGTATATGCACACATATGTAAAACTATTCTATACATATTCCTATTTATCTGAAAATTATAATAGAGATGACCTTGTTTGAGGGCTCTCAGATTATTAACAATAAACAAAATATAAAAATGGTAGAAATGAGCTTGCCAAAAGCCATCAAATTCTCTTGCAATTAAAGGCATTTGAAATGAAACATTATCTCCATGCCATTTTAAAAATACAAATAGTATTTGGTAGGTAAGGATCCATTAACACATCAGCAAACTTTAGCAACATTAACATATACTCATTTCTCATATTAGTTAGCTAAAACTTGGAAAGCAGATATGAGGTGTTCTATTAAATCCCTCCCCCCAAAAAAGGGTCAGTTTTACTAGGGGAAAGTCTATAGAATTGTGTAATGGTGGGCAAGTCAGTTTTGGAAAGGACCACCATCATTCTGAGCTCTTGGGCAATGGAGAGAAATAGAATAGGAAGATATGAGGTGTGTAGGGGATAAGGGATTTTAATTCACTGGAGTGCTGGGTGAAAGAGGATGCACTACTCGTGACCCAGAGAGACAATAGTTGACCTAGGCTGAACCTATTCACTAGATTCATGTCAAAGAAGAGGTACAGTCAAGTAGTTTAAGTCCCTCAGGTACTATCCTTTTAGCTAGTGTTCTTTCTATTTCTAACCTCTTTTTTTTTACTTTGCTTTTGGAGGGGGAAAGGCAGGGCAATCGGGGTTAAGTGACTTGCCCAAGGTCACATGGCTAGTAAGTATGTCAAGTGTCTGTGGCCAGATTTGAGCTCAGGTCCTTCTGACTCCAGGGTCGGTGCTCTATTCACTATGCCACATAGCCTCCCCCAACCTCTTTTACAATATGACCTTGAATTGCAGTCGGAGGACCTGAATTCAAATCCTGTCCCTGACACATATTACCTATGTAACTTTACATCAGTTGCTTGACTTCCTCCATCTCCTTATGTGTAAAATAAGGGGGTTGGACTAGATAATTTCTACGATCCTTCTAACTAAATTTTTTGTAAAGCTATGACGTGTTTTGTAACATGAAAAGTCCTTTAATAATTTGAAAAACTGTCATTTTTCACCCCCAGTCCATTTGTGTAGTGGATTTAAGCCAGACCCATTCATACTTTGAAAAATCTGCAAAAAAAAAAAATGTTTCCTCAACAAATCACATTTGTGGTCAACATTTAAAAACTTATACTTGGAATCAGACAGCCTTTTTCAATCTTGTCACATTCTCCAAGAAGCTGAATCAAAAGTGCAACTCCATTTGAAGTTATCAGAGCAAAGAAATCAAGTGGAAATTCAAATGAACACATTGAATAGGATGGAAAAACCACCTATGGATTGAACAAAAATCCTCTAAGGCAGAGGGAGAATGGACTTGGTGTCAACAGAGTCCCAGTGAAACAAGATTGGAAATAAGATAAGTCCAGGCATCTGGACTTGACCTCTGAGAAGCAGGAAAACAGCATCAATTATACACAAAAAATGAATATAAACTGTATTACCACGGAACAGAGATATGATTATTGTCATTTACTCCAGTGAACTGATGCAACCTCAAAACCAGAAACGTTCCAATCCCATCCAAGTGGAATTGTCACTGCCAACAAAAACCACACTCGAGGCATCATAATGGGATACATCTCATTTGGGATGACCCAGATGAATAGTTGTTGGAATAAGTTACCTGATGAGTCAGTGTGTATAACAGATGCAGAGACAGAAGGACCTGGGTTCCAAGCCTACACTAATTATATGACATTGAGGAAGTCAGTTCACCCCCTATAAATCTGTGACTTGAGTGCTCACTTTTTCCTGGACACCCATGGTTACTAGCATAGGACATGCAATTTAAAACTAGTTTGCCCCTTTAAAAGAGGACTTGTGAGTATTCTGTTTTCCTCTATTATGTAGTCCAAGAACAGTAGCTTCTGTTTCTTTTCAAAGCTAAGTATAAAGGGAGCTGAATCAGACCAATTCTCCTACAGGTTCATTCACCCTCATTACATAAAAATGATAAATAAAAGTCTTGCAAATTCAATGAAGAATACATTCGGTCCTCTCTGTGCCTCAGGCAAATCTGTAGAATTTACCTACCATATCAGTCATGGTTTGCAATCTTCATTGAAAAAGGCTTTCATACACTGGTGAAATCATGACCCTTTGGTATATTTGCCCAACATTCGGAAGCATCTACCACAGTGTAGTCATAAAGCTGCCACATTTTTCAGTTCCAGAAAATAGACAAAATTCCTTTCCACTGGAAAACTGTAAATTCAGCCATCAAACTCACTTGAAACTACCTTGTGCCTCTCCCCCTCCCCGACTCCTAATACACAGAACCTTAATTTAATGGTCTTGTTTATGACTAAAATAAAAGAAATATAGCATCAACATTATTCATTAGGGCAGTAATTACTCATTCTTTCTGTGTAGCAGATAATGAACCTGTAAGTTGAATTAGGCATTGACAGGAAGGGCTTCTGAACAGCTTTTCTGATGCAAGAACAATTTACTCCTGGAATCACAGCATGAACTGCAGATGTCACACCAGTTCTCTACTGTTCCTTTGGGCACTCTTTTAATCTTGCAGGGTTTTTTTTTTCCTTCTTTTCCCAAATAGCAGAATAGCATTGAGGCATGTCATATGCCACAAGGAGTATATTTTTACTCTAAACTCCCATGACCAAGGCAGATGTTATATGCCCTTAAATTCACTTCAAGGGAATCTTTCTAATTTAGGACTGAATCCAATAATCAACTTTTAGCAGATTTGACAAAACAAATTGTCAGGGGTTGGTTAGAAATGGGAAATGCTATCATACTCTTTTTCAACTTAGGGAATCATAGATCTAGAAATGAAAAGAACATGAGAGATCATCTAGTCCAAACCCCTTGATTTTTATGATGAGTAAACTGAGGCCCTGTGAAATTGTCACTTGACCAAGAACTCACAAGTAGTTAAGAGACCTATAGAGTCAATCAGTAAATATTTACTAAGAATATACTAGGCACCAGGAACTGTGCCAAGTCCTAGAATCTAACTCCAGTCCTGTGATGCTAATTCCAGCATCCTTTTCACTATCCTACATGGTCATCATTTTGAAAAATATGATGAGGAAGGAGGGGGACTACCTTTTTTGGTCTTCTTTATAGATTACAATGATGACATAAATGCTCATTAAGTGAATACTACAGAAAAAAAACATTTAAAACAATATACAGTGAAGTATATAAGACAGGTATGTTAAACAAAAGTGTATGGATAAGCAGGATAGCTTAAAATGTAAACTTGTTGCATTTTTCACATGTATTTTTAAAGTAAGCTGTAATAGAGATTTGTGGTTTCCTATATAAGCTTCTTCTATTCTTTATAAGTGGAAAAGTTAATGCTATTTGGTACTTGTCAAGTACAGATTAACAAAAAAAAGTTTAAATAAGAATAAAATAATGTAATTTATTACACTGTGTAAGACTCATCAGTGCTCATCCTGTATCTATTTCAATATTATACCTATTTCCTGCATCTATCTGGCTGATCCTGTGGCTTCTTGGATGTAATGAAGCAGGATAGTAAAAAGTCTCCGAGAGGGCAGCTGAAATGGATCTCTTTCCATGAGGGTTTGCATTTCCTTAGTCTCATTCCTGATGATTTTCTGTCCTTGTCCATCACACTTCTAAATAAAGTCCTGCAAATTTGAATCTTCAATAAAAATCCAATGTGTTCTTTTGATATCACTTCCCATTATCCCAAAGGTTTATTTTTCTTCTCTCTCCATTAACACAAGGAAGGGAAACAGGAAGGTAGCAAGTATAATTAATTGCTTTGAGAACTAACAAGAGTGGGTTCTCTCCTACTGTTACTGGCAGCTTTTACCTAATATTTCAAAGGAGTTTAAAGGAGGATTTTCACTACTAGTATTGATCCTGGTAAATTGGGGCCCTATAATTTCCAGTAGTGAGTTAGTATAAAAGAAGAAAGACCTGAATTCAAATTTAACTTCAACAATTATTATGTGTCCCTGGGCAAGTCACTTAGCCACTGTCTGCCTCAATGTCCCCATCAGTAAACTGAAAATTGATAGCACCTACTTCTCAAAGCTGTTGTGAAGATAAATGAGATTAAGATTTTCAAAGCTCTTTAAAAACCATAAATCACTATACAAATAAATACTAGTTATCATCATCATCATCAAGGAGACAAAGCAGCACGACCACGATAGTTTAGAAGATGCCTTCCCCTTTGTATATTTGTATTCTGCAGGAATACATTCCCACTGGAAGGTGGGTGGTGACCCAATGCCCTGTGTGGCATAGCAACCATTCTGAGAACATTTCCTAACTATTTAGGATGAAACTCTGATAAACTGAAAAATCTTTCCCCCAGCCTCCCCCCCCCGCCTTAGGTTAATCCATTTATTGTTTTTTCCATTTTCTACAAAGTGGGTGCCACTTTGCCAAGATACTCACTACCCCCAAGTGAACTGTTTGATAAAGAAAATAGCATAACTGACAAAGCAACAGTCTAAAAATAACTACAAAATTCCAACACCTATAGAAATCCACCTGCCTACCAAGAGGAGTCATGGCTGTTATGGCATCTGTTCTCTGGAACCAATATTGTAAATTGCAGTTACTCTGAGTTCAGCTGCCCGTCAGTGATGGGTTCCTTTATATTCCATATCACTTCATCCATGAAGTTACATTTTCCCCTTCTTTTCCACATATTTGCTTTTTCTTTGTGTTATCAATAACCTATTTTACATTATGCTATACTTATATATGACAATTTATCCCACTATCCCCCTAACCAATGAGAATGCTTACAGGCTTCTTAGTTATATTTTTATGAATATCTTCTTATATGTGGGACCTTTCTTTATACCACTAACCTCCCTGGGGTATGTGTCCAGTAGCGGGATCACTAGGTCATTGAATATGAATATTTTAGGGACTATACTTACATAGTTTTAAATTGTTTGCCAAAACTATCTACCCAATTCACAATTCCACCAATGATATATCATTGTCCCTGCCTTGCATATCTCCTCTAATGTTGACTTTTCCCCTTTACCATCTTTGCCAGTTTGTTGAGTCTTGTCATTCTCATCCAACAGGATCTTGGGGTACAAAGAAAGGATACCAAAAGTGACTTCTCATTTGCTAATTCACTACAGACTGATTCTTTCCCACCTCTAAAGCTGATAAAGGGTAGGTTAAAGGGAATGAAAACTTAGATCATGCACTATTGCTCCTTGTAACCAGTGTCTGTCTGGTGAAAGACAACATCAAGAGACCAAGGCCAACCATTGCCTTGGACAGGGGAAGAGAAATACTTCACAACACAATTTCACAGAAGCAGTAAATATTAAAGTATATGGGTGTTATCAGAAGGCAATATGGTACAGAGGAGAGGGACACACACACACACATAGAGAGGGAGAGGGAGAGAGCTTGATTTGGACAGGTTCAAATCTTGTTCTACTTACTGTCTGTTTGACCTTGGGCAAATCACTTAATTTTTTTTCTCAGTTTCCTCATCTATAAAACAACAAACCAGCTGCCTTCCAGTTCTAAATCTATATGATCATAGACACAATCCCCTTAGTCACTGAGCTAACCACCGCATGGTAGCTAGGACCAATGACAAACCACTGGTTGTCACACTCCACAAGGAATACAAACACACCACCTGAGAGGGAGGAGTTAAATCAGGTGGCTCCTACCAGATAAGGAGGCAAAAAAAATACTCATATGAGGATAGTAAAAGTCAGACTCCAAAGATATGTATTTGGCTACTTCTAAACAGTATAAAAGACTACATTCTCCCATATTTCTCACTTTCAACTTCCTCCAATCTGCACTCTTGTATTGTTTGTTATACAAGGAAAACAAAATAATTTCCATACCCAGAAAGCTCTTGTTTTCAGAGCCTCATTATACACCCTCCCAACAGTTCCCACCCACACAAGGTGAAATTACCTGCAGCTGAAGCTAATCATTGTCAAGCTTCCTAAACTACCACTCCCCTGTGAGCTGTAGAAACCCACTACTCTTCATCCCTAGCTATAAGAATGCTCATAGAGAAGTTTGAAACAAAGGCACAGAAGGAAAGTGGACTTTTCATTAACCAAGTTTGTCTTTTGTCAAGTCAGGTCTTCTTCCCAACTCAGGTGTTGATAGTTAAGGACCAATTCGGGCAGGACAGACAAGTCAGAGGAGATATTGAGAGTTCCAATGATTGGGGAAGGTTGCAGAAAGCTAAAAAATAGTCAAGTTGAATGATCATGGTTTTAGAGGTTTCTTCCATCATCATCATCTTCATCATCAAAGTGCTTGGTGCAAAGAAAGGAAAAAAGCTTCAGGGAGCTTACATTCAAATGAGGCAGACAGAATGCAAACAAGTATATACACAAAGTCCTTAATACCTGCTCTGATCTCCTTGCTCTTACCAATAAGGGTATGTATGTGTGTGTATGTATATACACATCTGTCTATACACACATATGTAATAATAATTGAAGGCAATCTGTTCAAGTCATGTCTTTTCATTTTATAAAGGAAACAGGGTGCATAAAATTAAATGACTTGCCCAGAATCATATAACTAATAACCTGTTGCTTACTTGTTATTTGTTAGTTTTTTATTAAGACAATGGGCCAATCCCTATTGTCAGAGGCAAGATTTCAGCTCAGGTCTTCTGAATGCAAGTCCAGTGCCTTACCACTTATGTCACATAGACTTTCTGGATAGGATAAGAATGAAAACAAGGATATAATTCAGGCCAAAATGAGACAAGTAAAGCAAACAAAAAAGCAATAGAAGAAATTACTGAAGACCTTGGATGGAAGCCAGGATTCAGGAAACCAGAAGGTAGGTAGTAAGAGGGCCTGAACCTCAAGGTTGGAAGTCACAAGGAAGACAGGTTGTCTGTCTCATGACACAGACCCCTTAGCTGGAGTTTGAGTTATTAAGACAACCAGAGAGTGTGGCTCCAGGTCTTAAAGAAACCGATTATTTCCCATTAATATACAAAGCAGTTATTTTGAATTATACTTCAATGATGATTTGCCCTTCTGTATTCTTAGTAGAAAAAAACAAAATGTTTTCCCCTATAGAGTCTTCTCTTCACCCTGTTTATATGAATCTATATTCAAAATAACTGATTGTGCTCACCTTGTCTCCTCTACCCTGAGTGTGGGGTCAGTGAAGGAGGAAGGGTGACAGGTGGCACCGATTAAGATACTCGCTGGGGCATGGGAAAATCTGTGCCTGGGGAAAAGTGACATGCTTCAAATTAGAATCAGAGTGAGTACAAACCAAAGATTAGGCACCAGGTTTCTTGAGAAATCCAAGGTTTCTTGGATGGGGACCAATTTTTTTTAATAGACTTGTGATTTCCCCCATGTAAGAAGCTTATATGAAGGTCTGTATCTTCTCTGTAACATTATCTTAGAGACCTTATGTGAACATTGAGAAATGACATGACTCTGCCAGGGAAATACAGTCAGGATGTGTCAGAAATAGTATATGAATCCAGATTTTCCAAACCACTATACCACTTGGCCTCTTACCAAGCCTCTCACTAAGAAATGGAACTGAGGCAGAATCCAGGGCACAGAGTGGAGATTTCAAGCCTAAAACATCTGCCTAGGATCAAGAAGTAAGCTACAGAAAGATCAAAAGAAGGATTTTGTCAAACACTGCCTACCTCCCCAAAGATCTGATGCCTTATGCTGGCAGTTTGCCTTCACCAGGCCCCCACCTTTTCTGCATGCTGAATTATCCATCAGCTATGTTCCTAATAAGAGTGCCCTCCTTTGACTCAGCAGTGTCAGGAAGGCCATGGGACCAGATGCCATCTTTTTCCCTAGAATGTGTTGCCAAACCCTAAATCAGGGACGGTGAACCTATGACCTCAAAGCCGTATGTGGATCTCTAGGTGCTCAAGTACGGCTTTTTAATTGAATCCAAAGGACTGCATTTGAGGACCTAGGGGTCCACATGTGGCCTCAAGGCTGCAGGTTCCCCACCCCTGCCCTAAATCGATGGTTCAGTAAGATGGCCTGCACCAACTGGGTTAAAAGCAAGGTATGTAGTGGCATGCATGCATTCTTGGAATGCTATCCCCCTGATCACTCACCATGTTTTAGAGGCAGCCTCGTTATTTATTTGAGTCAAAGAAATTATGAAGATTTCCCCTGACTATCCACAATTAACAGTAATGGGAAAGGATTCAAAAGGTACAGTCTGAGTTTAATCCCCTAAATACTCAATAAATAAAAAGACAGTAAGATAAACATAGTGAGGCACTGTACCAAATACTGGGGAGAGAAAGAATATTGAAAATGGTTCTTGTCATCAAGAAGCTTAGATGAACAAATGAAGTATTTATTCTGCTCTTACTGTATGTAAATGGCTATGTTGGGGATACAAACAGAAAAATAAGACAGTCTCTACTTTCAAGGAGCTCAGGTTTTAATGGGAACATAGCACGGGTATAAGATTTCAGTTGCAAATCAAAAAGTCCCATGGTTCTTACAGTTCAGCAGCAAAGAAAGCAGATGGTAATGCCTTTGCTTTAATGTTATTTTCACTGATGAAGTGGTATCAATTGCTGATATGGAATCTTTTTGACAGTGTCGCAGACTTTGGTAGCAAGACCTTTCTCTTTTGGGTGTTCAGTCACTCTGGCTGTCACACCTTCGACAGCTGTCAAGATGCACAAGGACCACTTCCCAGGATGATGTCGGAGGGTACTGGGCTGGAAACATTGCTATTCCCAAGGTTCTAGGGTTCAGCATCCTAGGACATCTCTACCAGGGTCTGAGGGGGGATGGTATTGCGGTGGTAGCTATTGACTTGCCTACTATGTGATGCTTCTTGTCTACCTCTTGCTGTTTCAGTTAAACAAACTTGCTTGGCCTGAGGGGTAGCAGTTGCTGGGGATGGTTGGCCCCTTCTCCAGATAATGTCTGTGAGGCCTAATTATGGGTACCTCCCAAAGCTTTGCCCTGAACTTTCTTCTCTTTTCTCTCTATGCTCTCCTCCTTGGTGATCTCATTAGCACCGAAGGGTTCCATTATCACCTCCATTCAGAAGTTTCCCAGATCTAGAAAATCAGCCTTCTGAGTTAACCTGCCATACCACTAACTACTAGTAGTCACTTTGACCTAGATATTATATAGTTCTTTCAAAGTTAACACATCCCAACAAAATTCCTTATTACACACAGACCACCTCTCTCTTGAACTTTCATATTATTATAAGGGTTACCACCATCCTATAGGTTATCCAGATTCACAACCTCAGTGCCACCCTCAACTTTGCATTCTCATTCAGCCCCCTATCTAATCAGCTGACAAATCTTGTCATTTCTATCTCCACATCTTTCATATTTATTTCATTCCTCTCACACAGACACTACCAGATCTCAGGTTTAGCATCTCTCACTTGGACTATTTCAATAACCTATCCAATAATGGGTTATTAATTGGTCTCCCTGCCTCACATGTCTGCCCACTCCAATCCATCATCTCCAAAGTGATTCTGATAAGGCACAGTTCTGCCCACTTAACCTCCTCCCTCAGGAGTCCCCCCACTATCTCCAGGATCAATTATAAACTGCTATTTGGCCTTTAAAGCTCTCCTCAACTTGGTCTCTTTCTATGCTCCTAGTTTTCATACATATTACACCAACATCCTGTCCTTTGACTCCTCCATTGACCATTCAATCAATTTTAGTGGCCTCTAGCTCGTTAGCTGACATAACAGCAATGCACAATATGAGTACAGGGGAAAACTAAGGCATTACCACCAGGGTAGCAAGGAATTTCCAGGCCTTTCATATCATCTAAGCTAGAGTCAAATCCATGAAGTTCTCAGAGACCTCTGAGTCCATGTTACCTGAAATATTTAATGTTCAGGATATGGAAAGTTTCATCTCAAGAGTCAGAAGCAGACAAACTATGTGTAATGAGGAATGATTGTTCTGTGAATGAGTGATGGTGTAAGGTAAGGAGTGAGGTCTTTCCTTTCATTTCTCTATACTAATAAGCAGGATGGGCAACTAGGTGGCATAGTGGATGGAGTGGGCCTGGAGTCAGGAAGACCTGCGTTCCAATCTAGCTTCAGACACTTACTGTGTGAACCTACACAAGTCACTTTTCTACTTGCCTCAGTTTCCTCATCTGTCAAATGATCTGGAGAAGGCAATGGAAAACTCCCGTATCTCTGCCAGGAAAACCCCAAAAAGGGGTCATGAAGAGTCAGTCATGAGTGAAAAGCAACTGAACAATGACAGACAGGTTAGATCATGAGTGGTATGCTGTTTCCGTGTACTTCTACATGTGTTGATTTTCTATGTACACAGGTGAGGGAGGGTTCAGACATAGGAGTTCTACCAAACCCCCTCATCGTATCTATTTCCTTTGCTGTTATTTTTATTCAGAACTTAAGCACCAAAAAATAAACGTGCACACACACACACACACACACACACACACATACATACATACATACACTAGATCACAAAGTTAGCCATACATGAAATTATGGATCTGAATTATGCACAGCTTGCTTTTCTTTTTGACCCCCCACCTCATTTATACAGCAGGCTCCCAGCAATCAGTGAAAAGAGGGGAAAGGGGGATTGATGGTAATCAAAAGTCTCCTTGAGCTCCAGAAGAAAGTCTTTCACATTGCCTAATAAGAAGCTATTTTCCATGAGTTTGGTATCTTATGTTATCTGATGGGTCTCCTGTTATCTATCGTCAAGGTCCAACATCCTCCAGTATGAACTTAGCTGAAAGATCTGAGAGAACACTGACCTTGTGACCAGTGGTATAACTGCTCAACCCTTCCACATGTGTTATACCTTGAAGAATTTATCACTTTGTCCATTGTACTAAACTCTCCCCAGGGACAACCACATACCACAAGGGAACACAAATACAGCCATACAAACAACATAAAACTGAACTGCTCAGCCTAATGACATCTCTCAGGTTCATTGGTCTATCTCTGTCTTTCTCTGTCTCTGTCTGTCTGTCTGTCTGTCTCTCTCTTTGTGTCTGTCTATCTCTCTATCTCTGTCTCTCTGTATGTATGTATGTATGTCTCTCCTTCTGTCCTTCCCTCCCCCATCTCCTTGTCCCTTTAACTGCATTTGTCAGTATTGTATGAAGTTTGATCTATGAATAATATTCCTTAAGCCTGGGTTAGCTTTACTTTTATTGGCTGATTAGAGCCATTCTCAGAAGAGAAGAGACACAGATGCCATTGTCAAAGTCATGAGCAATAGCTGCCACCTTCCTGTCCTATGGAACAATTGCCCAGCCTTCCTGATAGTAGATAGGGGGAAAGACAATGAAGACTCCCTTGACCCATCCCTTTGAAAATCAACATATATGGATGTCTATGAATACAATGTGTGCTCCTCCAGGACCCCAACCATTGCTAGAGTCAAGAGTCTATTTCCTGCAAAGTACAAAATACTACTCAATGCATAGCCCATAGACATTTGCTCCCTGAGGGTAGGGTGGTGACTACCTTTCAGATATATCAAGTTTCTCTACTACATGGCTTTCGAACCTTCCTCCAATTCCCTTTGTCTTTTTTTTTTCAGTAAACCTTCCCTTCCTCCTATTCAATAGAAATAGAAATAAATTCCCAAGTTTGCTATGGATAAGCACATAAGAAATAAAATAGATTAATTGGATTCCTTTTTAAGCACTCACAGGAGCACTGAGCTGTATAAATCAGTTTAAGAAGAATTGTCACTTCGTTGATTGGAAATCAATTTTAAAAATCAAATCAAAATATTCTTTGTATCCCCTTGACAAGCTTCTCCTGTCCCACTCCCCACTGTTTTCCCACCATTGCCAGTTATAAGCTATTTAGCAAATTTCAGACAGTAGACACTGCTACACTTACCAAAGGGAACTTGGAAGTATTGGTTACTAGAGAGAGAGTCTCTGGCAGGGGAAGAAGGCTGATATCCAATGAAGAATCCAAGTAAGTGTGGACCAATGCCCAGGTCACGTGAAGAACCAGGGTTTTTCAGGAGCATAAAGATGTAAGGATTTAAGATAAAAGATGGCACCAGAATGATGACTTCAAGCCAGGGAGGAGTTCATAACATGAGGAGTGGAATGCCAAGAAGCTCTGGTGAATGGTTGCTTAGCTGATGGGAAAGCTTTGGCTTTTTATGGCACCATATCCTGTCCTCACTCAGGCCTCCTCATGATGTACAGGGCCTTGGTACCCACAGTCCAGCCAGTAAAACACTGGGCTTGGAAACTGGGCTAATTTTTTTTCTTTTTTTTTTTTTTACTGAATCTATGATTTAATTGCTATCAGGAATATCCCAGTGAGGAGAGCCCTTCTACCAATCAAGATACCTTCTCCACATCTCCACAATCAATAAACATTTATTAAGCATCTACTATGTACCATGTACCGACAATTTAGGGAGTTACCCAAGATTCAGTGACTTGTCCAGGGTCATACAGCTGACATATATGATACGTAAGACTTGCACTCAGATATTCCCTTCTGTCTTTAACTCAGCTGCCTCTTCTGTACTTTTTATATTATCTGCAGCAAAGGGAAGGTTTTATGTGTATGTACAATTTCTTTGTTCATTTGTTTTAAGTCAGTTATAGCTTAGCTCTGAAGTATTATTTCTTAAAAAAGCAGCTGGATGGTGAAATGGATAGAACATTGTACCTGAAGTCAAAAACACTTGAGATCAAATAAATGAATATCTATCTATCTATCTATCTATCTATCTATCTATCTATCTATCTGTATCCATCCATCTAGATAACACATATTTGTGGATATATGTGTGTGAATATATATGCACATATACACATAAATATGCATGTATACACACACACTAGCGTGTGCCCCTGGACAAGTCATTTGACTTCTGATTGTCTCAGTGTTCTCCTCTGTAAAATGGGAATACTACTAGCACCTACTTCCTCAGGTTGCTATGAGGACAAAGTGAGATAATATTTGTAAAACTCTTTTGCAAGCCATAAAGCAAGCTCAATGTTATTGTTATTGTTGTTATTATTATCGTAACCTGGGGATCAAGCCCATTTGCATAACTCTCCTCATCTGTAGAAAATAATTACTTGATGCTCTTGTGTTTGAAGAGGGGGCAGAGTTGGTGAGACCTTGGGAGAAGAGACATCCTTGTTCCAGTTCTGAGATAAGACAATGGGATTTCTGGTGCTGTTCATGGAGAAATCCCTGAAGAAAAAAAAAACTCTGGGAAGATGCCAACATGTACCTACGTCAGAAAAGCCTGGATCTCTTCTCTTACAAGCTCTTGTCAACTCTGCTCCTCAAACAACATGCAGCACGAAGTAACCATTCTCCACCAATAAAGGGAATCTTATGTAAATAGGCTTAAATCCTTAATTACATTATTAAGCAACAATAACCCCCAAACTTTCCTTACCATTCCTTACCTCAAGATTACAACTACCATGACCAAGGAAATCTGATTTACAAATCAAAGTTCTCAAAAATAGTCAGCATATAGGAGGAGAAAATTGAAAGGTCCTAATGGACATGACTTCCTTCTTTTCTCTACTGGGTTCCAAAGAGTACTTTTCACTTGCTAATTCACTAAGGATTCTAACTGGCTTTTAGCACCATTTTCCTGTATTCGGGGGAGTGTTAATGTGATTTCTAGCATTGTATTAATTATTTAATATTTTAATACTGTAACAAAATTCTATAATACCAAAACAATTAGACCACTTCATGAAGTTTTTAACACAAGGGTTACTTGATTTGGTCAAACTTTACCCTTGATAATACTCATTTTCAAGGGAAATTGAGTTTTATTACTTAAGTGGGATTGAAGAGAAAATGTAATCTAACACCACAGAACAGGGTTGTAAGAATGTACTCGTTTACAGTAGTCTCCCTCTTTTCCATGGTTTCACTTTCTGGGGTTTCAGTTACGCATAACCAACCTTGAGATCCTGGGGAATGACAGAATTAGGACTCGAAGGAGGGCATTAGCACATGTTTCAAGGACACATAGGGACCAGGGACAGACACTGTACCAAGAGCAGATGGAGGGAAGATAGACACACATGATGGACAGATAGGCCAGGCTAGAGATTGGAACAGAGTAAAGGTCTCTTCTCTTTGAGCCAGAAGTCTCAAACCAAGACCCCCATTCTGCAATGGTGAGCTCTGAAGGGAGTTTTTTAGTGTCTTTGGTTGTTTGTTTGTTTTTTTTTTGGGGGGGGGGGGGGAGTTGGGACTGAAACACCAAGCCCAGGGGCAGGAGCAAATAGAGAGAGAGAGACAGAGAGAGAGACAGAGAGAGAGAGAGAACACTGTACAGTATTGTACTGTAAGCAGAGTACTATATAGAAAGTATTGTACAGTAAAGTTAACATAGGTGGATTGGGGGAGGGAGGGGAATTTCAGAATTCTTTATGTAAAACTGTAATGTGAATTTACATAGAGTGAGAACTGACCACCCTAGGGTTCAGTTCTATTCACAGTTTCACACTTCCTGGGGGTCTTGCAATGTATCCTCCCTGGGTAAGAGGGGTATTCTGTATATGACTGAGCTAGGCCAACCCTGACAACTGAAACTTAGAATTACTAATTCTTTCTTTTCCAAATCAGCCCAAGGCACTGTTCACAGAAGTTAGTTTAATACAAGCAGGTCAAAATGCTTCTGCTTTTAAAGATCAGCTTTCTCATTAAGCAGCAACAGTGCTGAATGAGGGCCTGACCATGAAACAATGGGGGAAAAACTGATCCAATATTATTTTTCCTTTTAGTTTATCTCTATAAAGCCAGAAAATGTTCTGTATATCTCTCTAACATGTCCTTAGCTCCTGTGTCAAAGGATCATAGATTTGAGAGCTGGAAGAGACCTCTGAGATTCTCAGTTTTCATGCTCTCATTTTATAGGCAAGGAAATTGAGGTCCGGAGGGGTTAGGTCAATATTGAAACACCAAAGTTCTCTAATTCTAAATCTAGCGCTAAATAGTATCACATTTCCTCCCTTCCAAAGGAGAAACCAACATTTTTCCTTTTTAATGTTTTGGAGACTCAAAGAGAGCTGTAAAAGAGTTAATTTTGATTCTTTAAAATTTAAAAAGTTTTTTTTTCCACAAACAAAACCGATATAACCAAAATTATAAAGAAAGCAGAAAATTGGAGCTGGGGGGAGGTAATTTTATAACAAGTATCTCCAATAAAGGCCTCATTTCCCAAATATGTAGAGAACTGAGACAAATTTATAAAAATACAACTCATTCCCCATTTTACAAATGGTCAAATGATATGAACAGGCAGTTTTCAGACAAAGAAATCAAAGTTATCTATCATGATATAAAAAATATATCTAAATAACTATTGATCGAAGAAATGCAAATTCAAACAGCCCTGAGGTACCACCTCATACCTATCAGAGTAGATAATATGACAAAAAAAAGGGAAATATTGGATATTGGAGGAGATGTGGGAAAACTAGGGCACTAATGCCCTGTTGGTGGAATTGTGAACGGATCCAACCATTTTAGAAAGCAATTTGTAACTATGCCCAAATTTGATTCAGCAATACCACTGCTAGATCTATCTCCCAAAGACATCCAAAAAAGGGGGAGCGGGAGGACCTATTTGTACAAAAATATTTGTAGCAGCTCTTTTTGTGATGGCTTAGAATCAGAAATTGAAGGGATACCCATTAACTAGGAAATGGCTAAACAAGGTGTGGTATGTGATGGTAATGGAATATTATTGTGCTATAAGAAATGACAAGCAGGATGATTTCAGAAAAACCTAGAAAGACTTATGTGAACTGAAGCATAGTGAAATGAACAGAACAATGAGAACATTGTATACAATAAAAGTAATGCTGTTTCATGAAGAGCTATGAATGACTTAGCTATTCCGAGCAATACAATGATCCAAGACAATCCCAAAGAACTAATGATGAAGCATATTTGCTTCCTCCAAAGAACTGATATTAATTAAAGGCAGACCAAAGCATGCTAATTTTCACTTTCTTTCTTTCTTTTCCTTTTATTCAAGTCTTATACAAAATGACTAATATGGAAATGTTTTATATAATTGCACATGTATAACCTATATCTGACTACTTACCATCTCAGGGAGGGGGAAAGGGAAACAGAGAGGGATAGAATTCAGAACTCAAAAATTTAAATAAAAATGTAAAAAAAAAATTGTGAGGAAAAAAAGGTTATGACTAGGGCATGCTAAAGACACACACATACACACACACACACCTACACCTACACACCTTTACCTATCAACAACAGCTGCTACTTATGTAGTGCTTACTATATGTTAGGCATTGTGCTTTACAATTATTATATTATTTGATCCTCACAAAACCCTGTTAGGTAGGTGCTATTATTATCCTTATTTTATAGCTGAGGGAACTGAAGCAAAGGTTAAATGACTTGCCCAAGATCATACAGCTAATAGGTATCTGAGGCTGGATTTGAACTCAGGTTTTCCTGAATCCAGGCCTTACTCCAGCATTCTATCCAATATGTCACCTTGTTAAGTTCAAACTTTTGACTTAATATATTGAAGTTATTCGCAGTAGTAGTCCTGCTCACAGCCAAGTAAATTCTATCTGCTCTGAGGAGCCATCAGAGGACTTTGATGTGGATACTAAAAGGGATTTCTGCCCCCCCCACCTCCCCCACACACACCCCACCCCCAGTTACATATCCCTAATGGAAACAAAAAAAAAAATGTTTAAAAGCTGAGGGCCAGAAACAAACCATACAATCAAAACATCAGCTTCTGTTGCTGCTTAATAGTCTCTTGTAGGAGAAAAAAAAAAAGGGCTGAAATTAGAAAACCCCAAAGGAAATGGGATGGTAGCCAAATCTAACCCAAACTGACAATTAGCCACGGTGGGTGTGGCCAATAATTGTTTCTCTAAGCCTGCAGATTCTATTATTGTTTTCCCAATCTATGTGATAAAGTTAATAAGCTATTGCAAATAGTTTAGCAAGCAAAATGTTATTTTTCTTAGCAGCAGTGGCTACAAAATGCAGATTAGTCATTTATTAAAATTGAAACTGATGGAGATGGTATACTCTAGGAACTATACCCACTAAAATAAGCTTTGCCTGTTAATATTTTTATGCTATCATAAATGGAGGTTCTTTTGAGAGGTTTGGGGTGGGGGGAGAAAGATTGACCTTTAAGTTAAACACAGACAAATCATGTTTCCTAAGATATTAAATTCCATCCTGGAAATTTGATATGCTTCATCCTGCTAAGAAACTGATATGGATACCAAAAGATGAATACATAAATATTTCTAGTTTCCATTTTCTTCCGGCAGAAAATGTGGGTGATTATTAAGGGCAGAAGAGTCATTTTTGTTAAAATTACTCTCAAAACCACTTCCTTTGAAGATATATCATATAGTACATGCCAATGCTCATTGCAAAAGGCATCTGTGCAGAATTGCTAAAGAATGTGCCTGTTCATGTGCATGTGTGTGCTCATGTACACACACGTGTGGCTTACTTCTAATCATCTACTCTATATTGCTTACGAAGAAGCTCTTCCGAATTTATAGTAAATTTGTCCATAACCCTGCTTTGAGGAAGAAAAAAGGTTAGCAAGAAATGAAATGGCAATTAATGATTAGTAAGTAATTATCAAATTTGCAGAGAAACCTGCATCGGAATCCAAGGTTTTTAAGATACAAGTCAACTCTCAATTTCTCTGATGCTAAACCACTCCCCCTCTCTAGGGCTCAGTTTCTCCACTATCAAATGATGGGGTTGGATGGCCTTTAGGATTCCTTCTAGTTCTAGCAAGCTTTGATTCTAGGTCATAATACTGAAAATGAGCAGGAGAAAACAAGAGGGTGGCAATAGAACAAATGGTAGTGTTTGGAACAGGTGAGAAATCATAATTTCAAAAACCAAAAGGTGACCTGAGAAATAATTTCTTTTCCAGGAATAATTGCTCTACAGCCCTGCATCAGTAAGTCAATCTCCCATGGGTGTCACCTGATTTTGCCCTTTCTAGTCCTTATCCCAATAACCCACTCCACTCCTTCCTTCCTCTCTTCTCTCCCTCCCTCCCTCCTTCTCTTTCTCTTTCTGTCTCTCTGTCTCTGTGTCTCTCTCTCTGTCTCTCTCTGTCTCTCTCTCTGTCTCTCTCTCTGTCTCTCTGTCTCTCTCTCTCTCTCTCTCTCTCACACACACACACACACACACACACACACACACACACACACACACACACACACACCACTCATAGATATATAACCGTTCCAGAGGGGCTACAAGATACCACCTGATTCAAAATCCACTTTTCAGCCAGATGAATATCAAAATCAGAGCTTCTTAACCTAGTCTCCCCTGACCCCTAAGGGTTCCATGGGTAGATTTCAGAGGACTATGAACTTGGAGGGAAATACAAAAATTTATTTTCACTGACCTCTAACTGAAATGCAGCATTCACTCCAGTTATTTTGAAATGTTAGTCAGAAAATGAGTCCATAGGCTTCATCAAACTGCCAAAGGGGTTCATGATAAACAAAAAGGGTAGGAATCCCTGAATCATCCAGAGTGGACTGTAACCTATTCGTTCCTTTGGCATCCAGTTGAGAATTTTGTCTCCACAAAGGTCAAGAAATTCTAATTGCAATCTAACCTGTTCTAATTTAAGCCAGCTCTCTTGTATTCCATCTTACATGGAAATGGAGAATAGTGGATAAAAAACGCTATATCTTTGCTGCCTCTGACTTATTCTTCCCCTTTCTCTTATCTAGGCTATTCCACATCAATCGCTTTCACTTTTCTATCTCTTGGATCACCTTTCTTACATTTTGCTGGACCCTCAGTCATTTCTCTGTACCTATTTGAAAGTGTGCTGATCAGAACAGGACCCAATATCCTAATAAGGGTCTGACCAAGCCAGGGTATAGAAGAAGTCAGATTACTTCTCAGCTTCTTCAAGACATGTTTCTTTCAGGTTAGTGCTCTGCCAGAATTCAGTTGTGACCATTCACATTATTAGTGGTGATGTGTTGTTGTAGTTATTATTGTTGTTCGGCCTTCATTTTTGAGAGGACCAATGGTATCAGTAGGGTGATGTTTTGACCTGCGAGTGAATAGGATTTAATTGAAGCAAGGTCAAAGTCAAGTCATCAGCCTTACTCTCTCCTCCAGTCATCAGAGTCTAGTAGCAAGATGCCTTAGCCTTTTTAAGCTAAGATCTTTCCCAGGTTTCAGTTTGCCTGTGGCAACACCCATTCAGTGCTTAAGGGTTAGGTAAGAATTGAGGCAAAAGATGGCCTACTCTGCTTTTACAAAAGAACCCATCTGGGAAGAGAAGACCCTCAGAGTTCCTACAGTGGTGATCTGACAATGGAAATAGCTGGGGTTTCATGATTATCCCAGCTGTATCTAGTCTGATCTATATTATCCCAGCTGTATCTAGTCTGATCTATATAACAGCAAATTCAAGGGAGGCTGTTGGAGAGGACCCAACTCTACAATCTAAAAATTAACACTATGTGGTAGTGGAGCCATGGAACTATGCCACACAACTATGGTCCTACCAACTATAAGACAATGCAAGACACCGTTGCTTCAGAATACAGCAAACACTGTGAGATGAAATAAATATCATTACACATTAGAATTTGTAGGATTCAGGAAATTTTATCAAGAACAAGTAAAGTAGTAAGAATTTATTCAGTCCCCTCATCAGGAGTTCTCTCCCCAACTCCAGGTTCTCCCAACCCAGATACCTACATGTTGGGCTTCCTTAGGAAGGAGCTTTCTCTTTACATTGATTCCCTTCCCACTTCATCAAAATTGGCAATGGACTAGCTGTTTAGAAGGAAATTGCTGATCAAAATAAGGTGTTAATCAGAGGCATCTGGGTAGTGTGCAGGGGATCAGCTTTGCAATCAGGAAGATCTGGGTTCAAGATCTACCTCTGGGTTTGTGACTAGTTGTAGGAACAAGGGAAAGTCATTTAACCTCTAGCTTCTCCCAGGCAATTTTAAGACTATATTATGGATAAAGTAGTCAATCACAACAGGAAAGAGTGTTTCTTACTTTGAATGAAATTGTATTTCAAGATTCCTACTGAGAACAGGCATTAAAAATTGCTTTAGGATATTGTCTGGGACAGCTAGGTGGTTCAGTGGATAGAGTACTGGGTCTCAAGTCACAGACTCATCTTCCTGAGTTAAAATCTGTCCTCCGACTAGCTGTGTGACCTAAGGCAAGTCACTTAACCCTATTTGCCTCAGTTTCCTCATCTGTAAATTGAGCTGGAGAAGAAAATGCCAAACTATTCTAGTATTTTTACCAAGAAAACCCTAGCTGGGGTCACAAAGAGTCAGAGACAATGGAAAACGACTAAACAACAATAAAAAAAATTGTCATTTACCCTATCTCCTTCATAAGGGCTCCAACCTACATTAATCACTACTTGACATGATGAAGTCCTATACCATCTATCACTCATTTTAACACTCACTGACATTCTGAGTTACCTGGCAAGTGGAGCAAAGCACCCTATTGATGACAAGAAATCTAGGATCTAGACATGGCTTTGCCACTAGTGAGTTATATAATCTTGGATAAACCACTTTCTATCTCCAGTCATAGTAGGTGATCTCTAAGTTCCTCTCCAATTCTAGCATTCTAAGATTCCATACAATTGAGTTCTCGTTGCCCCCACAACCCAGCTAGACTATTAATTGCTGAAGAGCAAGAGCCATGTTTCCACATCACCACCCTGGCACCTGAAATAATGGCATGTATCTTTTCTTTCTTTCCTTCCTACCTCCCTCTCTTTTTTCCGCTTTCCTTTTTCCCTTTCATAACTTTTCTCTCCCTCTTTTCTTTTCTTTCCTTTTTTCCTCCTTCTTTTCTTTTTCTTCCTTCCTTCCTTTTTTCCTTCCTTGCTTTTTTCCTTCCTTCTTTCCTTTTTTCCCTTCCTTCCTTCCTTCCTTCTTTCCTTCCTTTATTTCTTTCCTGTCCTTCCTTTCTTTCCTTCCTTTCCTGTCCTTCTTTTCATTCTTTCCTTTCCATGCCTCTCCTCTTAACAGACATTCAGTAAGTGCTTAGAGCATGATTATCTAAAGACTAAACTTACATAGAGTTAAGTAGAGAATAGGGCCTTGACTCAACAGGCTTTGATTGTAATGGTGGTATTTCATGAAGAGGCCTATATAATAGACTATTTGAGATAAGGAGTTACAGAAATATTGTGAATAATTGCATGCTACTTTGTGCCTTTCTTATGTTTTTGTCATGTATAATTCTGTCTTGTGATTATCTATCTGTTATTTTTCTCTACTTGACTATAATCTCCATGAAACTAAAGAGAACATTTTATCTAAATTGTATATCTTTCCTAGGCCCTAGAACCCACAAAAGAAACTTAACAAATGGTTATTAAATTAAATTTAATTCCTAGGGTCTTTCAAATCATGATACCTAAGTGTTCCACTTATGCCTGACTTTTTTTTTAATCTGTCTATTGCATTTAATTTACTCTCTCTCATGTGGAACCAATAAACATATTTTCCCCCATCCCTTCCACAAAGCTCTTTTCTTTCTTCATCTTACTCAACTTATCTCTCCAAAAAGCTAACCAAACTCAGCTCCATTGATTTCCATCATTACAGTACCTTTCTCACCATTTGGGTATGTGTCTGTAACACTTTCAATTCCATGATTACAGAATTTTCTGAGTTTGTTTTTATCATTCTCACATAAAACAATATATCTATCTATATCTCTTTAAAAAAAAAAACTACGTAGTTTAAAACAAGTATTTATTAAGGTTTTTTTAGAATGAATTTCTCTACTGGGTGCAGGGAAGCAACCAAAATGTAAAACATGGGCTCTGATCTCAAGGAGAGAGAGACATGACATAGAATTGCAATGGATAAGTCAAGAAGACCTAAGTTCAAATCCTGTCTCAGATATTTATTAACTAAACTACCTTGGGAAAGTCACTTGACTTCTGCCTGCCTCAGTTTCTTCATCTGTAAAATGGAGATAATAATACCACCTCTATCCAAAAGTTGTTGTGAGGATCAAATGAAAGATTTGTAGTGTTTTGCACACCTTAAAGCAATATAGAAATATACCTATTGTTATCATTACTAACCCCACCAGGTGGGAACATTTTTGTCTAGTTTGTCCTTCATTCTCAAAGAGAACCATGACATCCGGAAGATGATGTTGTGAATTGAATTTAAGTGAGGGAGGGCTGTGCAAAGTCACCAACCTCATTTTCACCTGCAAAGCCATCTGGGTTCAGTGACCAGATATAGATCAGGATGACTAGAGATGGATGGCCCAGCAGGGAGGTAAATAGTGTCAAATGAATAGACTGGGTCTAGGACATAAAAATCATCGTAGCCTGAGGTGGTCAGGAAAACGTTATTGAAGGGATGGAGTTTGAATTGACCTTTAAAGGATGAGTAAGATTTGAAGGGGCAGAGAGATGACAGAGGGGTATCCCAGCTACTGGGAGAAGTGTGCAGAAAGAAGGAATGGTAGCACATTGCAAGGCATTTGCAGGAACTCACTCATAAGTGGACTTTTTTACCACAGGTTTTCATAGAATAGCAATGTGAGCTTTTATTGAAGAAGGAGGTTGGGGCTGAATCACCTTAAATGGTCTTAAAAGGTTTTAAGTGGCAGGATTAGGGATACAGACATTAATCAGCAGTTAATGAATAGTTCGTGAAAGTTTGGGGAGCAGAATATAGTTCTTTTAGGAAGACTCATCTGGTAAGGATGTATAAGAGAGGCAAGAGGGGAAAGAGACTGACAACAAGATCTCTGGTGAGAGGATAGTAGCCCTGAAATGATTATAGAACTGGCATTTCAGAATACCTAAAAGGACAAAGCAAATTTTGTGTCATCTGGCATTCCTGGTCTTTCTAGTATTAAGTATCATAATGACAGTGTCTCATTTTTAGGGCCATAGGGCACTGGAGCTGGAGAGTATCTCATAGGCCATCAAGAAACTAAACTCTTTGCAGTGGTGGTCAGACTGAAAATGAAGGGCTGGATCCAAGAGTCATCATATCAGCCTTTGTCTCCTCAGGTCATTCTGATCTTTCCATGCCACCTACTAGTTTGTAATACTTCTCAAAGCCAGGACTGTTTTATACCACATTGTAGATAGCCAGTAAGTGTCTGATGATGGCTCTGATGACTATGATGGTAATAATGAAAGAAGAACTGAAAAGGTCTTGGTGACTGATTAGATATTATGAGGGATGGAAGGGGATGCAAATGACTCAGGCTTCAAACCTGGTTCTTAGGAGAGTGTGAATATCACAGAAATCAGAAGGGGAAAATGATGAGTTTCATTCTAGACATAGTGAAGTTGGGTTGGTGGTAGAACACTCAATGGGATGAATCCAACAGAAGATTGGAAATTCTAGATGTTATAAAATGGTCAATATCAGACAAGTAACTATGAAATCATCCCCACATACTGGTATCAGAATTGTAGAAGTGGATAAGAGGTTCAGGGCAAAAGGAGAGAAAAACCCAGTGCTATGCATTAAACTTTGGGGGATGCCCAAGGAAGAGGAGGAAAAGGAATCAGAAGGGGAAAGAGAAGGAATTCTAAGCTTGATTTAACTTTAAGGAAGCCTACAGAGGTTAATTAAGAAATGTTAGTACAGTTAGTCAACTGTATTTTAATGTCAGTACTCTGATTGAAGGGGAAGGCTTTCTCTTTTGAAGGAAGAAAATTAATCCCTACTGATTGGAAAAGGATCATCACAGGGAATTTGGGTTAGAGATATTTATACACACATCAGTCCACAACAAAACTTAAGAATAGAAGCATGTAATCCCCAAGTGTTCCCTGAAAAGAATAATGTGCAAAACTGTTTGCATAACAAATGAGGAACTCCACTGAAGGTCAAGGGTGACAGATGTGCTGGAGGCAGTCTATTATGCAAAAATATTCAGGGAAAGTCAGGTATCAAAAATGACAGAAAATAGATAGACCACCTAACTAACAAAGTCTCTTTAGTCCAGCAAGCCATTGGATCAGGAGCTGGGGATTCAGGTGGACAAGCCATGATTGGATTATTTCGACAAAGATGGCAAGTGTAGGATGATTGATTCTGACATTTGTGAGATCCATGCTCCCATCATGCCAAGCAATGACAATTTCAAATAGAATATTCATATGTAGTATATCATAATAGACCCTTCTCTCTTACATACTCACTTTCTTCCACCTTTTGTCATGCCATATGACCTAGGAAGATAGTTCCATTATGCACAAGGAGAGAGGGACATGAAGTCAAATAAGATGAGAACTAATTGGAAGAGTCAAGAAGAAAACCCCAGACCTTCTTTGATAAGTTATAAGGAAGTGGTTAAAACTTCCTATGGAAAAGATCAGAAAAAATTACCAATAAGGGTTTTCCACACCAAACTATCTTCCAAGAGATGTTACTAGGCCCAGAAGCCATATGTATACCCCAATGGACTTTTAAGTCAAATAATATGTTTAGGAAGAATTGTTTGAATCTCAACTTTAATATGTGATCTCAAAGAGATGTTACAACTTGCTCAGGCCTTATCCATAAAATAAGGAGTTTGGATTAAATGTATTCTGAAGTCCTTTCCAACTCTGGACCAATGAGCCTTTAATCCTAAGTGCTGTAGTCTGGGACATAGTTATCCACATACAAAGAAAGATTCTTTTTTTTTTCTAGTATCATGTATGTAGGTATACCTTTACTTTGAAGGCAGATTACCTGAACTGCAGACATTGGATAAAAAAAAGGAAGTAGTCTCAACTTGCCTATAAAATAAAACCTATAAGATAGTAGCAATAACACATTTTGTCCTGTCTTCCTTACTAAAGACTTAACTCCAGGGCAAAGATATGCCTTCTACTTCCACTGTCCCTTCTCACAAAATCTCACTCAAATTTAGTGGATGCATAAATGCTACTAATTAGGTACCCAGAGCAGGTAAGATAGTTACTGGGCCAGTGCTTTCTAAAATGAACCTTGTACTTGGTTACTTTTCACAGACCTCTACCAAAAGTGAATTTCAAATTCTTTCATGTTTGAAAGTCACAAATTTCTTGTCTACGCAATTATTACCATGAGTTTTTGGAATCCTCCCTCTGTTCCCTGATCCTCCTTTCCAAGTGATGACTCTGCCTTCTTTCCTCAAAGCATATTCCCTTCTTGTGGTCTCGCCTGTAAGATACTCTTGCCATGGCTCAGGTAAAGTATATTTTCCTCAGGTTCAATGGTCCTTAACCCTATTTGGGGGATATGCTAATTTTAGTTAACAAAATACCCTCAGGAAATGAATTTTCACTTCCAGACTTTGCCCAGTAGTTAAAAACAAAACAAATCAAAAAATTCATCACACAACTAGGAAATACACATTGATGTGTAACATATACAATTGCCCAAATCATCTTGATAGCAAATGTGCTACATTAAGGGGAAAAAATGACATTGTTTAGAGGGGGTCATTATTATCCAGTATTTTCTAAGATTAATTGATTCTGTCTGAAAAAGTACTTGAATTGCAGTAGGTGAAAATGATATACCTGCACTAATTCTTTACCCCAAATCTCCCTGGATCAAGGCCAGTGTTTATGACAAGATGGCATTATTTGCCATTATTGTTCTATTGGTAATAGCTTTGTCTGAACACCCAGGTACAATACTGATAAGCATCTCAATGGGACCCACAATAGAAAGATATCACAGTTTCAATAAAAAAGGTGCAGTTGCCAAAAGCTATTTGTGCTCAACTAAGTAAAGAAACTGAAATGTAATTTTGTCCTGAACTTAGGAGAGAATAGTGTTTTTAGTCTGTGACATGGAAGTGTAGCTATTTTCAAAGGATTATTACTGACAAGTACTAATAAGCCAAAGTAGTTCATCTGTGGTGGGGGTGCAGAGAGGGCTGACCTTGGAATCAGGAAGATCTGGATTTGACTCTCACTTGAGAAGCTTACTAGTTATGTGACCTTGGATAAGTTGTCATTAACCCTCAGTTTCCTCATCTGTAAAATTGGAACTGTAACACCAGCTACCTCATAGGGTTGTTAAGGGCATCAGGTGAGACAATGTAAACCTTGTAAACTTTGAAGCCCTATGAGTTATTATCAACTTGATTTATAGTAATACTTCAGTAATATTCTGCCCAGCATGTATATTAGCCCAAATGGGAGAGTGATTTATCTTTTACTTGAAACACCTAACTGAACCTTATTTAAGTTTATTTTGATTAAAAACCAACAGATCTGATAATAAATATCTAGTCCCCTTAACCAAGAGCACTACCACAGCACCATAAAAGCAATATTGTCATTTAGCATCTCTGAAAAATAAATGATCAAATGGAGTAAAAAACAGTCTCTCAGTTTGAAAGTCTTTTATTTTCTTTCTTAACTCTGAACTATACTAAAATATTAGACTGTATTTAATTTATCATGAGTTTGATTTCTTAGAACTCTAGTAACTAGAAAATCATTTCACAGAACAGGATTTCCTTGTTTTTAAGAAAGACACAAGGCAAAAAATCTATGGTTTACCCCAAGCTGTAATCTGGTTTGTGATTTGCATAGGCACTATTTTTTTTCTCCTTTCATTTTATTGCCAAATTGTGTTGCTTAAGGATCTACCCAAGGACATTTAAAAAAAGAAAAAAGAAAGAAAGAAGGTCTGTCTGAAGGTCTTCACTTAAAGATGAAAGAAACAGCCTTTCTTAAAGTTTCAGAAGTGTTTCCCATGAATACTTCGGCATTTTCCCTTTATTTCTTCACAAGGAAGTATTTCCTGCCAAAAAAGGGAAACATCAGGATTGTTGACACTTGTGGCATGTAGTGGCTGAATGTGCTCCCTACCACTTGTGACGCTTTGTGATTTTAGGAGCAAACTATTAACCTATGATTGATACTGAATCTTCAGAGGAAATGAGTGTCTGAGATTTGTTGGTTTCTTGTTTATTTTTTGCATATTTGAATACCTCAATCCATCTGGCATCTCATAGTATTAAGTACTCCTTAAAACACAATGGTGCAAATCTGATCCTTTCCAATCCACACCACACCTCCTCATGCTATGTAACTCTCCCCCTTCTCCCCTGTAACTCTTCCACAGTGGGGACTGGCTCTACATTTCTTGACAATCTCAGGCTATCAATGCATACATTCAAGTTACCCAAGAGTCATGTACCACTCTTAGTACATCATCACAATAAGCAAGCATATCCATAGCTCTTTGGGATTTGTAAAACACTATAGATATTACCTCATCTGATCCTCACAATAACCTTGGAGGATAGGTGCTATTATTGTTATTCCTATTGTACAGAGGAAGAAACTGAGGCAGACAGAAGCCAAGTGCCTTATCCTAGGTAACACAGGTATTTAGTGTCTTGGGCTGGAATTGAAGTCCTAACTCTAAGCCCAGTGCTTTATCCATTGTACCACTTAAATGCCTACTAAGATAACCAGCTTACCTACTTTTTTTCAGTCATACATCCTTCTGATGAGATGCTTTATGCTGGTTTTCCTGTACATGCCCTTGTTAATAATGAATTGCAATCTATTTTTGCTCAACAAGTGCCCCATCTTTGCCCTTTCAGTGGTCCACCACAATATGTCACAAATTGTAGCATTACATTGTTCATAGCTATATGTCACTTGAAAAATATCTTGGGGGGGGGGGCTGAACCAAGATGGCAGCAGAGAAGCAGAAAAACTCCCTGTACTCCCCCAATAACCACCTCAATACTTACAAAAAAATGAATCTAAAAAAATTTAGGGCTACAGAACCCACAAAGTGAAAGAGAGAAAACTCCTGATTAAGGCAGCCCAGCAGGTGGACAGGAAGGGTCCATTGCAGCAGGCTGGGAGCAGAGCTGAGCACCACTTGAGCCTGCAGTTTTAGCCTCAGGGATGCCTGACCTTGGAGTAGACTTGGGGAGAGTAGATCCCAGAAGCTGTTGCAATTGCCAGATTTATCAACCCATAAATGCCAAAGACCAAGTGAGAGGTCAGTGGACTTTGGGAACAAGAGGTCCTGGAGTGTGGTTCGGCCTCCGTCGCCAGAGGGAGAAGCAGCTGAGGGGTACAGGCCACTGCCACATGGCTGCTTCAGAGCTCCTGGCATGCAGATTGTAGGGGGACTAAGCAACCAGTCTGAGGGGTAATTGCTCTTGCCTTAACCTACTTGGAACTGGATTGCTGTCTAGGGTGGAGGTCCTGGAGTGCGTGACCAGATGCCAGAGCAGTTGGAGGCTTCAGAGAGGGCAGCCAACTAATAGCTCTGGCAGCTGTGAAAACCCCAACAACTTGGGACAAAGCTCTCCTCTCTGGAAGCAGAGTTCTACTGTGGCAAAAAGCTTAAAAGTCAAGTAATTGAGTAGCAACATGAGCAAGCAAAGGAAGTAAAGCAAGTCAAACAGCAGTCAAACCTTAGATTCATTTTTTGGGAACAAAAAGGATTAAAGCATGGAACAGGAGAAATACAATGAAGTCAGAACTCTTATACCAAAAGCTTCCAAGAAAAATATGAACTGATAACAGGCCAAGGAGTAGCTTAAGAAGGATTTTGAAAACCAAATAAGAGAAGTAGAGGGCAAATTGGGAAGAGAAATGAGAATGATGCAAGAAAATCATGAAAAGAGAGTCAACAACCTGACTGAAGAAAATAACACCTTAAAAAATAGACTAACTCAAATGGCAAAAGAGGCTCAAAAAGCCAATGAGGAAAAAATGCCTTAAAAAGCCGAATTTGCCAGATGGAAAAAGAATCTCAAAAGCTCAGTGAAGAGAATCGTTCCTTCAGAATTAGAGTGGAACAAATGGAAGCTAGTGACTTTATGAGAAATCAAGATACTATTAAACAGATCCAAAAGAATGGAAAAAATAGAAGGCAATGTGAAATATCTCTTTGGAAAAACCATTGATCTGGGAAATAGATCCAGGAGAGATAGTTTAAAAATTATTGGACTGCCTGAAAGCCATGATCAAAAAAAGAACCTAGAAATCATCCTCCAAAAAATTCTCAAGGAAAATTGCTCTGATGTTTTAGAACCACAGGGAAAAATAGAGGTTGAATGAATCCACCAATCACCTCTTGAAAATGATGCCAAAAAGAAAACTCCTAGGAATATTATAGCCAGGTTTCAGAGTTCCCAGATAAAGGAGAAAATATTACAAGCAGCCAGGAACAAACAATTTGAATATTGTGGAAACACAATTGGGATAACACAGGATCTGGCAGCTTCTACATTCAGGGATTGTAGGGCTTGGAATATGATATTCCAGAGGTCAAAGGAGCTGGGATTAAAACCAAGAATCACCTACCCAGCAAAACTGAGTATCATGCTTCAGGGGAAAATATGGTCATTCAATGAAATAGAGGACTTTCAAGGATTCTTGATGAAAAACCAGAGTTGAATAGAAAATTTGATGTTCAGATACAAGAAGCAAGAGAAGCATGAGAAGGTAAACAGGGAAAAGAAATCAAAAGGAACCTATCAAAGTTGAGCTATTTACATTCCTACATTAAAAAAATAATTATAACATATGAAACTTTTCTCAGAATAGTTGAAGGGAATATAAATGTATATACATATATATGTCTATATAGGAAGGCATATGGGTATATCAATACATATGTGAGTGTGTATATATATGTGTACAGGTATACATAGACAGATGGCACAGGACCAATTGAATAGGAAGGGATAATACTTAAAAGGTGAAATTGAGAGGTGAGAGAGGAATATAATAAAAGGAGATGGGGAGATACAGAACATGGTAAATTATCTCATATAGAAGAGGCAAGAGAAAACTGTTACAATGGAGGGGAAGAACAGGAAGGCAAAAGGGAATGGGTCAACCTTATTCATTTAATTTGGCTAAGGGAGGGAATGACCTACACACTAAATAGGGTATGTCAACCTACATGGGAGTGGGGGGGAAGGGAATGAGAGGGGGCATGATGGAGGAGAGGGAAGGTTGGAGGGGAGGGCAGGTTGGTGGGGAGGGAAGTTAGAAGCACACACTTTTGAAAAGGGACAAAGGGTCAAAGTAGAGAACAGAACAAGTTTGGGGCAGGATAGGGTGGAGGAAAATAATCAGTCTTTCACAATATGTCCACTATGGAAATATTTTGCTTAGCTGCACACATGTGCAACCTATATTGAATTGCCTATCTTCCCAGTAAAGGTGGATGACAAGGAAAGAAGGGAAAGCATCTGGAATTCAAAATTTTAAAATCAAATGTTTAAAAAATATCTTATTGTTATTTCTTTTTACATGCAACTGGGAAATAAGATATACAGGCACTGGGGTATAGAGATTCATCTTGCCCTACTGGAAAGACAGAAGGGGTATGGAGGAAGATATAGGAGAGAGAAGATTGGAGGAGGGGATATACAGCTATTTAGGGGTAGTGAGTAGGAGAAAGATGGGGAGAAAATTTATAACTTAAAATCTTGTGAAAGAAAAATAAGAAAAAAAAAAAAGAAAAATATCTTTGCAGTGAATAGAGTACCAGCCCTGGAGTCAAAAAGACCTGAGTTCAAATCTGGCCTCAGACACTTTACTTAACACTTACTAGCTGTGTGACCTTGGGCAAGTCACTTAACCCCAATTGCCCTGCCTTCCCCCCTCCAAAAATAAAAAGGAGCAAAAAAAAAAAAAGAAAAAATCTTTATTGAGAAGATGGAAGCCTTCACCATGTGTAGGGAATCCCCTTCTTTTTAGACTACAAAACCAGTATGTGGCAAACATCCTTGGAGACTGGATGTTTTTCTGTTACATATCTTACTTGATTTTAACAAATGGAAGGTCATTAAACAAAGTTATCTCTGTTGTCATCTCTCTCAAGGAACCCAACAGGATTTCGAAATATCTGTGGGAATCTACCTTGTCAGAATACAAGCTAGAAAGTAATATGTTGCCTTACCAACACAAATGCTGTTTTATAGGCAGCAAAAACTAAGCTCAATGAGCATTTGCATTCTCTACATATTTTAGCCAACTATGTGACGGTAAAGATGTAATCTATGGAATATCATTTATAAAACCATACTTGTTCCTTTATAATATTTTTAATAAACATATCTTGCATGGCCATAAAGACTTTGTAGTGAAAGAAAAGTAAACATATAGGTTGGTAGTTACAGATATTTTCTTGGTTGTGTTTTGTTATTGTTGTTTTTGTTAAATAATAAGGCCCAAAGTTTGGTTTTGTTTTGTTTTTTCAAGCACTTGGTTACACCCTCTCCTCCAGAACCATAAAGCTTCAGTGTCCTCTAAATGAGATCACCTCCAGCAGAGATATCCACTCTGTGCACTTGGTCAAGGTTAGTCACTCTTCCCATTTTGTCATTTCTACTTCATGTACCAATCAGGAGTTCCTATGCTTAAGTCCAAGTTTAATGACTCTGATGTCATTGATGAAGAAAATATTCTGATTTATCTTTTAAAACCTTTTTTCCACTTTTCGTCTATTCATTTTTCTCATTCCAATTTCATCCTTACCTACCATTGGAATGATTTCACTAAATTCTGTATCTTTTACCAATCTTCCTCTTTTCTATTTTTTCCTCCATCAAAGCTTGCTGTTTTATGAGGCAATGCTGTTAATGGTCTTTAAAAATCTTCTTCTGTATGTTTTTTTTCAACCAGTTCATTCTGTAAATCAGCATGTCCTTTGCTGCCATATTTCTCTGCTGTCTCACTCAGTTCCTAGACTCTCTTAATCTTCTCTTTATGGCAAATGACTTATGTCAATTAAATTTTCTTAGGAAATGAAGATAATCAGGTATGATATCTATTTTTATTCATTTCTCATTTTTGCATTAACATTGTGTTTAAATAAGATAGGATTATTTGCACATATGTATTTAATTAATTTATCACAAAACTCCTTTTTTCTGACTTAAAACCTGCCCAAATCCTCAGTTCTGAAATTTAAAAACTGTTAATGACACAAACCCTATTTTAAAGAGAGTATCTTTATAGAATGGTGACTGAATATAGCTGTAGATTCTCCCATTTTTTTTCTCAGATACCAGAAATACCATGGAAGGTGATTCAGGACATAGGCAAAAATCCAACCCCATCAAGCCATATGAAATATCACCATATTTTTTCCATCTTTCTACCTCTATCCTATACTCCAGAGCAAGAATGAAGCTTCACTTGTCCATTGTAATGTCCCATAGCACCTTAGCTGAAAAATTGAATTAAAATGGAAAGATTATCCAATGCAGAGGTCCACTGAACTCAATGATGCTTAAAATGCATTCATTACTTTTAAAAATGTGTAAATGTATAAGACTAGTACAAAGTTATTTATTTCCTTCTACTCGGTATTCAAGTAAGGTGAGATTAGATGGATGATGGTGCCCAGGGCATGGCACTGCATTTCCTACTAGAAAAGCTTAATTTATGCATAGAAAACTGAATCTCAGATTATAACACATGATCCAATCAATTATACTTTTTTTTTCTATATAGCCCAGAGAGTTAGCACATTATTGTGAATGAGGATTGGACAGGCTCAGAGTCAGGAGCAGTTGAGTTCAAATTCTACCTTGGTTATATACTGACTGTAATCTAGGTAAATCACTTAACCTGTTAGGACCTCCAAGCAACCCTCTAAAAACAATATGTGCTTAAGTTAATTGGGGTATTTATAATAGTCAAAATAATTTATTCACTCAATCATTCTTAAAACAATATTGTTATTACTGTATATAATGCTCTCTTGGTTCTGTTCATTTTACTCTTCATTATAACAAGCACGTCTTTCCATGGTTTCCTAAGATCATTGAGATCATCATTTTTTTTAAAAGCAATTGGGGTTAAGTAACTTGCTCAAAGTTACACCGCCAGTTATTTCTGGGTGTGGTGCTAAGTATCTGAGTCCGGATTCGATCCCCAGGTCATCCTGACACTGGGGCCGGTGCTCTTATTCCCTGTGCTACCTGGCCGCCCCAAGATCATCATTTCTTATAGCACAGTAGTATTCCATCACAATCATATACCACAACTTGTTCACCCGTTTCCCAATTGAAAAGGTTCTTATCTGGGGTATAAGGCATTCCCTCATTGTTATTGATATTGAGTCAAGATATGCAACTCTTCATGACTCCATTTGGGGTTTTCTTGGCAAAGATTCTGAAGTGCTTTGCCATTTCCTTCTCTAGTTCATTTTACAAATGAGGAAATTAAGGCAGTAACATGCCCAGGATCAAACAGCTAGAAAGTGTCTGAGGTGAGATTTGAACTCAGGAAAAAAGAGTATTCCTAACTCCATGCCTGGTGATCTATTCACTGTGCCACCTAGCTGCCCCCATTAAGTACCATCAGGCAACCCTCTAAAAACAATATGTGGTAGAAAACGTTCTTACATAGTGTATAGGGAGTTTCTTCTTTAGGGCAACCTTTCTATCAATTAAGTCAAATGTCCAGTCCTTACCCTATAAAACTCATTCACGTATTGATTTTGTTTCTAGGTCCTAAGTACAAGTTTTGCCATGTGAAAAATAACCAAACCCAGCATGTGTTGGTAAAAGTGTAAAACCACCTCGCCCCCCCAAAAAAGACACAATTTTAAAGTTAATCTGCATTAGTAGCATTTTATCCATCACTTTAAGTCAATAAAATATTCATTCAAGTCCTGGTTTATAGTATTTGCTTATTTCATAGGTGTAAATGCTCCACTGAAAATTTAACAAAAGACTTTTTTTTTTTGCTTTTTGGAGGGCATTGCCCAAGTCACTTGCCCAAGGTTACATAGCTACTTGTTGTTGTTGTTGTTGTGTGTGTGTGTGTGTTAAGTGTCTGAGGCCAGAACCAAACTCGGGTCCTCCTGACTCTGGCACTGGCACTTTACTCACTGAGCCACCTAGCCACCCCAACAATAGACTTAGCACCTGATTTGATCTGGCTCCCAGATACCTATGCACTAAATGCTAGAAATGCTTTCTAGGATGTTTTTGGCATATTAGGGAATCAGCATGCTAGAGAATTGGGAGCCTTGATCTTGGATTCAGAAGGCCTTAGTTCAAGGTCTAGTTTCATAACTTTGAAGAACCAAATTAATATCACCTCTCTGAATCTGTTTTGTCATGTGAAGAACAGAAATGACATCTTCCCTGCCTGCTTCATAAAGTTGTACCTTGTCATTGTCAAGAGTCATATAAATGTGAAATATTATCACTTTACATAACTAGGCCACTTTTATTACTGATTTCCTTTAAGTATAACTGCAATATGGTAACTTGTTTTCCAAGGGATAAGATTTCCTAATAGTGTGGTCACTAAAAGGAAATCAGTCAACACAAATGGATAAGAAAAAGACCAGATTTATTTTAAAAAACTGGAATGACTTTGTAAATTAAATTAAACGTATAAACTATGAATTGTTCTCTTATTAACTGACACTTTGTGATTGCCCAAGAACATGGATGGAAAGAACTCATGAGACTCAAGTCTCTCTTACCTGGTCTCTGTCAATCATTAACCTCTCCAGATAGAAGGGTTGTCTTAAAATTTGATTCTTATCTTCCTAGGAAAAATCCCATTAAAATATTATATTGGTCTGATGCACCTTGGCAAAACTAGTCTGAAAATCGGTTTCCTGTTTACGTGTATATTATAAATCACTGACAGGATTAAATATCACCTTTACTTCTAGTTGCACATTCTACAGGATATTTAACACATGTTTATTTGGTAACTTAAAACAGTAATAGTATATTTTATAATTTACAGTATAATAATAGGAGAAAAGTTTTCAAGTTTATATGAACCCCTGACTTTAATCAACATTTCCTGCATAGAAGCCTATGAGAGGGAGAAGGCAGGAGGTATCCTGTCTCTTGGAGCCCAAGGAACTTGCTAATTAATCAATTTATTGCATTTCAAAAGAGAAGGTCCCTAATTCATGCCTCTGAGTTTGCTGCTGGCACAGGAAACTTTCACTTTAGGAATCTAGTTATGATTCTTGCTTTAGGAAACCATTTCTTTGTTGAAAATTACATGGATTTCTTATTTATGTTTTCCTTGTGATCATGAAATGAATGAACTAAAAAGTGCTTTGGAATGGCAAACCTAAGGGCTCAGATTTTAAGGAAGTGGACAGAGACCAGTATGTCTAGGATCATGTGTCCTGGAGGCAACTAATGTAGATGTTACTTTCTTTTGTTAAGGGGTAGTCATGAATTATTTTCATGGAAATGTAATCTCACTTAAATAAAGTTGTTGCCCATTATAAAAGAAGAGCAAAAAGAGTTGTAACTATTATATTTGGTAATTGTTCTTCCCATTGGATGTTAACCACATTCAGTCTTTGGGTGAAATATCACTGAAGAATCTTCACTGAAAAAAAGAGAGAGCGAAGTCAGTGGTTATAAAACCTCATTTTGTTTCAAGCATGTCCACAAATTGTTTCCAGTGAAAATATTTGTGAATGCTTTATTCAGAGAGTAGCCCCAATTCCCCACTTCCTCATGTGTGTGGAATCTAATGGACTTCAGTCGGTAGGATCAAAAAACATCATAGCTGAGTTGCAAAGGGTTTTCCTGGAATTTTCTAACTGAAGGCAGGCACTGCACATTTCTGAAGGGGTGTTTTGGCAGCTAATTTATATAGGGTAATATGTGCAAGCACACCACCACGATGCCTTTGCAGTTTCAACTTGTAGGCCTATGAGAGAGATGTAACATTCCAAGAATGCCATCAAGAGTCAAATAAGAAGGCAGACAGAAAAGGAACGCGTCAAAGGTGAAGCATGTTTGCAATCAGCCCCTGCAGAGGATTCACTTTGGAATGTGCCCATTGTGCAAAACTCATGGGCCACAAGATTCCCAAGGACAGTTTTTATGACCTTTATACAATGAAAACACCTATGAAATGACAAGTTTACAAGTCTGAGGACAACTGCAACCAGCAATTTTTACCTGACCTCTCCTATGTCTAATTTAATTGAATGGGGAGGTTTGGAGGAGAGGTAAATGGAGGTCCAGGGTACAACAGTATTCTAATTTCACATATTTATTTATGCTATGATTTGTCTTTCTTTTACTATATAAATGACTATTGAAATGGCAATATGGAGGAAAAATTGTGGCCCTATTTGTTGAGAAAGAATAGTGTTTTTCATGAATTTTGGGAAAGGGAGGGTAAAATATATTTATCATTCCATGGCGAAATGTAGAGGAAATAGAGTGATCTTGTCTTAAGGTTTTATGGTCCCATTAAGAATATCTCCCTTCTCATAAACACACACACACACACACACACACACACACACACACACACACACAGTTCTACTACCAATTCCAGAGTGTATCATACAGAGCCATTTTCTTTCTTTTTTTAATAAATTTTTATTGATGTATTTAGGTGGCTTTTTTTTAACATCACCGTAGTTTCCTCTCTCTCCCTGAGAACAGTCTTGTTCAACATTTAAACCTGACCCTATATAAAGCTGTGTCTACAAAGACAAAATAAAATTCTGAAATCTCTAAATGCCAAGAAATTCAATCAAGACAAATATCCAATTTTACCTAATTCAGTATATTTAAAAGAAAAAAAAAACATTCATTATATCACAATATTTTTTTAACTCCTGAATTATTATTAATTCCTTGAACTTTTCCATTCAGTTTAACAGTGTAAACATTCCCCAAATAAGATGAACAGCAACACTAACACAGACATTAGTAAATTCCTGGACACAGCAGAGGAAAGGGGAAATCCTGGCAATTTACTCAAACCACAGATTCAGGGGAACCTAACCACCCATTGTGGGATGCTTGAAGCTAAAAGTCAAATGGAGAGTTACTGCGCATTCTCCTCTTTACTTTAGACAATTGGTCATAGTCCATGAAGATTAGATTAGATGAGTTCAGAACTGGTCAAATTGCTAGTTCTGACTCACTATTAGCCTTAGAATAAAATTTAAACTCCTCTGGCATTTAAAGCATTAAAACCTGGCTCAAGCCTATCATTCCAGATTAATTTCATATTACTCCCCCTTCAAACACTACATTCTGTCCAAATTGACCCACCTGTTATTCTTCATATACAACATTCCATTTCCTGTCTACATTCCCTTATTGTTCCTTGTGCCTGGAATGGTCTGCCACCTAATCTCTACCTCTTAAAAATTCCTTTTCCCTTTCAAAACTTAGCTAAAATGTCACCTGCATCATGAGGCTGTTCTTGATTCCTCACAGTTGTTCCCTCTCAAAAATCACATTGCTTTTATTTTGTATAAATACTGCACTTACTTATTTGTAAATACAGTTTCCCCCTATAATGTAAGCTCACTAAGGGCAGAAACCATTTGATTTATGTCTTTATATGGAATTATTTTGACATATATCTTGATTTCATTTTTTGTTTGTTTTGCGAGGCAAGTAGGGTAAAGTGACTTGCCCAAAGTCACACAATTTGCGTCAGGTGAGGCCACATTTGAACTCAGATCCTCCTGACTCAGGGCCAGTGTTCTATCCACTATGTCACCTGGAATACCCCATATTTTGACATGTATCAAAGGTAGCTCAGCACTTCAAACATAGCAGCTACCTAATAAATGATTGCTGAATTGAATTGAATTTATCCATTTAGTTTTTCCTTTTCAAATAAAAGCATAACAAACTTTTTTTGAGTGTGTTAGTCACATTTAGGGGGATATATGCTGTTCTAGCATTCTGGGGAACCTCACAGTCTAGAGAATCTTTCTCCATTTTGGCTGCAAAAAAAAAGGAGACCTACCAGGTCTTAGAGGAGAACAAATAATCCAATTTTTAGAAGTAAAGAAGAAAATGGAATCTGCATCTAGGTGGCACAGTAGATAGAGTGTTGGGCCTAAAGTCAGGAAGACCCATCTTCTTGAATTCAAATCTGGCCTCAGACACTTACTAGTTCTGTGATGTTGGGCAAGTCATTTGACCTGGTTGCCTCAGTTTCCTTACCTGTAAAATGAGTTGGAGAAGGAAATGGCAAACCACTCCAGTATCTTTGCCAAGAAAACCTTAAATGGGGTCACAAAGAGTTGGACACAACTGAAAATGACTGAACAACCACCCCAACAACAACTATAGGAGACTAGTGAGTTTGACTTTAAATCATAGCAACTTTCCAAAATAGATTATTAAAGGGTACTTAAAGCATCTAGAAAAAGAAGCTGTAATCACAAACTATCTTCATGGCTGTCTTGGTAATGGATCATGGCCCATTACGTTTATTTCCTTTTTAACCGGGTTACTAAATTAATCATTCAGAATTATCAGTTCATATATGTCTTGCCATATGTTTTTTTCTGAAACCACCCCCTCACCTTTTTTTAATAACACATCAGTATTCCATCAGAATCACATGCCACAACTTGTTAAAACATTCCCTAATTGATAAGCATCTCCTCAAATTCCAATTCTTTGCCACCACAAAGAGCTGCTATAAATATTTTTTGTACATATAGACCCTTTCTCTTTTATATCATTGGGGTACAGATCTAGTAGGGATATTAATGTGTTAAATGGTTGGGCATAGTCCAAATTGTTCTCCAGAATGGTTGGACCAGTTCACAACTCCACCAACAGTTTATTAATGGAATTATTTTCCCTAACCCCTCTAGCATTTGTCATTTCAGATAGGTGTGGTGACACTTCAGAGTTGTTTTAATGTGAATTTCTCTAATCAATAGTGATTTAAAGCAGATTTCATTTGAATATACATAGTTCTAATTTCTTCTGAAAACCACTTAATTGGGGAATAGTTCTTAGTTTTATAAATTTAACTCAGTTCTCTATATATTTGAAAGAGATGAGACAAGACCTTTCTCAGAGAAACTTGCTATAAAAATTATTGATTTTACAAAGGATGTGAACAGGTAGTTTACAGAGGAAGAAATTAAATATATTTATAAGCATATGAAAAAATGCTCTAAATCACTATTGATTAGAGAAATGAAAATCAAAACAACTCTGAGGTATCACTTCTCACCAGTCAGATTGGCTAAGATGACAAAACAGGAAAATGGTAAATGCTGGAGACAATATGGAAAAATTGGAACACTAATGCATTGCTGGTGGAGTTGTGAACTGATCCAACAATTCTGGGGAGCGATCTGGAACTATGCACAAAGGGCTATAGGAAATTTCATATCCTTTGACCCAGCAATACCACTTCTAGGGTTGTATCCCAAAGAGATCGCAGAAGCGGGAGGAAGACCCATACATACAAAAATATTTATAGCAGCTCTTTTTGTGGTGGCAAAGAATTGGAAATTAAGGGGATGTCCATCAATTGGGGAATGGCTAAATAAGTTATTGTATATGAATGTAATGGAATACTATTGCTCCATAAGAAACAAAGAGCAGATGGACTTCATATCTACCTGGAGAGGCTTATACAAACTGATGCTGAGTGAGAAGAGCAGAACCAGCAAAAATTTGTACACCATTACAGATACAATGTACGTGTTGAAAACCAACTTTGATAGACTGGACTCTTCTCAGAAATGCAGGGCTACAAGTCAACTTCAAAAGACTCATGATGGAGAGAGATGTCTTCTTCAGAGAAAGAACCAGAAAGAACAGAGTTTGAATGCAAATTGAAGCAAATTACCTGCTCCCTTTCTCTTTCTTGTTTGGTTTGGTCTTCACTTTCCCATTGTTCATTCCATCCTTTACAATCCTTCTTTTTAACCTGACCAATGTCTAATATGAAAGTATCTGCAGATCCTATACCTGATTGTATGTTGCCATGGAGCAGAGGGGGGGAGAGGGGGAGAAAATTCAAAACTCAAAGAACCTGGGAACTGACTCTTGTAAACTCAAAGTAAACAAACAAATTAATAAAGAAAAAATTAAAAATATATATTGTTTTTATTTCGTTGTCTACCTTTTAGTACAATGTAGTTTCTTTATCACTTTGATGTACTCTATTTTTGCTTTTACTGAGTCTAAGATCATGTTAGTTATGCCTAGCTTGTTTACCTCATCTGAAGCATAATAGATTCTGTTCTAGTCCTGTCTTTTAACTCCATTTGTACCTGTTCCAAGTATATTTCTTGCAAACAATATATTGTTAGATTCTGGTTTCTAATCCATTCTGCTATTCATTTTCATTTTATTGGAGAGCTCATCTCATTCACATACAGTTACGATTACTGTGTATTTCCCTGCATTATACTTCTCTCTCTCTGTCTCTCTGTCTCTGTCTCTGTCTCTCTCTGTCTCTGTCTCTGTCTCTCTCTCTCTCTCTCTCTCTCTCTCTCTCTCTCTCTCTCTCTCTCTTCATATATATGTCCTATCTCTCCTCAAATATCTGTTTTGTTTTTGATTAGTACCTCCCCCAATCCATCCCACTCCTTATCATTACATTCCTCACATATCTCTTATCCCCTTCCTCTCCCATTTCACTTTTGAGTAAAGTAGATTTCTATAGCCAGTCGAATGGATAGATAGACAGACAGACAGATGGATGGACGGACGGATGGACAAATGGATGGATGGATGGATAGATTCTTTCCACTTTAAACTAATTCCAATGAGAGTGAGGTTCAAGCATTGCCCACCTCCCCACCCCCATTTTCTTCTCTACTGTAAAAGCTCTTCCTTGTGCACCTCTTTTATGTAAGAAAATATGTTTCTTTTTATCTCTCCCTTTCTCCTTCTCCCAGTACATCCCTCTTTCTCACCCCTTCCTTTTAATAAAATTTTCCAAATTAATCAGTTCACACTCATGCCTTTTGTCGATGTAGACAGTTGGAGGGAAACCAGGATGGTGAAAGGTCAGTTGAAGAAACTGATGTAAAGAAGAGGAGGATCAAAAGAAACATGACCATGTTAAAGTATTTAACTCTGTTTAGCTCTAAGAGATAGAACTAGGAACAATCAGTGAAAATTCAAAGAAAATTTAGATGTGCCATAACAACAAGAGAAAAATCCTAACAAATAGCATTGTCCAATGGACTTCCTCAGAAAGTAATAGCTTCTTTCCAATTACAGTTCTTTGAGAAAAGATCGGAAGATCATTTATTTTGCAATGACTTCAGTAAAGGATCTTTTTCAGGTATAAGCTAGCCTAGGTAGCTGCTGAGGCACCTTTGAGTTCTGAAAATGTGATTAAGGAACTCTTCTTCCATCTTTCATAACAGTAACAAATACCTTTGGCAAACGTATCTTCTTGTTTTAGAAATCGCTTGAGACTCAGCCATAGCACTACTAGATCTCTATCCCAAAAAGATCAAATAAAAAGAATAATGATATATGTATGCAAAAATATTTATAGCAGCAGTTTTTTTTGTGGTGGCAAAGAATTAGAAATTGAGGGGATGTCCATTAGGTTGAGGAATGGCTAAACAAGTTGCAGTATAGGATTTTGATGGAATACTCTAAGAAATAATGAAGCGGGTGGTTTCAGAATAACCTGGGCAGACTCGTGTGCACTTATGCAAAGCAAAGTGAACAGAAACAGGCAACCATTGTACATAGTAATAGCAAAATTGTAATTATGGTCAACTGTGAAAGACTTAGCTACTTTGATCAATACAATTATCTAAGACAATTCCAAAGGACCCAAGATGAGAAATGCTATCCACTTCCAGAGAGAGAACTGATGAACTCTGAGTGTGGATTGAATCATACCTTTTTTCACTTTTAAATTTTTTCGTGACGTTTTTTTTTCCTTATTTTGCAACATGGCTAATATGAAAATATGTTTTTCATGACTTCGTATGTTTAATTGATATCATATTGTTTGTCTTCTCAATGGGCAGGAGAGGAGCAGGAAAGAGAGAAAATGAAACTAAAATTTTTAAAGAACTTCAAAACAAAATTAAAGTTAAAAAATAAATCTCCTAGAATTAGTAATCAGTGGATCATCAAAGATGTCTCTGTTCTTCCAAGAAGTCTTATATGTTCTTATATATTTAAGAGACAAGTTTAAATATATATATATATACATATATATACACATATATACATATATATGTATATATGTGGCTGCATTATCCAAAAGTTTCCATTAGTAAATACCTGTGCATAGCTTCAACGTCCACAGTCATAGGTGTGGCTAGCAACAGATGCAGAAAGAGAAGTCAGAACTGTAATAAGGAAGAATGGCTTCTATGTCATAGGCACATTGAAAACTTTTGGTTCTATCCTGTCATATTGTTTTAATTACTGATACTCTCCCCTGCCCCCATCACCCCCTGCCTCTCTAATATGTCATACTTGAGACTCTGATGTGGTAACACTCCAACTTCTCAGTGAAACTGTCTCCTCTTCCACACCACATGGGTTCAAGGGAAATGAAATTTTCTAGGACCAAAGAGGAAGGTTTTAGTTAGGAAAAGAAAAGACACTGAGAAACAGCTGTGATGTCTTCTTCACCCAGTTTTACCAAAGGGAAACAAAAGAGTTTTCCATAACCCTTACCAGTTTCTGCAATAACCCCCAGCTATGAGTGTCTTCAGCCAGCCCTGCTGTTCTGAGACCAGCCCTTCACAGACGAGCATGCATGTGGAGGGAGGAGTTGGTTTGGGGAGTATTTGTCAGTGTATTTTTCCAGCATTTACTTTGTATTGTATTTAATATAAATTGTTCTTGTTTTCACTATGACTTCAGGTCATATAATAAATTCTGACAGGTCCAAGAAAGGAAAAATTCATTTTTTTCTAAAGTATTTTTGTAAGGAGTAAGAACTGAAAGCCAGGAAGATTCTGAATCTAGGAGTCTGGAACTCTTTTATATGTTCACAGTGGATATCTTATTGGAGAGCTTTAAAGTGGTATTTCTCTACTGAATTCAACACTTGTATATAGTAAGGAAACAATAAACTGGGATTTTGTATTCTCAACAACTTCCTGTTAATTGTGTGACTTTTTAAAAAAGTGGTTTGCTATAGAATATAATTTGTAAAAGCCTGCCAATTCTTTTCTCATAGGTTCATTAAGGATGTCCTCAATAAATCTTTATTCTCATAAAAATTAAAATGGAAAAGTTAAGTATATGGAATTGTTACTTACTAACATTGCCTGTCATCTTTTTTGATGTCTGAATTTTCCCCCCAAGCCCTTGTATTCTCTACCCTTTCGTATTTTTGGATAATTAATCCCTCCATATTCTCAAAACTGGTCCATGCCTACTGCATGGATCTTCGCTGAATATTCTTGTTCTCACCCAGATGTCCTTTTGATTTTCTTTTTCTTTAGAACCATTTCTACTTCTTAGAGTATGCTGAGGACGAAAATTTTAGAGTCCAAATAAAGTGTCTCCACTGTCGTTGGTAAAAAGTTTATTTTTTAAAAAATCTTCTAGTTCAAAAATTTTACAGATCTTTTTCATTTTTATCTGTTGTTCTCTTTCCGATTTCACTCATAAATTCCCTCCGAATGACTCTCCTTCGTTAAATCAGCAAGCAAGTATTTAGCACCTACCTTATGTCATATGCTATCCTTGGTGCTGAAAATATAAAGAAACAAAGTCATCCTTGTATTAGACTTCGATATCTTGCCAACCATTACTCTTATTTGTTTTTCTCATTTCTGCTATTTCAGCAGGAATACTACCCATAATCTTCCACCATACTCCTCTGTGAAGTCTTGAAAACAAATTTGTATTCTTAACCAATGCTAGCCTTGGCTTCCATATCCCTTCACTCTGCAGGGCTTTCAAATATTTGATGGCTAAAGCAGGCGCTTAGCCTCTTTTGATTTCCTTGTTGTGGTAAATGATTTACACTAGTTAAACTTCCTTAGGAAATAGTAATAATCTTTGCTCATGTCTGTACCAAAGGCTATTTTGTATTTTTTCCTTCTTTCAAGGATTTCTAGAGGCCAAGAAAATGCCTGTAGGTGGCCAGGTGGTGAACTATACCATTCTCAGTTATATTTGTTCTAAGAAAGCAGACCGTCTGATCAAGAGCTCATTTGTAACATGGCTAGAATGGTAGAAGCTACCACAATTCATACCTTCAAGAACCCACTCTCCTCCACATCATGATAATCCAAAAGAATAGACATTGTAGAAATGTTTTATCACAGAGGCCATAATTTAAATCTTTTTGTCCATGTTCTATTTCTTCTTGTTCATCACAATACCTGATGTCATTTTCTACGTTGAAGTAAATACATCAGTATCTGTTTATATTTCCAAACCAGAAGGCATTGCTGAGGATAGGAATGAGCTCAGGGAGGTAAGTGAATTGTGGACAAATAGGCATATCAGATTTAGAAATTTACATTCAACAACAACCATAATAAGGGAAGTAAACAATGCTGATTCAAATTCAAATGAGATAACATTTTCAGAGTGCTAAGCATAGTGGCTGGCACATAGTACATGATTAATAAAAGCTTATTCCATTCCCCTTCCATTGGTTCCATGTTGGAACACAGAGAGCTAATGGTCCTCAGGTGAGGCTATTACATGCTCTATTAGTCTCTGTTGCTCTGCTGGACTAATTTTCTTGCCTTACCATTTAAAAATAAAAAGGATATTATAGGGGGAGCATGAATATTGGGAAATAGAATTGTTATTAAAATATATAAAATGTTAAAAAGACAAAATTATATCCTAAAAAGAATATATATTCAGTTTTCATCTTTATATACATACCCCCAAAATAATGGACCACCTGAGAATCTAACTGCAGAAAAAAGTAAACCCTTTCATATCTTTTGTTCAAATAGTTTGGCAGAAACCTGATTGATAGTTAAATCAATGACATAATAAATCCTGAACCCCCTCCAAAAATGACCAGTCTCATTTATGTATTAAAAATTATGAGTCTACAATCAGATAAATAGCATAATAATTATATTTTGACCAAAGTTTCCAAAGGTCACCTAAAACAAAATATAGCATGATCTCTAAGCTAGCAAGTGGGAAAATGGAGAGAAAAATGAACTTGGAATCTGGAAGACACAAGTTCAAATTCAGCCTTAAACATACCTCTGAAACTCAGCTAGCTATGTGACCATATATAACATCACATGAGCTCTCTGAGTCACAGGTAACTTTTTTAATACTTTAAGCTATGGATAACTTATGATCACTGTTGTATTGCCCATGTGCAAACCAACATGAAGGAAGACTATAGACTAAAAGCGTTAACTTTCATCAATAATGAAAAACATTCATATGACCAGCTTCGCTTGAAGGACTTCCTGAGGCACCCAATTCCACTAATTGTTGGAAAGTTTCCCCTCTTAGATGAAGTCTAAATGTGCATATTTTCCAGTTTCCACACATTGTTCCCTAGTTATTCCCTATGACATTAAACAAAACAGGTCTAGGGGCAGCCAGGTGGCACAGTGAGTAAGAGCACCAGCCCTGGCATTGGGAGACTTGGGATCGGTTCTGGCCTCAGATACTTGGCACCCACACAAAATAACTAGCCGTGTAACCTTGAGCAAGTTACTTAATCCCAACTGCTTTAAAAAAAATAAAAATAAAAAACAGGTCTAGCTATGATCTGTATGACAGCCCCTTAAATATTGAACGGAAAACAGTTATAATTCCCTTCATTCCCTGCCCCATATACTCCCAAATCTTCTCATCTCTAATCCAAACATTCTTGGTTCTGTCAAATGATCTTCCTTTGGCATGATCTCAAAACCTTTCATCATCCTAGTTGCCTTCCTCAGGACATTCTCCAGTTTAATGAATATGCATCCTAAAATGTGTTTCCCAAGATCCAACATAACATTCCAAATATACCAGGGCAGATTATCATGAACTAGGAGTATCATTTCCCTAGGCTGGGACACCTTTTGCCTCTCAATGTGGCTTATGATCAATTACCATTCTTGCCTATTGTATCACACCGTTGACTGATATTGGGTCCATTGTAACCCCTGGATCTTTTTCAATAGCCCATTCCAACTCTAACATTCTATGATACCACACTGCTTTTGCTGTATTGAGACATGATTGTTCTGGTTGGAAGAATGATTGAGCACTGCATTTATGTGTACAGACTCCATCACTTCCTTCAGATCCCATGAAAATTTTGCTCAACAGAAAAGTTATGCCCCTACACCAAAAAATCAAGAGTAAATGTAACAAAATTATAAAGATTAAGCTGGATTGAATGAAGAGAGACGAGAGAACATCCCCAAACTATCCCTTCCTGGAGGAAGGAGGTACACAAGTATTACACATAACACATGTTTTTGGAATGTTTCAATGTATCATTCAGATGTGTAGATTTTTTTTTCTCTTTAAAAAAACACTATTTGTCATATGAGATGGGTCTCTGGAAAGGGGAGGAGAAAAGATACTTGGTCTAAATATAGCAATGTAAGAAACAAAATATCAATAAAATTTTTAAAGAACAATTTTAAAAAGAAAAGTCATAGGGGTGGCTAGGTGGTGCAGTGAATAAGAGCGCTGGCCCCGGAGTCTGGAGGACCCGGAATCAGATCTGGCCTCAGATACTTAACACCCACACACACACACAAACAAAACAAAACCAAAAAAAAAAAAAAAACAGAAAACTGGCTGTGTAACCTTGGGCAAGTTACTTAACCCCGAGTGCTTTAAAAAAAAAAAAAGAAAAGAAAAGTCATACCCCAGGAATCCTAAAACAAAATAACAAAACTGTCTTTTTTAGTATCTTAAATATATTTAAAATCTTAATTTAAAAATATCTTTATTTTTTCCTACATCTTGCATTTGTTTCAGTCAACAACTTAGAAAGTCATATTCTGGCAAACATAGATTCTTTTTGCATCACTGAAGGAGGCATATTGTTGTGGGAAAAGCATTAGATTTGGAGTTAAAGTATTGGAATTCAGATTTGAACTCTACCATTTGTGCCCTGTGGGCCATTTAGTACCTCTCTGGATATCAGTATCTTTAACTGTAAAGTGGCACAATTGGACTAAAGGATCTCTGAGTCTAACTCTAAATCTATAATAGTAAAGCATTTCTAATCCACTTCCAAGATTTGCATCCTTTCCATTGAATGTTACAAAAATAACCGTATTGTACTAAAGTATCTCTTAAATGTTCAAAGAATATATGTTCTAAAATGCTGTATCACAATGGTCCTCTACCCAAATCTCTCTATTTGAAAGTAAACAGAAACACAAAAAGTCTTCTGAATTATAACCCATATTAATATAGTGGACTGAGGCATACAAAGTATATTTCTTGCAACATCCCCAAAAGGTAAAGTGTTGTTATTGTTGTTGTTGTTATTGTACTTTTTAATTTTATTTTTTGGCCCAGACCTGTGACTTTACCAATGTAAGAAACCCTCTCTCACTTTCATCAACCAGGAAAGACCAGCATCTCATCTCTAATTTAGAAACATACAGAATTGCCAGAAGGCACTAGAAGGTACAGTGACTTGCCAATGGTCACACAGTGAGTATGCATCAGAATCAGAATTTATATTAGGGTTTGTCTAACTGCAAGTCTGATGCCCCAGTTCCAACTGACTCTTCTGAGTCTATCTGGTACAGTGGAAAGAAAGAGACTTTGAAGTCATAAGACCTGGGTTCAAATCTCAACCTTGAGGTAAATTACCATAATTACCTTGGTAAGATACTTCACTGCCCTGGGTTTCAGTTTTCTCATTTGTAAATTGAAGAAGTAGGTAATAATTATTAGTAGTATCACCTTTTTACATGAGGAATCTAAAGTTCAAGAGTGATAGAATAATAATAATAATTAGTATTTATTTAGCACTGAGCATTCCAAAGTACTTTACAAACATAACACAACATCCCTCAGAGGAAAATGCTATAAATCCCCCTTTTACATATAAAGAAACTAAGGCACAGACAGGTTAAGCGACTTGCCCAAGGTCACAGAGCTAACACATGTCTGAGACTGGATTTGAACTTAGGTCTTCCTGATTCCAGGTCCAATATTCTATCCAATGTATTACCCAGCTACCTGTAACTTGTCCACACTTACACAGCAACTAATATGGGAGTTCAGACTTGAACCCTGACTTTCTGCCTCCAAGAATAGTGGTGGTATCACTGCATTCTACTTATCATTTATGGGTTGATGAAGCACGATCTAGTACCATCATCACCTGCATCATTTTGCATTGTGCCAAGCCTTGAAGTGAGTTGTGGTTACCCTTAGAAATCTCCTGTTAAGTTTCAACTGAACTAGAAAGCTTGTTAAGAAGGAAATCACTTGTGGTCACCAGGAAGCATCCTTTAATCATGCAGCTAGAACAGAAACCCAGTTAGTCATTGCATGCAAAAATGAACCTAATTAGGAGAATAAAACACCAACTACTGTTTAGTATGGTCCAGTAACCAACTCCCCCTCCAGCAGGGGCAAAATAATAGCTATTGCATGCTAATTCTAGAGTTTTAAATATCATTTTCCTTAGGTCTCTTAAAAATATGTTAGTTTATCTGTAGGGAGTTGGGGAGTGAACCAAGAAGTGGCACAGGACATAGAGCACCATAGTCCTTTGGGGAATGGACTTGTACTCTGGTCTCCTTATAGGGAAAGCTGCAGATATACTCTTCCTTGATTCTGTACAGCAGGAAAAATCTTAAGGGGACCACAATCCTATTTACATTGCAGCTTTAAGAGCCAATATTTGGGTCTGCTTGGTTAGCTTAAAGACAGACTGGCAATGTAATGTAACAAAAAGGGAAAAATCATATACGTGAAGAAATGTCAGCTGTACTTTTTACTACCCCTTCCCCCTCCATTTACAAGCCCAGCTCAGTCACAGAAATCAAACATGTTCTCTAGAGACCAAGAAATTTGCAGGAGGTGCAATTGGTCAGCTGACTTCATTATGGTAAGCTGGGATGTGTTCTTAGTACTTAAATGCAGCATCATATGGAAATAAACCCACGATGATAAAATTAATGTTAACGATTTTTTTTTAATGAAAACCAGCTGTACTGTAGCAACATACCATCTGTAATATCTTTGCTGCATATAAGGATGTACTAAAAGTTTCAGCCATATCATGAAAACACTATCCAGAGTTCCAGATGGCCTCTGTCTCTTGTGGGCAGTGTCTCCTAGGGGAGAAGCCCTAACACGAAATGCACCAGGGCCTTGACAATTGAATCAAGGCAGCAACAGGAGACCATGGGGGAAGAATGGAGTTTTTCACCTCTGTCTATGGCACCCTGTCTGTACCGCATTAAGACATATGTACCACTAACTGTAAGAAGTTCCAGCAAGCCAAAAGCACTACTGTGTTTGTCCTTCAGGGAGGTGTCTAACAGGCAATCTGGCTGTGCCTCAAATTCTATGTTTACTTTTTAAAAAGTCATTTGTTGTGATATGAAAGTATACTCATACATGAATGGAATCAGTGGATACACAAACATACACACACACACATACACACACACACACACACCAGCATTGCATTTTATGAATTATCTATATTTCCTTTCCTATCACTTCCCTTTTATATATTTTTTCTTGGTTACTTTTTCTCCTTGTTAATAAGCAATTTCCATTTGCCAACTAAGCACGTTCACAGTCATTCTGGAGCCCTCTCCAAGAGGAATATAGGTAGGGGGAGCCAAAAGAAAAAAAAAGTAAACAATTTAACAGTTCCTCTCATTACATTAGAAGAAAACAATGCTCTTTAGCGAAAGGAATGCATGACATAAGGAAAGAATCTTAGCCTTAGTTGTTGTGCAATTAATACTCCTATGGATCCGTGATCTCAATGCTGTGGATATTCTCTCCAATGTTGGAGATTGTAACTTTCTATGGCCAGCAATCTTCTAAGACTCTTGTTCCTGACATCTCAATAGTTTGCCAATGGAATCCATATAAGGTACTGTGGAGACCTCCCTTGCTTTCTCTTGGTACAATGGAAATACTAATGGTGCACATAAACTGTCCATTTGTTATTTCTTGCTTTCAACACATGGCCAGTCCATCTTTTTTTTTTAATCACACATTTATTGGATGTTATCTTTTAAAATACTTTTCCTTCATAATTCCTTGTTTATAAGGTACTGCAGCCTACTTGTATCTTTCATGTATCTCTCCATTACCCTTTGGATAATCCCCAACTTAAGTCTTTCAGGGAAGCTGATGCCCTATGATTTTATAGGCTTACAATAGTAATGGAAGAACAGAATCATGGGTATGATGGGCTTTGATTTTTGGGAAGACTTGGAATCATTAAAAGAATAATTTTCCATAGGTAAGGCAGCTCACTCTTCTCCTCCCCTTCAAATTCGGGTGGAGTTCATTGACCATGTTCGGTTTCTATTCAGAACATAATACATGTGTGTATACTTACATGTTGAATATTTATATGTTTATACATAATTATATATATGTGTGTGTGTATTTGTGTTGTGTGTCACATATATTTATATTTAAGATGTTCAGTTTTCAAGTTCTTGTGTTTGCTATGGATGTAGTTGAAAAGATACCTTTAAATATTTGTATAGATAGTATAAAAAGAGAATCTGCCTATAATTATGTGTGTATTCATTTCTCTGTCTACATATTTCCTAAAGTTCAGTAGACATTTCTTCACTTACACAGTTTACACTGTGCAAATGTGTTCATAAACTAACCAAACAAACCCAAACCTCCTCAAGCTTTCAACTCTCAAAACTCCATTGAGGTACTCATTTTACCCAGGTCATTTCCCTCCTTTTACTACTGCTGTTACTGCTTCTACCTCACCTCTCAAACCAGAGACCTCACCTATGAGAAACTTAGCCATGGGACTTTGTACTCCCTCTCGCCATGCCTCTTCATTTTTACTCTGGCCACTTGCCAACAATGCAGCCGCCTCACCTCCAGTTTCCACCTCTTTCTACAGAAATGTAATTCACCATCTCTGTGACTTCTCAAGCCAAAACACCCTCTCTGTCTACTATCCCCCTATACATACAGCCTCTTTTATTCAAATGTAAGCTACATGAGGGCAGGGACTACCTTACCTCTTTGTATCCCTAGTATTTAGCACCATATCTGACATATAGGAAGTGCTTAGTAATGTTTATCATTCATTTTTATTTGTGTGTACATACATATATATATGAATGAATGTGTAAGATAAGATATATCAGTATAAAGGGATCACACATTGATTACATTTACATAAACATATATATTTATATACACACATAATATCAGTATAGAGTGCTTGTCCACACACACCGATGAGCAATTTCTAAAGGTTGTCCATCTAACTGCGTATCAAGATCAAGTATAAGAACTTCAGAATTAAACATCTGAAATTATTTTCTGAAACTCTCCAGTCTCAAAACAATTCATTGCGGCCCACCTGAAAACTATAACATTCTTATAAGTAGAGTGAGTACCCACTGGAAGCAGTTTGTTAGAGCCTAAAATCAGATTATGTAGGGGCTTGTTTTCTTACCCAACAGATTAGTCCTTTAGAAATCATGTTAATCCTGCTTTAAATATTTCTAGTTTAATACCTTAAACTGTAAATAACAATAACTAAAAATATGGAGAAAAAACAAAGGCCAATAGTAGAGTCGGCAGTGAGTGGCAGTAGAGTAACTGTGGCATTGGTATTGATCCATCAGTCCTTCCTGGCACTGACAGTCAGTCAGATAAACCACCTGGTTTTAATCTGGTTTGTTTTGTTTCGTTATTCATTCATGTGTGTGTCCTTCCTAATGGGTCAAGTATCAAAAGCTTCTTGGCAACCTTCAAACAAATGAAAAGGAGCGGTTGCGATTTCACAAACTGCTGAACCAGATTTCAGAAATGCAAATATTATACTGACATTTAGATTCTTCCTCTGTTAAAAAAAAACACACTGTGTGCTTTACATAAGATATTAATTAACCAAATACTTAGATTCTAATTCCACATTAAATTGTCCCCTTCACATTTGTTTTCCTAAACAGTCTCCTAGGAGAATATGGGCTAGGATAAACTGTTGTGGCCCCTACCTTTGGATACACCAAACTCTGTCAATCCATGATTATGTTGATTTTGTTGAAGGATGAACATGAATTTCCACAAGGAAGGCTTTGCCCTCTCACAGAGGGAAGTCTGAATGAGCTTTTGTTCCTTAACCTCTTTCCAGTTACATATTAAGTTGTAAATTCAGCATATATAGATGATCTTTTACAAGGGCAGATTAATTTCAAGGTGAACGTCAAAGTAACTTTGGGAGATTGGCACAAGAACAGTCTTTTTAAAGTGGAGAAAATCAATTAATCTTGTGATATTTCTTTAGAAGGGGGGAGGTATATTTCCAAAGATTTTCATGTAGGATAAATATAGTTCATTATGTGTTTTGGAATTTGTTTCCGGAAAGAACAAGAGTCATGTGTCAGACTCAATTTACAACAGGGGGGAAAGGTCAGAAGCATGATCCATGCATCCATCTTTCTAGATTGCCTTAACACTTTACAATTTCATGCTTTAGGTTTTGATCACCAGTTCCCCAGGGAATGGCTCTTATGTTTGTGTTTCTTGGTTTCTGAAGCATCTGGCATGTTTACAGTACTCTAAAAATAACAATAATAATCAAGATGCTCAGAATATTCCCTGTGATGAGCCTTCTGATTTGGGATCAAAGTTATTGGAAATGGAATGTTCTTCCCAGATGAATGAGCACATTTCAACCTCCCCTCCCCCATACACAGTGATGCCAATGCTTTCACAAATTAAGTACAGCTGCCTGAATTTCAAACTGTGTCTCTTTGCTATGAGGCACAAGCTAAATCCCACCCCATCCCCTTGTTGATCTTGAATTCTAAGACAGTATGGAAACCTTCATTAAAAGTTCCCATTCTCTCTATTTTAATCATCCTTTTTGGTCAGATTTAGCTACAAAATAGCCCTTCCACTATTGTTTCATCCTCCAGCTTTTTAAAGAATAGTGAATAGAACTCAGTGAATAGAGCACCAGCCCTGGAGTCTGGAGGACCTGAGTTCAAATATGACCTCAGACACTTAACACTTACTAGCCATGTGACCTTGGGCAAGTCAATTAACACCAATTGCCCTGCTTCCCCCTCCAAAAAGCAAAAAGAAAGAAAGAATAAAATTACTATTAAGGCAATTAAAGAAAATTCATTATGGGGGCAGCTAGGTGGTGCAGTGAATAGAGTACTAGCCCTGGAGTCAAAAGAACCTGAGTTCAAATCCAGCCTCAGACACCTGACACACTTACTACACTTACAAGTGACCTTGCCAAGTAACTTAACCCTAACTGCCCTGCATTCTCCCCTCCAAAAAGACAAAAAAAATTCATTTTGTTGCTTCTAGCAGAAAAAGTGAACTATAGGAAAACTGAAGTCCTCCATCAGCATTATATGAGGCCTGGGGTCTGACTTGGGATTTGTTTCCTAAATGCCTCATCTACTTCCCCTTTCTATCTCCATGTTCTGTAGTATATTCTGGTGATATCACTTCTTTTTCTGATTGCATTTATTTATCTTCAGGTCAATGTTCTCCACCACAATTACTAGGCCACTATGCTACCACTGCACCAAGCCTTCCTTGTGACAGACATGCATGGAGTCTATACCATGAGCACATGCAGCAGTTATTTGACTGCCACGAAAAGCAGAAACCACACATTTCTCTATAGCCTCTAGAGGCAACTAGGTGGCACAATGGATAGAGAGGTGGGCCTGCAGTCAGGAAGAACAGAGTTCAAATCTAACCTCAGACACTAGCTGTGTGAACCCTAGGCAAGTCATTTAACTTCTATCTTCCACTGTAAAAATGGGGATAATGATAGAATCCACCTAAAAAGGTTGTTGAGACAATATTTGTAAAACACTTAGCACAATGTGTGCCAAATAGTAGACACTTTAGAAATTATTCCTTCTTTCTTTCTATTTGTCCTTCTTTCTTTCCTTCCCTCCTCTTTCCTTCTGTTCTTCCTCCTTTCCTTCTTCCTTCTCCTTCCCTATTTCTATCTCCCCTTCCTTCTTTTCTTTCTTTCCTTCCTTCTCCTACTTTTCCTCCTCCTTCCCTCCCTCCCTCCCTCTTCTTTCCTTTTTTACTTCTTTCCACATTTGCTCAAAATGGAGAATCTTTATTCTTGCTGAATAAAATCAACTACTATGGCAATGTAATCTGTTTACCTGAATGGGAGCTTTGAAGCCAAGTTTGATTTATTCATGGGCATCTTCCAAACTTTTATCCTGAGCTAAAGGCTAGCAAGCTTTGATCAGTAATTAATAACTTCCTAAAACCAAGTACAAATAGCAGCAGATTCATCCACCTGAGCTAGGATATAATGTATCCTTTCCCCATCTAAGAAAAAGATCAAAATGAAGATCTGAATGGAGCCAGGTCAGAGTATAGGAGCTTTTTATTATGTTATGTGCTAGACAATATAATAATAATTATTATCATTTGTATGCATAGTGTATTCCTCCATTTGACTGGAAGCAGCAGGAGGGCAGAGATTCTCATCTAAAATTTGTATCTCTCTCAATGCCTAACACAGTCATAAATAAGCAAACAATAGTAACTTAATAAACGTATGTTGGAATATTTAATTGAAATCAGTGCCCTTAAAAATTACCAAATAAGCTCTCATCAATACAGGGACAGCAAATGAATCAGTGATTGCCATGCAGATTAGCTTTAAGTAATGTTGTAACATGCACTTCCTTACTCATTGTTTTATTCATTATTCATACTAGCTAGCACCCCAAAAGTAGATTATCCCATTTGAATGAAATACTTAGAGGGGATGGCTGAGACCTGAAAAATAAATAGTTGAGAACTGAAAATCAATTTAATCAGTTTCCCTAATTATGTTGTTCTCTGTTATGCTGCCTTTTCAAGCAGTGATGGTTATATTAGTATTAAAAGCATTTTTGTAGGGGGCAGCCAGGTAGCACAGCAAGTAAGAGCACCGGCCTGAGTCAGGATGACCTGGGATCGAATCTGGGCTCAGACACTTAGCACCCACCCAGAAACACCTAGCCATGTAACCTTGAGCAAGTTACTTAACCCCAATTGCTTTAAAAACAAAACAAAACATTTTTGTAAACCATTTTCCAAAGCCCTCAGTCTCCATACCCACAACCCCATTCCTTCAACCTGAATCAATCCTGTTCATCCTGTTAAGTTTGTTTTTGTTCCATTAACATTTACATTTTCAGTTACTCCCCCCTTAAATTCATCTCTTTTCTTTTGCTAATCCCCTTGTTATTAATTAGGATAGATGCCTAACTAGGAATTTCCACAGGGGAGGAGAAAGTAGGGAAACAGTACTTACAAGCAATGAAAGGGTTAGCAAGGTGTAGACTATAGAACATGGTCATAATTGGAGAAGGGGCAATGCAACTCTTCTACCACCCCTTCACTCAGTTATGCAAAAACCTTGTTCCTTCTACCAGGACAAGCCTCCCCCACAGTGAAATGACCAGCAGAACAGGAGGCACAAGGAATGATGATATTAATCTTTAGACCTCCCCTAGAAAGATGAATACCCCTATCCTAAGTACTGATTGGGCAAAAGGAACATAAGTATATGAGGCTGGTTTTGTCTATAGCAAATATATTGATTCCTTTCTTTTACCACCCCCATTTTCATTCCTAAGTTAAATCCCAATTAAATGTTACAAAAAAGGTGAGGGGAGGGATCCAATTATATTACCATAATACAAATGATTAATACTCTGATGCCAAGTTTCCACTAACAGTAAAACTAATTAACTAAAGTCTATTCATTTAGCAGCACAATTTATGGAAAGAGCATTGAACTGATGACCAGTAAGGACCTGGGTGTTAGTTCCAGTGACATTAGTCACTTGCTATGTGATCAAGTCTCCTAACTTTGGTAGTCCATTTGATAGAGAGGAAAGTCATTTTCAAAGTTTTCAGTCAAAGACCTGGGTTGTAATCTTGTCTCTGGCAATCTCAAGCCGAATGTCTTTGGAGAAGTCTCTTGACCTCTCTGCACCCCAATTTCCTCATATGGAAAATGAGACTGTTGAACTAGGCCACATCTAAGATCTCTCTACCTCTAAAATGCTATGATTCTATAAAATGCATTCACTCAGGAAGTGGTTTACACTTCAGGAGGATGTGGCTGATCATTACTCATCCACACCACATTTTACTTTTATAGAGAAAAAGAATGATTTTAGATTCACTGACTATTTACTTTCTATCTCCAGAACCAAGACTACATTCTATTTTCAGGTAAGCCCCCTTCCATGTTAGAGGACCTTCTTAGCAACTCTTAAAAGGCAGACTAAGAGAGCCTTACAGAAAGTAGTGGAGGTGTTTAACAGATGACTATCAGTCAACTACCTATTTCCTACTGGGTATACCCCAGCAGCCTCTAGCACTTATCATGATTTCTCTATGAAGAAAGAGGTAGGACTTTGTATATTTATCATGTCCTTCACCAGGCTTATCAACAAATGTACTGCCATTGTATACTTTTCTTCAAATATACTACAATATATGATGCTCTCTTTTACTTACACTATAAAGTTTATCATTTAAAAAAAATTCTGGTATGATTTTACATATTTTCAACTAAGAATACTTACCTAGACTTGCTACTGGCCTTTAACTGAAAAGGAATACTAATATCTTGGTGAAACATATTTACACCTGGGAATAGAAGGAAATGGGGCATTAGAAGAAAGAAAACATGGCAGCCAACTTAATAGCTCACATTTATGTAGTGTTATCTTCCACTAAAACTTTATTTCAATGCCTCATTTTGGCATGGATATGATCCTGTGTACTTGAAGGCCAAGGTTCCTGAGCACAACAAATCCTAGCAAGCTTTGAGCAAGGGCCCAGCACAGTAACGGATGGTGTGTCATCCTCAAAAAAGAGGTTAGCTCAGAGGTTTATCATCAGATGTTTGGGTAGAAAATGGTATTTTTTTGCCAAAGCAGTTCTATGTATGATTAGTTATTAAAGTATGAAGTGGTTCAAAATTACAGCATTCAAGGCAACATAGACATGGATGAAATACTTGCCATGTTGAAATAGATAGTGACTTAAGATTTTCTACATTACATTAGCTCTGTAAGGTAGATCATAATGGTATTATTCTTGCCATTTTGCAAATGAGGAAACAGCTTCACAGAGAGGAGGTGAAATGATTCTTTCAGGGTCACACAAGTAATAAGTTTGGGTCACTTTTCTTATGCAAACACCTGTGGCACTCATACAACCTTTCTGAGATTTTTTTAAGATAATTATTTCAAAAGTTTAAATTTAAAATATGAAGAATGTTTGGAAAATTAATTGGTATTGAAAAAAACAATGTCTGCTTAAGGAATTATAAATTAATCCTCACCAATACTGATCAGAGAGTACATTATAAGCAGTTCAGGGGTATTATTAAGTCTTCTAAACTATTAACATCCCATCTTCATTTTAAGATACCACCAACCTAACAGGTAGCCTACAAGAATCAATTCCAATAAAAATATTCAAATGACTACTTCAAAAGTTATATAGAACCCCGGGGTGGCTAGGTGGTACAGAGAATAGAGCACCAGCCCTGGAGTCAGGAGGACCTGAGTTCAAATGCAGCCTCAGACATTTACCACAAAAACTAGCTTTGTGACCTTGGGCAAGTCACTTAACCCCAACTGCCCTCCAAAAAGCAAAAAAAAAAAAAAGTTATATAGAACACACTTAAATTTAATTAAAGGAGTGTATACATATATTATTGAATACACATGATATTTAAGTGCATATGAATTTGAATACATGCACACATGATAGTGTCATTGTGGTATGGAAATGACCCTGGGTTTTCAAGGCTATACCACTGGAGTGTAACCTCTGTCAGACCCTACCAATCTGGAAACACTTCAGATGATTTGATCCTCAGTGATGAACACCATGATTATGGCCAAGGACCTGCCCAGTTAAGTTTGAATGGGTATCACTAATTCAACCCTAGGGGATGGTATTTTTGGCCAGAGCAATTGCCTGTAATTATCTGTATATGCCTAGAGTGTTTGCATCCTTCATTGCTTGATAAAATAATCTACCAGTAAAGTGCCAAGTTCTTGAATCATTAAAGTAAGGTTGCTTAAACTAACCCACAGACTGACAGATGGAAAGATAGACAGATATATAATACAAATATTTCAATGAATTTATGGTCCCATCAGTGTGGATATTCACTCCAGTGATCCAGACAACACTCAGTATTTCCCTTCCCATACTTTGTTTCTTTCTTCCTCATTCTTCTACAAATCCTTCATAAAACTCTACCAGTACACTTATCATAGACCTTCCTCTGCAAGTATGCCAATAGTAGTAGCAACCTAGTAACTGGACAAAGGCCTCACATTTGTAGGACCAAAAGTTATTTGAATGTTTTGAGGCCATGTACAAATTATGATTCTTAGCATTTCCCCCACCATTTTCTTGTGCTTAACCCCAGTCAATGCAGAAGAAAAGGGGACTACAGAGGACACAAAACCACATTTCATGGATCATTATAGTCAATATACTGGTGTTGAACTGGTGATGAAATGAAACTGACTTATTTGGTCCATAAGAGAAGTCACAGTCTGTCCCTGGGACAATACTCAAAGTCTTTTTAGTTTGGTGAAAAGTCCTGCCAGTGCTTTTTGTATGCTGAATCCCAGCTAACATCCAAGTCATGATGAATTGGATATTTACATATCTTCATAATTTTGCAAGATGAAAGCAATAGTGCTCTGGCAAGAGTGATATGAAGATAGCATAATGGCAATAAAGCATTTCGTGAGCTGGAGGGACATTTTGGTAAGAATGATTAGGGCTGATAGGGGAAACATTGGTCAAACCTGAAAGGCACAGGATTGGTTCTGCCATAATGATTTCCCCCAGGATTGCCTTTCCAGTTTTGTCAATGTGGTCAGTGGGGGAAGTTCAAGGTATCCATTTGTGTTCATCTATGCTAACGACCTGAGTGATCCATTGTTTGCATGTAATATGAACCAGTTTGGGGGAGCAAATGATGGAATCTGCTCCTGTTATTGTTTTTCTTACTTGTAGCTACTGAACTGGATTTGTTTCTAACTTCATTTCACTTCAGCAAATTACTTGGAAGAAGGAGATGGGAAGTGTTCAGAGGAAAGAGGTAGGGATAGCACATTTCTCAGGTTTTGATTTTGTTTTTTTAAGAGAAAATTGAGGAAGTATGACATGAAGAATGCCCATGAGAAGAACTTGCTACTAAAACTCTAAGTAAAAATATGAATGAAGCTGTGTCTCCAAAAGTTTTTGCCATTGTCACGAAGGCAATGCAGTGCAGAGTCAAAACAGGCTATGAGACACATGATGAGGTCCTCCCAACACTCCTGTTTGCAAATGACATTGTGCTGATTGTATCAAGACAGAACAATGCAGAATCTCTTAAATAAGATTGACAATTACTGAAAAGAGTTCAACTCAGAGGCAGCTAAGTGATGTCGTTCATAGAATACCTGGAGTCACTAAGATCTAAGTTGAAGTCCAGCCTTCAATGCCTACTAGCTCTGTAACCCTGGACAAGCTACTTAAACTCTACCTCCCCTGTTTTCTTCCTCTGCAAAATGGGTAAAATTATCTTTCACCCAAGGTTGTTGTAAGGATCAAATGATGTAATATTTATAAAGTTCTCTGCAAACCTTAAAGGACCACATAAATGCTAGCTATTATTTTTGTTCACAGAGAAAAATAAGTAGATATGACCCCAAAAGTTCAAGGTATGAAATGTAGTTGGACAGATAATCCATTACTACATACAATGTGAATAGACATTGAAAATGCACAGTAAAATGGACCCAGAATTAAATGATAGTGAGAGGAAACATTAGATTGCCTTTGGGAAATTTCCCAGTACTTTTGACAACCCCAAGTTTGTCCCTGAAACAAATATTCATCTTTTTATAATAGTTTCCTTACGTGATGCTATAAAGTTGTCAGTCATAGAAGGCCAAAATTATTTAAGAATTTAAGTTGCAGAGTAAAATAAAGCGCATGGTGGGTATGAGTAGCCTATAACACATTATCTTCCCCTCCCCCTCCCGAGATGGCATAAAAGATGTCATCAGATATGACCAGAAAAGGATGTCAGGTATGAAGCACCTAAAATAATTCATAGACAATTTGTTCACATGAACTAGAATCATTATGATATCAATAGAGCACCCAGCAAAAGAAGCGCTTTGGGAGATTAATAGAACAGCATAGATAAAAGTCCCATGGGATGAGAAAGGGATGGTTGGGTTGTGATCTGTATTCTTGGAGGGAGTACCCATATAGATAAAATTGTGGTTCAATAAAGTATTCAAGAAGAAATAAAGAGAAGAAAATACATTAACAAGAACTTCCTCTCAAGATAGATGGCTGCCCAGAGCCCCAGTACCTCCTTCCGTAAAACCCTGAACTAGAAGTACCTGAAGTGGAGTTGGGATTAGTAACAGTGATACCCCCTCAACCCCCATAGTTTTTAAAACAGACAAAAAAGAAAATGGAGTTCAGAAGGAAGCACAGGCAAGGAGGATAATTTTGAAAATAATGTGGAAATGTATATACATGCATATATACACACATATGCACATATACATATATTTAAATGTAAGTGGTATAAAATGGATATTTACAGTTTTATATAGAATCCTCTTTTAGGGTTCCTGTGCATATGTATAGAAATGTTCCTTTTTTATTTTTAAGTTCAATTTTTAAAAAAAATAGGTTAACAACATGGTTCTTTTATAAATCAAAAGTTTTAAGTTACATTTCATTACATACTAGGCAACTGCTACAAGTTATTCATGAAGAAAAAGAGAAACTCTCATTCTGGTTCATGATCTCACTAGTCAAAGAAAATGTATATTGTAATAGAACAGAGGACAAAGAGGTTGGGGTTATAACTTTCTCTGCTAGTCTTGCTGCAGATTTCTCTACTGTCCTTGAGGAATTGGAAGCTGCCTTTGTCTCCATTTCCACATTCATAAAAAGTAAGGATGAAACATGTTTCTAAAATTGCTCAAAGACCCCCAAGGGAAAGGTTCAGTGTGAAGTATTATTGGCATCTTTATGGAACAAACTGTGCATTGCAGGAATAGAAGCCATAGGAAAAGGAGTACGACCAGAGAACCTGTGATTTGAAGCTCAACGGCCAAAGAAAACACTCTCCCTAATATTAGACACTCTTTAAAATTATCCCACAAGGATGTCTGAACCTGAGTTATTTCAAGATCTGAACAAATGAGATCTTCAAATAATTGCATATTGTTGATCTAGTCCTCCCCACTCCAATTTAATCTGAACAAGTTGAGTTTTCCTATTCAACCATTTGTCTTTTCTTTGGGAGGAGGTGGAGAGGGTTGGTGTTTGACCTCTCATTCCTTTTTTTTGCAGAGGGAAAAACTGCTTTCTACACAAGTGAATTAGGCGGACAAAATTTAACATTTAACATGTTCAAAGTACTCAAGTCAATATTGATTGTTATTTTATAGATGAGAAAACAATTCATCATTGACAGAGACTTAAGATTGCTAGCCACAAACCTAGAATTGGAGCCAAAAGCTTTTCAGTTTAAATCTATACTTGGGACCACCAGTTTGCCCCTCAATAAATTGTAAGGCAGTGTCAGGCTAATTTCCATAGTTTTGAAAATAACTTTTCTTAAAATGTGTTGGTGACATTTTAAAAACCCTTTGTTGAAACTTAACTTTTTGCTTTTCTTTGGTCAGTCTTATATGAATATCGATAAATATAAATAAGTTTTTTGGTAGAAGTTTGTATGCTATGTTAAGATTGAGAGTTGATCAGACTTAGTTTATGATGCCCAATTATGTGGGCTCTCTTTTATTTTTACACATTTTCTTTACATTTTGGTTCTTTTAAAAAATACTTACTGTTTCATCATAAAAACACTGAATTCTTACATCTTATGTCCAACAACAAAACAAAATCTCTCTGATAATAAAAAATAAATATTATTCTTAACATAATGACCTGACTGAGAAAATATAGCCAATGGAAGGAACTATGAAGAGTATCAGAAAAGAAAAATAGGAAGATAAAGTAGAGAAAATACAGCCAGTGATTTAAGAAACGAGTATTATAAGAGTCTATAGCAGATGCATTACAGTAACTGGAATTTAACAAACTGCAAACAACTTTTTCATTGTTTTTCCATCTAAACCAAGGTCTATGATCTCATAACTACTGGCCTTTCCAAAAGTAGGGATTTGTTGTCTGTTACTTTCTGGGTTAGTTCAAAAGAACCCAATGATATGGAGGCTTATGCCATCAAAACTGAATTTGGTGGGGCACCTAGGTGGTATAGTAAATAGAGCAATAATGGCCCTGGAGTCAGGAGGACCTCAGTTCAAATCCAGCCTCAGACACTTAACACTTTACTAGCTGTGTGACCTTGGAGAAGTCACTTAACCCCAATTGCCCAGCCTTTCCCCCCTCCAAAAAGCAAAAACAAAGGAAAAAAACACTGAATTTCAGATCATTATTTCTGCTTCTCTTATTAATCCATATTATATGTAGGTATGTCATACTGTGATCCCTTTCTCAGAATTGTAGTTTACTCTCTCCTGAAGCAGAAGAGCAGAGTCAAGCTTGTTCTTGTTTTGGCCTTTAATCTGACCAATGTGAGATCTTTCTAGTGGTGATGAAACTAACAGAGAATCCACAGCAGTTGTCATTCCAACTGCAACTTGTAGATGAAATGCAGATCAATCATGTTTAAAATGCAGACAGAATGGTAAATGTGCAACTAGAAGAAGGCAATATGAAGATAGACAGACAGACAGATATAGATAGACAGACAGATAGAAGAATGGATGGATGTGTGTATATGTATGTATGTGTGTATGTATGTATGTATGTATTAACTGAACTGTCCCTAAATCATTTCTATTTGGCTTAATTATAGGCAGTATGATTTTGGGGAAAAAATAAATTTGCCCTCCTGATCACATTTTGCTTTGTGTAACATTAAAATTAATATATATTTCTACTTTAATTGATGGACCAACCAATCATTCAACAAATAGTTGTCAGTACTTATTCTACTAGATGCTGGAAACAGATTAAAACAGTGGTCCCTCCCCCTCATCCCATGGAGCTTATCAGGGGAGAAAATATGTACACATATGAGTATATGTAAAAATAAAAGGTTATATTTTAAGGTAATGATTATAAACCTGCCTTTTCATTGATTTAAAGAACTTCCAAGTGAGAAAATCTCTTCTATCAATTCTAGTCAGCACATTCTTGGCAACTTACAGTCTTGGCAAGCTGTTTAAAACACTTAGGAGTACAATGATATGCCCAGGGTAATAAAGCCATCTACATCAGAGAAGGGACTTAGACCCAGGTATTCCTGGATTTGAGGAAGACTTACTAAAGGGGTGCTTTGGTGAATGTTTAATGATCAGCTTTCTGAGAGAGAGAAAAAACCGTATGCAGGATATACTTTTCTGTTTAATCTGCATTCTTCATATTTTTCTATCACTTTTTTAAGTCTAGACAATCAAAAAAACAATAAATCAAGCCCTGATTTGTGCCATTTGCAGATTTGTGAGATGTAAATGATCACACTGAAAATTTAACAATCAGAACCCATCCAAACTAGTTTTAGTATGCCCCAGTATTATCCACAAAATTCATACCAAAAAAAATAGGGAAATGGTCCAGGAATATGCTCATTCTCAGAGAAAAGTCATCTCAGAAATAAATATTTCCTTTTGATAATCCACAATTGAATAATTGAGGGGTTACTAATCTAGATTTGAGAGATAAACCTGAACTAGTCCAATGTTGGAATTTGTGTATCCAACTATTTGTTTTTGTGCAATAGAAACATTACAGAATGTGACTGTGTGATCCATAAGAAGAGCAGACTAATCCCTTCCCTTCTCCATCTTTCTCTCCCTTTCATTAATTTTTGTTCAAAGTACTTGCTGCCTTGATTCCTTGATCTGGTTCCAGATCAAATCGCCAGCTCCTTTGGGATAGGTTGGAACTGCATATCAGACTCTTTCCTGCAAGACTTTCAAAACGGGGAGAGGGGGAGGGATGGCACAAAAACCTTATGTGAGATGATCTTTGAGCACAAGTTCAGAAAACAACATGGACAGTTAATGAGGTCTCTTTGACTAGTCTAGAAGCTTCAGTTTTCTTAGTAGCTGCAGGCCCCTGGGTAAATGAGCACAAGCTAGAAATCTGTTTTTAGGATGAGGTGCAAAGTTAAGGCCAAATGTTTCAAACTGTGAACTACTAGGGGAGATGAAAGAATCATCTTTGCACTGGCCCAGATTTCAGATCTTTCTACTCAAACCAGAAAGCTGTGCCCTGGCAGGCAGCTTCTCCAGGTCTCTTTTGGAAAGTGGAAATAGCTCATTCTATTGAATTTCAGAATTGGAAAAAAAATTAAGCTCCTAAATAGGATTCAAACTCCTAATGAAAAGGATTCACTCCATCCTGATAAAGATCCTATTAGGATAGCTTGCTTATGAGGTTTAACATGGATAAAATTACCTTTCAACTTTTTTGTTGCTGTTTTTCATTCTTTCTGAAGAATCCTTTATAAAACATAAAATGATCGCTTCTTTGTATGTCTGCTGTATTAAAAAATAAAATAAAATCATCACCATATTATACAGAAACAGGGCAGGGTCAGAGCTTGACACACCAGGCATGACAACAGTAACAAAAGTGACTGCCATTAGAGGAAATAAAAACTCTAAACCAAATTGTTGCTTTCCCAGCAATTCAGAAGGCAGGTTAAAGTCACTGAATGGTTCCTTATTGTTAAAGGGCTTTTCATCATTGAACAGATTTCTCTGACCATCTGCTATTGATGTGCTTCCCTGGTAGGAGCAAGAGCTTAGGGAAATTTCATCACTATATTTATTTTATAACTTCATCATTAAATAGTTCAACATGGCACCATGAATTCAATAAGTCCATAACAAATATTTGTTGTTGATGACAAAATAAATTTGTGTGTATCTGCAATTATAGAGTTATAGAACTGAAAAAGAACTTTGAGGTCATCTAGCTAATGGAGTTCAATTATAACCCTTCAAGCAAATGTTTTATCTCCACTTTACAGAAAATAATGAAGCCTAATCTTTACATAGCATTTTAAAGTTTAAGTGACCTGCATGCATTTTTAAAATTTGATCCATTTAGAAAACCTTTTGAGGTAGATGCTATTATTATTCTCATATTTTTTGGTGAGGAAACTGAGGTTGAGAAAGGTTAAGTGACTCACCTCAAATCGTGAAGTTAACGAATATCTGAGATAGGATTTGAACTCAAGTCTTAACTCCAAATATACAATTTTTATCAAACACTACCCTGCCTTTCAACAGAGAAAAATGGTCCCTGAAAAGATCCCAGTGTTTGGAATTTCTTTTTCCTCCTTAATCTATAGCACACTCAATGAATACAATCTTATCCATAGGCAGATGCTTACGACAAGACCTTTCTTCTTGCCCTGGTAGACATGTCCTATCCAGAGTCTTCCTTGTTATAAATTTTCATGACCAATGCACCCTCACTGATTGGCACCTCCCTGCCTATGATGTCTCATCTCATAATACAGATGCTCTCTTAAATGAGATAATATTTATAAAGCACTTAGCACAGTGCTTTCCACAGAATAGGAACTTAATAAATTCATTTAATCTAGTTCTACCACACTTCTTGCTTCCCTCTGACCTCAGGTGGGGGGGGGGAATCAAATGTGTTTGATCTTAAGATCCTGACTTTACCCATAAAATCCTTATCCCATAACAGAATAGATATACGGTGTGAAGTGAGTCAGTTGACCCTGAACTAGATTTGGTTAAAAAAAAAAACAAACTGGTGTAACTTGGGGGGTGGAGTTACAGCTGCCACTCATAGGATCATCAACTGCCTTCCTGTAGTCTAAAGATCACTTCACCTGAGGTCAAAAGTTCCCAGCCTTGGCTATGTCTCAAGTGTATCCTATTCCCTTCAGATCTAATTATATTGTTACCTATCTTGTGACTGTGATCTCTACATATCCCTCACTTCCACTCCCATTATTGCCTTCTATTTACAGCTGGGTATGTCTTGTGTTTTCCCTTACGTGAGTGAAAATATGTCAAATAAAAGCATATTGGCTCTAGCATCACAGGACAAAGTGTCTCTTCTTCAGAGATCTCTAAGCCCCACAAAACAGCTAGAAGAACCCAGGAAGAGCAAATATGTAAAGGCAAACCAAAGAAAAATGGTGGTTTTAGTTTTAATTATGCTGTCAGACTGCCTGACTTATTGCAGAGAGAAGTAACTGAAACTACAGTTCCAAGCAAGAGGCTAGAGATAATGAGGTAAAGTACTAGGGTTTTATCCAGCTTTGATTAAAATAAGGAACCTCCAAAGCATAAATTCAATATCCCATTGAGGTGTAGAGGTGAGTCGGAGTTTTCCTAGGCTGTGTCAACTCTGACAGGTCATACCAAATTAAAAAAAAAAAAAAGCTTGGAATAAGGACCCATCTGTGTATTCAGTGTCTTTTGAATGATAGGCAACTATATAAATATGGAGAAGCTCATCATCAGAATGATGGCCATCAAGGTATAATGTTTTCTTTCAAGGAAGCCCATAGAATGTGGAGGAGCCATAGTGTACATCAGTGGGGGAGAGGGGAGGGAACGAAGCAACAGCTAGCAGAGATCAGAAATCTTACAAAATACCAAAGCATAATGGAAAAAATCAAATTAGGAAATACTACAATGATTTGAGTGCATTAATCCGTCACAAGTTGTTTTTTTTATTGAGTGTTATAAATGTGTGTTGTTGTCGTTGCTATTTAGTCACGTTCAGTAGTGTACAGATCTTTGTGACCTCCATTGGGGTTTTCTTGGCAAAGATACTAGAGTGGTTGCCATTTCCTTCTCCTGCTCATTTTACAAATGAGGAAACAGAGGCTAACAGGGTTAAATGATTTGCCATACAGATAGTTAGTGTCTGAGGTCAGATGATTCTCCCTGACTCTAGGCCTAGCACACTCTATCCACAGTGCCACCTGGTTGTCTGCCTACCTATTTGTCTATCTGTCTATCTGTCTGTCTATCTCTCTCTCTCTATCTATCTATCTGTATATACACACATAACTGCCAAAAAATAGATTTTTTCATATTCTACGTATTAAGACCATCTATATAATGACAAACTAATTGATCCTTTCAGGCAGTTCCACAAAACGAGTCAAATTGTTATGTAGACCAATGATGTCAAGCCCTCAAAAAGTAGGGGTCATTAAAATGTATTTCCTGAGGACTATATACTGACTTAGAAAACCACATAGTAATACTACTTATGTTCTATTGTCTTTTTTATTTTGCTAAATGTTTCCCAATTACATTTTAATCTGGGTCAGCTACACTTAAGAGGGCTGCCTTCTGGTTCCCACTGGGGAACAACACAAAATTGGCTCCAGCTAGTTTGTTGACTTCATCTTTCACTCTTCCAACAATGGTCCTTGTCTTCATGGAGACACAGAATTCATAGAACATGGCCTGTACAGTAAGAAGTGACTAATATAAGGAACTTAGAGAAGTGTGGGAATCTAGATTTAAACTGATGCAAGAAAATAAACATGCTTAGAATAACAATGCAATGACTGCAACAAAGTAAAAGAAAACTGAACCCTGAATGATTATAAATAACCAAACTTGGACCTAGAGCACAGTTAATAAAACATATCTCCCTCCTCTTATCAGAGATACATTTCTATAGAGGCAGAATATTGTATACAGTGTTAGCTATGGATATAGATATAGAACTAGCAAGGATCTTATATTCCATCATGTTCAAACCCTTTCATTTTATAGACAAGGAAACTGAGGTAGAGAGGAACTAAGTGACATTTTATAATGACATAATAAATAACTGGAGTAAATTGGAACTCAGGTCTTCCTGATTCTAGGTCCAATGCTCTAACAAGCTGTCTGTCCTCAGAGTATTGGTAGTTTTTAATCAACTATTTTTTTCTTTTCACAAGGAAGGTTTAATTGTGGGAAAAGGGGGACAGGGAAGGGAATTAAGGTTGGGGACATACGGGAATAGTCCAAACTAACTAGCTGATTGGCTGAATTTTTCAATCCCAACCATTTAGTGGCAATACCTATTTTACTGTGCTAGAGAGTCTTAGAAATTGACAATAGAAAATGAGTGAATTAATAAACATTTTAACTAAATAAACTAATTCATTTAACTAATTTACCTAATAAACATTTTAACCCTTTTTGAGTATAGAGTTGAGACAAATGTCATTCCAACTCCTTCATGAATTCTCCAGGGCATTCAAAGAATGTGAGTTGCAGTTAGAGAGTGAGCAAATTTCTATCAGTTCCGAGGATTGATAGCAGCAATCAAAATAGACTCCACATTATTTTTGTTTTCCCAGTAACATTGAAAGATACATCAACAAATGTCAGGTGAGTCTTCCTCTCCTACCATCTTTCCAGTCTCTTAGTGGCTATCAGAATAAAGTTACACTGAGGCACACTGCTGCCTGACCTTTGTCAGCAGAGGTTTTGACAGGCATGATCGATAATCAAAAGACATCCTGAATATCATATGCAGAGCTGGGAAGAGCATGTGACCAATGAGAGTTTTGAAGTCAATTGCTTACAAAATATCATTGTATACATTGTTCTTCTATTCCTGCTCACTTAGATATGCATCAGTTCATAGAGATCTTCCTGGTTTCTTCCAAATCTTTCCATTTCATAATTGATTATAGTCCTGGATTTGAAATCAGAAGACGTGTGTCCATATCCCATTTATGACTTGTGTGAAGTTTGGCAAATCACTTAAACTCTCTGGGTCTTGAGTTTTTCATCTATAAAACAAGGGAACTGGACTTAATGACTTATAAGCTTTGAATCTATGTCCCTATACATGGGTTTTTACACATACAGTCTAGAATATAGACATTGTATGCATGGAAATGAGGTTTGGCCAATTTCTTTCCCTGTCCTGTTTGCCTTTTTGTCTTTGAGATATTATTGATATGGCATTCATTTGAGGTTATAAAGACATGGGTATAACACAGAGGCTTCCCCTTGCAAATGTTCTTTCAGTCCAGTCTTCAACTTCTAAAGCTTTCAGGTCAGTCTGCTGCCTTTTTATTTTTAATGGCCATGAATTCTTTTCAAAGACAATATTAGAAAAGAATCAGCATCAGTTAATCAAATCGTCCTTTTAACTTGCATTTGATGTATAAAAGCTTTCCAGCAGGATGGTAACATTTTGTTTCATTAGAGATTACTTCCTACTACTGTTTTCAGACCACTTTTCCGGCTTCTTTCCTCAGGAACTTGTTTTTAAACAGCTCTGGAGACTAACAGCTTCAAGAATCCATGCAAAGGGCATGTGAAAGAGCCGCTGTTTGGCTGCAGCCAGAGTGCCCACGATCCACTTTGATGTTTTCTTGTTATTGGATGAGTACATCAAGGGTCTCTTAACGTGTCAATGACCTAGTACAAATTGAGCAAAATCATTCTATAAAGGAACAATTGAGAAACAAAGGAATTACTCCTGGTTAAAAAAAATTCTTCCTAGTTCAGTAATAACTACATCTTTTAAACCTACCACCTCAGGGCTTGGTTCTGATCTTAACAGTCAGGCATCTTCACAAAAGCTGCAAACTCTTTGCTACTGATATTGTACTAGAAGCATTTCAATTTTGGTACAAATAGCACCGAAGGTAGCAGTAGGACTATGATGCCCCATCTAATATATCATATTGTGTTATATTATATTCTATTCTATCACATTGCATCAGATCATATCACATTATATTATTATATTGTTAGCTATGCTATATTTTATTGCTTTTTTATGTTATGCTGTGTTGTTATGATGTGATATGTTGTGTTATAATAGATTTATTATATCACAAAACACATGCACATGTATACATATATATGCAGACATGTGTGTGAAATGACACTTTTTATTTAAAGTAATGGTGAGCTACTATACAGATATATCCAAACATAGAGACATATATGTATATATATTCGAGAAATGAAAATTTCCTTGACTTTTATGGGAACAGAAGGAAGACAGGGACAAAACTCTCACAAAGAGAAGCAAGGAATCTCAAATTTTCCAAGACATTTTCCTGTGCTCCCAGACATTTTTCCTAAGTATACTAACCTTGGGAATTATATGAAATTCTTTTAAGAGTTAGAAATGGTAACCAGATGGAGCTTTTTCATTCTGATAAGCAGAGAAATATCATAAAGAATTTAAAAATCTGTGTCCAACCTTCAAAGTGACATAGAGAGTTGTGATCTGAATAATTCAAGCCAATAAAGAAATCAACAAACCGTGCCTGGTATTTCTCAAAAAAAAAAAAAATGTCAAGCGAAAGAAGGGAAGAATTAGTCTAAAATTGTTTGGCTACAAATCTACTAGGAACATAGTGGGAAAAGTGCTAGCCTTGAATAAGAAAGACCTGGATTCAAGTCCAGCCTTTGACCTGTACTGGCTGGATGATTCTGAGTAAGTCACTGAACCTCTTCCTTGTCCTCACCTGCTACATAGTCACCCTGACGAAATTCCTCCCCAGAACTCTCCTCTCCTTGTTGGTGACTCTGTCTTCCCAGGGTCCCCCATTTTAAAAAGGCCTTTACACATGATTCACTGATTCACTTCAATTTTCCTAGGACTCTTTCTGTACTCCTCCTTTTCCTTACTTGCTTCATTATCCCTTCCTTTCCCAACCCTTTTCTAGCTTTCCTATATGTATTACTTTCCCTTAGTAGAAGGTAAGTTCCTTGAGGACAGGCGCTATTTTACTTATTGCATTTTTATCCTCAGCATTTAAAACAATGACTAGTATGTAATAGCTTTTGAGAAATTATCTATCATCCATCCATCTATCTATCTATCTATCTATCTATCTATCTATCTATCTAT
>NW_027185777.1:29922140-29960234 GCF_028583685.1 Petaurus breviceps papuanus
CTATCTATCTATCTATCTACCTACCTACCTACCTACCTAACCATCTATCTATCTAAACCTTCAGTGTCCCCGGCAATTCTTTGAAACTATAAGTTTCAGAATAGCTAGTGATCTCTACTGGTAAAAGAAGTTTCTTCTCTGTACAGTTCCCTCCATTGATAAAAACACAGGTTCAGACCCAAGGAAAAAAATATCATTCAGATTTTTTTGTCTACTTTGATCTATTTTTCTGATTAATTGCTGAATTCTTCAACTCTTGAATGTGACTCTGTATGTAGTGATCTGCTGATAAATGTTTAACAACCAACTCTCTGAGGGGAAAGAATTTGTAGACAGGACAAACTTTTAAGTTTAATCTGCATTATTAATATTTTCTCCATCTTTTCTTAAATCAAATCAACAGAACAATAAATCAAGCCCTGATTTGGCATTTGTTGATTTCTAAGGTGCTCAAATTAAAAATTTAACAATTGGCTCTCTCAACTTGAGGACCAACACACATAGTGAACCCAATCAAACAGCATGGTGAAAGAAAGTTGGATTTAGAGTCAGAATTCCTGTATTTGATTTCTGGCTCCATTACTTACCACCTGTTTGACCATGGGAAAATCACTTTGTGTCTCTGAGACTCACTGTCCTCATCTATAAAATGAAGAGGCTGTACTACATGACCTCTAGGGTCCCTGAACATATGACATGAATGTTTGTGGAATCTTAACCTACTACCTTAAAACTGGGATGCCACAAAGTCACTACAAGACAAAGCTACAGCTAACCTGTACAAGTCACCACGTTTCTCAGTAGAAGAATGTGGGGGAGAGGGAGGATCTACATTTTTTAAATTTTTAAATGGCTCTAAACAACCGCTTGATTGTTACTTTTAATTGATTCAAAAATCAAAAGAAAAATAATAATACAAAAACCAAAGTAATAGAACTCAACATGCCTATAAGAAATGAATAAGTAGATTGTTCTTTTCAAACTATTCTAGTATCTAAGAGCATATAACTACAATAACAATAATAACTAGTATTTATATAGTACTTTCAAAGTGATTTACAAATATTCTCATTTTATCCTCACAATGCTTTGAAGTAGCTGCTATTATTATTCCCATTTTACAGGTGAGGACATTGAGGCAGACAGAGGTTAAGGGACTTACCCAAGGCCACACAGCTATTAAGTTTAAGGTAAAATCAAACTCTGATCTTCCTTACTCCAAGCCCACTACTCTGCACTGTGCCACCTAGTCGTTTCTAAACATAAGAGTTCCTCATTTTCTACTGTATCAAGCAAATTTATCTACCCTGAAAAGGGAAGCAGCTAACTTCTTTCTCAAAAGTAAGATCAAATCCAAAGCAACACACAGCCCAACGACTCACACATACCGTCTTCTATATCCTTTGCTTTTTTTTTTTTTTTGCACATGGTCCTCCATTTTTAGAAGACATTCTCTCCTTACCTCCCACCTTAAAGAATCACTAGCTGTGATTAAGAGCACAGCCCAGTTTTCTCTTCCTACATGAGGACTTTCCTGGTTCCCCTTCCTCCTTGCCAACCACCAGTTTTTAATACTCTCTCCCTCTTGTAATTATGTGTATTATTCCTTGGCTTAACTTGTATATACATTGTGTACCCCAGTAGATTATAAGATCCTTAAGGACAAAAACTATATTATTTTTGTATTTGTATTCCATCCACAGTGCCTGACACATCTTTAATCATTTTTTTTTATTCAACTAAACAATTGTCTGGAGTAAGGAGAGGCATTATGGGGGGAAAAAAAGCTGCCCTCTGTGTCAGGGTAACCTAGATTGGACTATCTCTGAAATGTACAGGTTATGTCACCCCAGGCAAGTGACTGAGTGCCCCATGGCAAATAATTCTCTAAGACTATAAATCAAAGAACAATTGGCATCTATAGTGGCAGAAGTTTTTCACCAGGGAGTTCCCTCCCCAGAAAAAAAAATGACAGGTCTGTACTAGGATATCCAGAGATAGATAGACAGACAGACGGATGGACAGACAAACAGATGGGCGGATGGACGGACAGACAGGCACACAGACAGACAGATGGACAGACAGATAGACAGATAGATAGATAGATAGATAGATAGATAGATAGATAGATAGATAGATAGATAGATAGATAGATAGATAGACAGACAGAGGTATAGATTAAAGTGGGGTAGTACATGTTGGAAAAGGATAGATTAATGCCTGAATACTGCCAACACAGGAATTTGGTTTTCTTGACTATACATATTTGTAACAAGGATCTTGTGATTTGTTGTTTGGTTTCTTTTGGTTGGTTTTTTCTTTATCTCTAATAGTGGGGAACCAGTGGGAGAGAGAAAAAAATAATTTTTTTTATTGAAAAAAATTAATTTTTAAAAAGCTCACTAACATTTATATAGTACTTTAAGGCCTGTGAAGTACTTTACAGATATTATTTCATTTGGTCCTCACAGCAACCCCAGGAGATAGATGCTTTTATCTCCATTCTACAGATGAAGAAACTGAAACCCAGAGAGATACAGTGATTTGCCAAATATCACACAGCTTATAAGAGTCTAGGAAGGATTCAAACCTGGGACTTTCAGTGCTATAAACACTTTCACTGGGTTGATCAAAAACGTGAAATGTTTGATTTCTCATCCAAAAGATTTTCTTTTCCAGCAGTTTTCCTTCCTAATGTAAATGAGTCTGTACCTTAGAATTGCCAAATGAGCCCTCTCTCTGGCTGGGTGCTAGTCCTGTCTGGAAGATGTGGGAAGACTGTGTGCCCCAGGACTGTAAGACTGCCCATTTCCATTTAGCCCAGGGCCACTTGGGAGCGATGGTAAAGGCAGTACCCAAAGTCTCAGATGAATTCCCCCAGGGACTTTAGTCATCAAATAGCAACAGTGGCACTTCCTGCTATATAGCAGGAACTCTTAAAAGCCACCGTAATTCCCACCCCCATTCCTGGTAGAAGTGTGGTGACAAGAGAGAATCCACAGCACCACTCTTTGCGCTGGGGTTCGGGTGGTGTCAGCACTTTCCTTATAAATGCTGTTTACTGAAGGTTTACAAGTTGGCTGTAAAAATCAGTTGGCATTGAAACTTGAAACTTGGCATGAAAGGATTGGCATCAGTGTTGCCCGGAAGCCGTTTTTCTATCTAAATCTGAAGAAAACAAGCTAGGTCATTTTCTAGTTATTTGTGTTATTCATGCACAAAATGAAGTCTGACAGCTTCAAACAGTCATTTGCATTCGCAATCCTCAAAAATTGGGTTGCTCCAAGAAAAGTAACATTTGGTAAACAAATACCCCACGATAGAGTGTAAGGAATGAAAATGGAAGAGCTGGGTATGCTCAGAAGAAATGACAAGACGGCAAAGTTTCCAAAGTCATTGCATACGTATCAGAGTAGGGAAAACAGAACAGGCTGTGTGATTAGATGATTATACAGATTTTTGGAAGTAAATTTGCAGAGCCCATGGAATATAACTGAAGAGAGTAACAGCAAAAAGCGGGTTTAAAATCAAAGGGAACATTATTTTTTCAAAAGAAAAAAACTGTTTTACACCTCACTGAAACACCTTTCTGGCTCTTTTATCTCAAATAATCAGGTTTCTTTGCCATCAAGGTATTTTTCCCTCTCATTTTTGCTTTGTCTGAATATAATGCATGAAAGCAGTTTGGGGAAGGGTGGCATGAGTGTTCCAATTTAATTGACTGGGGTTTTTTGGTGTGTGTGTGTGTGTGTGTGTGTGTGTGTGTGTGTGTGTGTGTGTGTGTGTGTGTGTGTGTGTGTTTAAGGAATCTGTATTTCAGAAACTGTTTTCTCTCCACACAACTGCTGCATTGATGGTTTTAAAATGAAATTTCAGAGATGGGAGAGCAGATGTAGGTGGTCAATAGCGAACTGACTGAAGAAGGTGACAGCATAGACTGCTATCCAAAGAATGCCCTTTTTGGCGGATTTAAAAGTCAGTTTTGACGTCAAGGCACTTTTGTGCCCTAACATATACTCACTCAGTACTGTGCCCTGAAGAGAGAAGCGTGGGCAGGCTAGACTTTCATTTCTTGAAACCCTGTCACTGCACGACTAAAGAAACTATACAAAGCAAAGTGGAAACAGGGGCCAAATTAAACAGAAAGAAAAAATAAGACTGGAGAAAAAGGAATGCAGAGGAATTGAGCAAGCATGATGAGCCCAGTACTCAGTAACAAGTGACTCTTTATGATACTGAGCTCTCTGAGGATTGTGTATTTCAAATAATTTGACTTTATAAATTAGGATTAAACACCTACTATGTATTGAAAAATTAAATAATCTCTACCCTCAATGAGTTTATATTCTATTGGAGAGATAAAACATATTCCACGGTGGACAAATACAAAATCTATACAAGACGCTTAAAAAGCAATTTAGGGCAGTAGGAGAACATTAACTATTGGGTGAATTAGAGGTTACTTGCAGAAGGTGGCATTTGATCCATTCTTTGAAGCATCTAGGGATTACAAATTGTGAAGGAAAGGATGAAGAGCCTTCAAGACAACCAGCAAACATGGAGAGTGAGGTTTGGAATGTGGGGTCAGAGAATGGGAAATAAGATAACATTATATTTCTTTGTATTTGACATAGTGTTTTAACAAGCTGAAAAGAATCAAATCACTCTTCTGGGTTTTGATGATTGCTAAAATATTGATCTTCTATTAACTCCCATGGTGTTCATATTCAAAACTGTATGCAAAGTAATAGGAATCTATCTATAAATGCTGTAGGAACTAACTTGGGTTATACCCAAGTACCAAATGAAGAGGGAAATTGGCAATAATATGCTTATTGTGATCATGTGAGTCAACTGAGTTCAAATACAGCTTCAGGCACTGTGTGAGCCTGGGCAAGTCTCTTAACCTCTATCTGCCTCAGTTTCTTTCTATGTAAAATAAGGATAATATTAACACCTACCTGCCAATGTGGTTGGGAGGATCAAATAAAAATCACTTAACAATGAGTCTGGCACATAGTAGGCACTTTAATAAATGTTTCTTTCAGATTTAAACATATTTTTTAACTTTCTCTTTTTTTTTTCTTTTTGGAGGGGCAATTGGGGTTAAGCGACTTGCCCAAAGTCACAGGGCTAGTATGTGTTAAGTGTCTGAGGTCGGATTTGAACTCTGGTCCTCCTGACACCAGGGCTGGTGCTCTATTCACTAAGCCACCTAGCAGCCCCTACTTTTTTTTTTCTTGCTTTTTTTTCCTTACAAAATGGCTAATATGGAAATATGTTTTACATGACTTCACATGTATAATGGGTATCATTTTGCTTGCCTTCTCAAAAGGTTGGAGAGGGGACAGTGGGAGGGAGAGAATTTGAAATTTAAAATTTTAAAATGAATGTTAAAAAATAAAAATTATTTTAAAATAAGAAAGAAAAAAATACAAATGCTTGTTTCCTTCCAAAGTTGTGCTTTGTCTTCTGGTGGAATACATTATTCTTCTTGTTCTTGCTTATGTTACTGTTATTATTTTTTATTCAAAGATTATCATCATTGGGTTTGTATATTAATGCATGACATTTTGCAAGAGCAAAAAAATAAAGAAAAGAAATAAGCAAACAAAATGTATGTCCATATGACTATAATGAAATATTAGTGTGTCAACAGCAGTGAGGAATTCAGAAAAACATGGGAAACCTTTTACATACTAATGTAGAGTGTAATATGAAGGGAAAAAAAAAGGAAAATATATTCAATGACTACAGTAATGTAAACAAAAGCAACATTCAATGCACAGCTGAACTCTGGCTAACTTTACTGATCAATCTTACCATGAAGAACAAATGAAAGGGGCGGCCAGGTGACTCAGCGAGTAAGAGCACTGGCTCCAGTGTCGGGATGACCTGGATCAAATCCGGGCTCAGATACTCAGCACCACACCCAGAAACACCTGGCCATGTAACCTTGAGCAAGTTACTTAACCCCAATTGCTTAGGGGCGGCCAGGTGGCTCAGCGAGTAACAGCACCAGCTCCAGTGTTGGGATGACCTGGATCAAATCCGGGCTCAGATACTCAGCACCACACCCAGAAATAATTGGCCGTGTCACCTTGAGCAAGTTACTTAACCCCAATTGCTTAAAAAAAAAGAACAAATGAAACGGCATTTTATCCACTTGGGAGAGAAATGAGGTTTGGGGGGAAAGAAGCAAATGAGGAATATACAATCAGCTGTGGACACTGTGTCCTCTGGTCTTGCTTAACTGCTTTTTTTTCTTTTACACAAGGGAATATCGGATACTTAAGAAAATGATTGTAGTTTAAAAATAAAAGGCATCTAAAAAAGCCTTTAAATATATATGTGTACAAATGTGTGTGCATTCATATCTACATACATGTACATATGTGCATATGTATATATACACACATACATGCAATTGAGTACAAACCTGGAGTTCCAGCTAGCAAATGGGATGCATGAATTTACTTATATTGTGTGTGTCTTGCCTTTCTTCTGTAAATACAATGAATAATTAAATTTAGAAGATTATTTAAATTGATCTAGGTTCTGCCCATTATCAGAGATCTATTTATCAAGGGAATTAAAAGACATCAGCCTGTGGAAATGTAAGGTTTTTCACATAAATTTAAATGTAACCAACCATACTGACCTTGAAATAAGAGTCTTTGGCTTAGGATCAGCCCCTAGTATAATTGTTAAGGTTTAGGAAGTATTAGACATTACAATTGAAGTTTTCTGTATAGGAGAAAAGTGTCAGTGAGTTGTAAGAATATTTTTAATAAATCAGAGAGGGGGAAGAAATGTGCACACATATGAAGGAGTTTGACACTACTTAAACCAAAGGATTCCAGATTTGCGGTAAAGTGTTTTGCTAAAGAAACTTTACAGGAAGTTCAGCCCTCAGCAAGATCCAAATTAACCCCACCATTTGATTCCTGTAACTTCTGAGTCTGGGTTGGAAGGACTAAAGGTTTTTTTGTTACAGTGTAACTACTTTGCAAACAAGGCATGCAAAGTTAAAGGGGTTTCAAGAGCCCAGCTCAGAATTTGCCCTCCCCACTGCTAAACTCTAAAATTCTTTACCAACTCACCATTTGTGCAAATCAGAGGCAAATTTACAGGGTTTTGCAAAGATGTCTAAGGCTATACAGAACTTGACCAACCTCATATTTCCATACAAAAAGCTTGGACAACTAATCCTCTAAACTTCTGGGTACTAGGACTCTCTTGCTAAAAGATCATGCTCTCTACTGGTGGAGACCTAACTGCCTAGCGTATGGTAAAAGTAGAAAAGTCTATGAAAAATATGAGCTACCTCCTTTTCTTTTATTTGGAGCACTCTAAGCCTAGGAGATTAAACAATGGTTGGTCCTTTTCTCTCCTATTTGAGGGAATTTATTTTAGATGAAAAGTTATGAGTTCAATTATACTCCATTCTGAGCCCCCATTTTAACATTCAAATAGAAGTTGAGCTCTATACCTATCTTTACATACATACACACACATATATCTATCTACATGTGGGAGGGTAGGGAAGGGAGAGAAGGGGAGAAAAGGAGAAAGGAGGGAAGAGACAGAGATAGAAAGAGAGACAGACAGACAGAGAAAGAAAGAGAGAGAAAGAGACAGAGAGAGAGAGAGAATGCCAGCAACTCCTGGCCTCTATACGATTGTAGAAGAATTCAATTTACCTGAAACATTTGGGTAACAAATCAGAATATTATACTATAATGTATATCTGTGGATAGGAACAGGAAAAGTTGGGGAAAGAGACAGCTATTCCTTGGCGCTTCCCTCATCCCAAGTCTTCTGTTCAGAGATGCCTGGATAGACAATGCCCGTTCTTGATACCTCTCTTCTCTATCACAGCTCAATTTCACCTTTGCTCCTCTGAAGAAACTTGGAATGCCACACTTGCTACTGCCTCTCAAATGAATCTCTTCTTAACTCTCCATAACTTATGGATAAGCCCTGAGATGTGGCCAAGTGTCTTTAGTCTATCCAAAAAGGAAAAAAATTCTTGTGAAACTTCATTGCAGTTAGAAGGACTTTTTGCAGTTACACTAAGGCCTGTAATTGAGTTTGATTAGACATCTTAAAACTTAACTTTAAAATGAGGTAGATCTTTATAAAGTAATTGCCTGGCCACATTAAAAAAAAACTTTTTAATACCTGATTACTCATTTTCATTTTCAATCAATCAACAAGCATTCATGTGATTAAGTTGACCTTACCCTACTGTTGATGGAAATTGGATTTATTACTGTATTATTTAAAGTACTGTGGTATAATGGTTCAGGATCAAAGATAGGATTTTGAACAAACCAACTTCAAAGGTGCAGAAGATAATCTATAAGTGATCAGTACCTTGAAAACACAGGGACATGAGCAGAGCCTGCACTTGGGCTAGGCCAAGTGAAAAATGTTCACTGACTCTAACTATGTCAATTTCTTCTGACTATAGTTCTAGGACTCTGTCTAGTACCTAGTAATATCTCTCAAATAATACTCTAGAAACAAAATCAGACAAGATTAAAGAGAAGAATAGCACTTCAGTTTTTATACTCTATAGTTCATTGTTTCTGTACCTTGTTTTGTTTCCATTTACATTTTCCCATAATCTTTTTTTAATTTTATTTTATGGCATGACTTTAAAAAAAAACATTTTTTTTGTTACATTTTGAATTCTGAGTTGTGTCCCTCACTCCCTCCCATTCCCACATTAGAGAATACCAACATTTGATATATGTGGAACTAAAAAAAAATACATACTTCCATATATCAGTTCTTTCTCTGGAGGTGGATAGCACTTCCCTTGATAAATCCTTCATATTTGATTTAAATGTTCATATTACTCGAATCACTTAATTATTCACTGTTACTTTTCAAACAATATTGCTGTTACTGAATACAACATAGTCTTGATTCTGTTTATTTAATCCTGCATTATCACATGCAAGTTGTTCCATGGTTTTTTTTTTCAAAAATCAACCTGTTCATCATTTCTAATAGCACAGCAATATTCCATCACAATCATATATCACAACTTATTCAGTCATTCCCCAATTGATGGGTATCTCCTCATTTTCTAGTTCTTTTAAACTTTTAAACAAAGAGAACTGCTAGAAATACTTTAGAACATATAGGGTTATTTTTTTCTTTTTAACTTGATCACTTTGGGAAATAGACCTAATAGTGGTATTGCTGGGTCAAAGGGTATACACAGTACTATTCCAGATTACTCTCCAAAATGGTTAAAACAGCTCATACTTCCACTATGTATTAGTGTCTCAATTTTTCACATCCCTTCCAACATTTGTCATTTCCCCTTCTATCATTTTAGCTAATCTGATAGATATGAAATATTACCACAGAGTTGTTTAAATTCGCATTTCTCTAATCAATAATGATTTGGAACACTTTTTTTATGTGACTATATATAACTTTGATTTCTTCTTCCCAAAACTGCCTTTTCACATGCTTTGACCATTTATCAATTCAAGAATGACTTATATTCTTATAAATTTGACTCTATATATTTGAGATATGAGACCTTTATCTGAGAAACTTCCTATAAAAAAATTTCCCCCTTTAATCCTGTAGTGGAGATTTTAAATCTTGATTTTTATCACAAGTAAATTAATAAGAGGGTTTGCTAGAAACTGGATCAGATAATTAGGAAGAACACTGAAATTCTTTTAAGGGCATGGAGTAAGCTGGCAATAGGTCAGAGACATAAAAAAAAAAAGAAACCTCTGGGGAAGAGCCTCAGAGATTAACAGTGGGAGGTACTCCCAGGGTTCTAGGGGGGAAAAATGTACTTTGCCCTGTGTAACACTGTTGAGTATAACATATAAACTCCCATCTCCTAATTCTGCAACTGCACTGCTTGTCCTCCATGCCTGGAATGCACTCCTTCCCTGCCCACTTCCCAAGGGTTTAGAATCCCTAGGTTTCTTCAGGATGCTGTTAAAGTATCACCTTCAACCTGAAACCTTTCTTGATCTCCAAAGCTTCTAATGCCTGTCCCTATCACCTTGTATATTCTTTGTACATTTGTACATTTTGACTCCTCTTTTCTCTCTTTTTTTCCCAAAATATAGGCTCCTGAAAGGCAGAGACAACTTCACTTTTGTCTTCAAATCCCCAGTAACCAGCTCAATGCCCAGCATAGCAGTCACTTAATACAAGTTCATTTGATTAATTAATTTTCTTTATAAAAGTGGAAAAATAAAACCTGAGGGTCAGAAAAGTTAAGAGCTTTGCCTGAGGTCACATAGCTGTAACCCATGATACAGTCGGGTCTTCTGAGGCCAAATTAATTAGACATCCATGAAAGTCTCTGTTACTAAGGAATGATTCTTGGGGGTGGGAGTTTAATCTTGAAGAATGGGAAGAACATGAAGAAATGAAGAGGAGGTCAAAGCAATATTACAGATAGGGAAAAAAAGTATAAGTAAAGGAATGAAGCTGGAAATGAACATGATATGCCCAGAAAGCAGGAAGGAAACAGGCCTGACAAGACTGGAGAGTTTACACTGAGGAGTAATGAGAAATTAAATTGAAGGTGTAGGGTGAGAGGGGATCAAGGAGAGCCTCCAAAGATACCAAATGTAAAGAGATTTAGATGCTATTTTAGGCAAGAGGAAGAAGACATGATAAATTACTAAACTGAGGAGTATTAAAGGAGGGTGTTTTTTGAAAGATTAATCTGACAATAGTGTACAGGATGGATTGAAGGAAAGAGAGGGAGGAAAAAGTAAGAGAAAAGGCATTTATATAATGCCTACTATGTGACAGTCATAGTAGGTGATATATAAATGCTAACTATTATTAATTATTGAAGAGAGGCTTCTCAACTACATTTTTAATTATAATTTTTAAAAACTACTTACCTGCAGACTAGTTTCTTTTGATGTATCAATGTTTGATTTTTTTTAATTTATGTATTCCATTTTCAAAAGAAGTTCAATTCCTAATAATGGGAGTGGGATCTGAACCTTAAAAGGAAAAGACAACATCTTTGGGATTTGGACCATAAAAAGGAAAAGCCCCTGGACTTTCCCACATTGCCCAGTCCTTGGCCCTCACCTGTGGCCCACCCTGGTAATCCTTTCAACTTTCCTTTTATTGTGGCCCCAGGTCTAGCCCTTCATTCTCTGTTACCCCTGACCCAGCCCAGTCTTCATTGTCTATTACCTCTGAATCACTCCAGGCTATTAGTCATTCATATATCACATTCATATCTTCCCACAGTCTTTCTGTATAATAGGTACATTTTTATCCCCATTAAATTATGCTTATTCCTTAAGAATCTGGTCAACTTGTCAATACAAGCATCACAAATGCTCAGATTCTTAAAATCTGACCAACAGCACAGACTTACTAGGAATGTTGCCCACCCCAACCAGTGTTTTAATAAAGCTTGTCTCTGATTGAAAGAAGACTTGAGTTGAATTCTTCAAGACAGAACCCTCACCTTTTCTCCTTGAATTTTGGAGTTCCCAGAACCCCTGGACCACAGCACTATGAAGTTCAGAGAATTACGGGTCTAAAGCTAGAAAGGTTCTCAGAGGTCATTTAATCCTGTCATTTTACAGATAGTAAAACTGAGAACCAGTGGGGTTCTGTGAATCTACTGCACTTAGTCCAGGCCTCTTTCCATCTTTCTTCTAAGAGGCAAATGCCTTGACACTAATCTGGCATGGATGGCATAAACTGGGCAGAGAGAATGGGCTTGGGCCAGGACAAAGATGTAGTCTGTTTCTGCCTCTGCACATTTTTGAAGCTCTCACTAAGCAGAAAAGCTAAGCCTAGAGAAAACCCTAAGGCTAACTTCTGCCAAATATCTAAGAGTACTAAGTCCAGGATCAACCATTTAATCCTCCCTTCTGGTAGTTGTGATCCTGTGTAAATCGAAGGGAAGGAAAGAGTAAGAAGCATTTCTATAATAATCCTTTGGGGGAGGTGTTATAAATATGGTTGAGAAAACTGAAGCAAACATGGTTAGGTGACTTGCCCAGGGTCACACAGCTAGTAAGTGCCTGGATTTGAGCCAAGGTCTTCCTGATACCAGACCCAGTACTCTATCCACTGTGCCACCAGCTGCCTCTAGTGAACAATTAAAAAGAACAGTGTAAATACAGTTAGGTCATCTACATACCTAGAGGCAATATGCCCCCTGGCACAGAAGTGATTACATCTGCAGTCAAGATATTGAGGGGAGGGGGGAGAAGAGAAACACCTTCAATGTTCACTACTCTTCTAGCCAAATCAAAACACAAATGTTTGTGTTTTGTTTTGTTTTACTTTGGGGCCTAGTAGGAAATTGTTACTTTTGCCAATGAATAAAAGCAACCCCTATGAGATAATATTTGTGTACTAATATTAGTACAGCAACTACCATATAGCAGGTGCTGTATAAATATTATTCCCTGCCCTCTTCTCCCCTGTGCAGGGGAGGTTTTGATTTATTCCATTACTGTACCTGGTCCCTAATGGATGCTTAAATGTACTAGTACAGACATGAACAAATGTACATGATCTTTAAGGTTTATTTAGTCAAGGGTTACCTCCCCTCTCACTTCCTTTCTCCCACCACAATCCCCAAGTGTGTCTGTCCAGCAAAGCTACAGTAGAGGGAGCAAGATCCCGTTTACACAAGACAAGGTCCAAAGGAGCATGTCCTGGAGTGAAGCTTTTGAAATATCTCAGCAGAATTGTTTTCTGGAGTTCTTAATATGGGTTCTGTGAAATTTTGAATAACTGTATCTCCACGTAATTAGTTTTCTTGTTAATTCTTTATATTTTATGAATTTAAAAACATTATTCTGAGAAAGGGTCCATTAGCTTCACCAGACTGCCAAAGAGAACCATGACATAAAAAAAGCTTGGCTCTAGGATCCCCTTGTATGCACTGCCACATACTATCAGATGGAGAAAAGAGAAGGCCCTCACTACTGTAAATCTGTGATTCAGGTTCCCTTTCCAAATCACCTGATAGTACAGCAGGGTCAGGAAAAAGACCAGAGAGAAAAGCCACACAATTGCTTATCAGCAATATTTCAGGTCCACTATGTGTGAGGAAGAGTGAAGACTAAGGGGGCTCTGAAACCAGATGGGATGGAAAACTAGAAAATCACCACCTCACCTTCCAGATCTTTAAGGAGACGCTAACTATAAAATTACAAGTCATCAGAGACTGTAATTCACAGATGGCAGAGATAGCAACATGTGAGCCTTCCGCAGCTCCACCTAATAACAAACAGAAGACACATAACTGCAGAAAAGGTTGTCAGATGTTGCCTCTGGATAATGAAACAAAGGAGACAAATAGCACCCAGGTATTGGAGAAATGTAAAGGGGGGGGAGGGAAGCTTTGTCAGTACTAAACACTACTCAGAAGGCATGAACACAATTACTATCTTAATCATTAAAGTCAAATTTAAATTAATCATGGAAATGCCTAAAAATGTAGTTATTATAAATCACAGAGATGTCAAAATTCACATTTTAAAATTTCAGTAGATACCAAATATATTCAGTAAAGCTTTCCCTTCTTTCTTATCTACTATGGAATTCCTCTTAGACTTTTTTACATGGCAATCAATTACTTTGTTCACTCTTCATAATGGGATGTCATGTGTTTAAGAAGACACTGTATTTTTTATCATAACGGTTCCACTGAACTAGCTTGGGAAAAAAAAAAAAAGCTTTAGGTTGAAATAAGATAGAGTCGCTCAGTACTGAGCTCCAAAATTCAATACAGTTCTTTTAAAAGAACTATCAGAGCATAAGAACAGTCCTACAGGTTATCCTTGCAAACTCCCTTAAGTCATCCTGGGGGTGGGACGGGATCTAATTCATGGTGGCACACACAAATCTGTAAAAGAAGGAGCTGGTGCTATCAGTGGGCTGCTATCAGACTGGGTTGCTGACTTTGATGTGCAGATGGATTTATCAATCTCAAGCATTCCCTTTGATCTTGCCAGTTCTCTGCATTTTGAGCAGTAGATCTGGGATATTAACACGTTTCTTGTACTTTCTAACCTCATATCACTGTAATCCGAGCTCAACTAGCAAGGGGTTCTGTCATGTGAGAAACAGGCTTTATTTTTAGATCTTTCCCCTTTGATCTTTATATGTCAATGGTGCAGATCCAGTATTCCTCACAATGGTAAAGAGGCAAGACGCTGGAGGCTTGTTTTTACCGTAAGTTGTAATTGAACCAGTTTCACCCAGCACAGATGATCATTGCTTCTGTGCTTCAGACAATGGCTGAAGCAAGCCACTTTAAACTGCTACTGGTGTCATTATTACTTAGCGTTTTTATTAGGGGTGTGCTAGGTCCAAAGAATCACATAATCATTTTTATTAGTTTTTCCTCTCATTTACTGGTTGGTTAGTTGGTTTGTTGGTTGCTGTCTTTCATTCTCAAGAAGGACCAAAGTAGCATTATTATGTTGAAGTCAAGGTACAGTATGTCCAACTATGGTTGATCAAACCAATGCAAGCTTGGAAGGCTCTACCACAGGTCAGGCACAAATAGTCCATATGAACATTTGGAGTGGAGATGTCTCTAAATTTGCATATCTCTCATTTCTTTTGATCTAATGCAATTCTGCTTTGCTCATAGAACACAGTGCCTTCTTTGATGCGGGCACACTATGATGGGTTTTCCTTTGCCAGCATCTCCCATGTCACACAATTGATTCCAAAGTTTCTTCAGAGACATTAAAAGAATCCTTGTAACACTTCTTCTGACTACAATGTGAGTACCATCCATAAGTGGGATCTCTATAAAACAGTCATAAACAGACAAATGTATGTTTGACATTTGAACAATGTGGCCAGTCCTTCAGAGCTGTGACCTCTACATTAGAGTTTCAATGCTTAGCAGTTCAGCTCAAGAAAGGACAGCTGCTAGGCATCTAGGTGGCATAGCAGATAGAGTGCCAGCTTTGGAGTCAGGGAGATCTGAGATCTGAGTTCAAATCTGGCCTCAGATACTTATGAGCTGTGTGACTCTGGGCAAGTCACTTAACCCTCTTTGCCTCAGTTTCTTCATCTGTAAAACGAACTGGAGAAGGAAATGCCAAACCACTCCAGTATCTTTACCAAAAAATCCCAAATGGGTCACAAAGAGTCAGACATGACTGAATAACAACAAACAGCAATCTCATTTACTAGACTATAAATGAAGAAAGAGAAGCACAAGGGGACTAAAACCATAAGAATCTTTAAGCAGGTTTAAGCATGCCTTGGAATACCCAACCACCAGTAGAGGGGTGTCAAACACATGGCCAGACCCAACACTCCCAAGTGAGACCTGAACCAGATTAAAATGGAATTGGGAAATATTTAACAAAACAAATAAAAATGCAATAAAATATAAATAACATTAGTATTTGGTCTTCTAAATCAACATGCAACCTGCAGGGATCCTTAAGTACATTTTAATGGCCCCCATTTCTGTTTGAGTCTGATGATATGACACCTTCTTCTGCATCTCTGGAATGGGTTCTTACAACTCAGCATATCCAATAAGAATGAAATAATGTGTGCCAGTAGATGAAATCTTCCCTTATTCCCAACTTCCCAATTCCTGTTGAGGACATGGGCAGTTCAGTCACACAAGTTCACAACATCTGAGTTATCCTCAAATCTTCCTTATTACTCAACTCCCCCATATCCCTGTAGCAGCAAGCACCCCAGTGTCCCCAGGGTGCCTGCTCACACAGGTTCTTGGATCTGCTTTGTTAAAGGAAAGCAACTCAAAATGGGTTAACAAGCTTACTTTAATCAGTCAGACATATATGATTTACCTTGTTCAGTAGAAAAGGTCAGCACCCTGAACCTCAAAGTATACAGGCATAATTATCAAGACAGAAACATCAAGTAGACAGATTTCCAAACTGTCCAACCATTACATCCATACCCAGTCAACATCTGGGTTTCCACATTCTGGGTTTTTCAAAGCCGGGGGACTCTCAACAACGGCTTCCCAGAATTCAGATCAAATCACAGAACACTTCTCAAAGTGAGTCCCAAAACAAAGCTACATGTCAGGGCTTATATAGCCTTCTCCTGGCTCAGAGAATGTAACAACCTTATTGACTCACTGGCCAATCAAGAAGTATCTACTGAAAAACAAGCCTCCCTCCCCAGGCTTCAGGTGCATTTTAGCCTAGGGGCAGGGAAGATCTTCCAAATTTGCATTCCCATTACAATCCCCAAAACAAAAAAATGGTGGCATCTGATCATTTCTACCCAGATCTTCCCCTTCCCTCCACTCACCACTTAGCTCAGCACTTCATGGCCTCTTGCCTGCATCAATAATGTCCTAACTGGTCTCTCTGCCTCCAGTCTGTCCCCAACTCCAATTCATCATCCACCCTGCTTCTAAATGGACATTCTTGAGTCAAGTTTGGCATGTTGTGCCTCCAATTCCTCATTGATAAAAAAAAAAAGATGGAACTGGATGACCCCTAAAGTCCCATCCAGATCTAAACCTACAATCCATGCCATTTCTCTTCTCAAGAAACATCAATACCAATTGCAGAGAAGTTATGAGAACCAATGAAAATGGAAGTAATGGAACCAAGAAAACAATATACACAATGACTAAAACAGGGTGAATAGAACAAACAACAACAGAGATAAAACTGAATTCTGTATACTTATAATTATCAAATTTGATCCCTACTTGCCATTTCTGAAGAGATGAGAGACTATGGGTCCATAGAACATTGCATGTCAAAATCAGTTGTGGTCTTTTTTTTTTTTTTTTTTGCTGAATTGCTTTTTTAAAAAATTCTATCTTAGTCTTTCTTATAAGGGGTGGATGTCTATTGAGGAAAAGGAACAGAGATATATTTGGAAATAAAGGAGATACTAAAACAAAAAAAAATGAAATTTAAAAAAATAAAAGGAATTTTTGCTAAGCAATATGGTTACAAAGACAAAAGTAAAAGTTACTGTACTCAAGGACCTTACATTGTCCTTGGTGGGAAGGGGAAAGGGGAGGCCGGAGAGAGAATGTGAGAGTGCTCTCATATTTTGTACTGATGCTTTCTACTATACCACCTTAGCATATAGCCATTTCTTTTTTTTTTTTAAGCAATCAGGGTTAAGTAACTTGCTCAAGGTTACAAGGCCAGTTATTTCTGGGTGTGGTACTGAGTATCTGAGCCTAGATTTGATCCAGGTCATCCCGACACTGGAGCCAGTGCTCTTACTCGCTGAGCCACCTGGCCACCCTAAGCAATTGGGGTTAAGTAACTTGCTCAAGGTTACACGGCCAGGTGTTTCTGGGTGGGTGCTAAGTGTCTGAGCCCGGGATTCGACCTCCAGGTCTTCTCAACACTGGAGCAGGTGCTCTTACTCTCTGTGCTACCTGGCCGCCCCGCATATAGCCATTTCTAAAAGTTGTCTGGCTAGATAAATGATATTTACTAATAATCAATGGAGGAAACACAATTGGGACTCATGGATTAAAGTATGAGATAAACCATTCCATAATCCCAAATGGTTTATCCACAGAGCCCCAATAAGAGTAGTGGCCAACTACTCTCTTGACCCCCGATCTGCCAGTGCTGTCAGGGATTGGGATAGTAGCCTGAGAACCTACTTGATTACACTATTTAAAATTCAAATATTACTAGAATACTCCATATCTGCAATGGTATTATGTCATATTATTTGACAATAGAAAAATATATAATATTCCATACAAATTATGGGTCATGGAGGAGGTTACAAGCAATCCCGGAATCTAATAATATTTATACCAGACTTTGTACCAGAAAATACAGTTCTGAAGAACTGTCATATAAATGAGTCCTGGGGAAAACTCAACAAAGATTGTTTGAGAGCTAATATGTATAGTATAACCTACTAGGTTCTCTAAAGTGGTGACTCCTAGACATGAGTTCTTCAGAGATTTACAAAAATCAGGGCAGACAAGGAAACTAGAAAATGGAGAAAAGGAAGAGAATACGCATTTTCTAGTTCAGGAGTGGAGCAAATTATTCCTAGCCATTGACTCCCATTTTGTAGCCATCATGGGACAAGTGCCAAAGACTTGATTTGTCAGAAGTACCAAAAACTGGGAGAAGAGGTCCCTCTCTGATGTAGTGATTCTTTAGTGATTCAACTCATCAACCAGCCTTTCTCTATAGCCTCTGGGCTCATTTACAGAATTCTTTCAACATTTATTAAGCATGTCTTGTATATGGGGCACTATGTTGGGCAATGATCATTATTTATATTAGTATATCACTTACAGATTCACAAAGAACTTTCCTTATAACAATCATGTGATATGGGTAGTACAAGTATTATTCTCCTAGTGTTACACATAAGGAGACTGGGTAAAGAGAAGTGACTTCGTTAGCTATTAAATGTCAGAACCAGGACTTAAAACCAGGCGCTGACTCTGCCTTCAAGGCTAATGCTCTTTTTGCTATATCGAACTATAGAGAAAGTCATAATCCATGCCCTCACAGTCAGTCAGAAAGCATTTAGTAAGTACTTGCTATGTACTGGGCACTATGCTAAACTCTGGTGACAGAATGAAAGGCAAAAACAGTCCCTGCCCTCAGGGAGCTCCCAATCTAATGGGGGAGACAACATGTAAACAACCATTTATGAACAAGATAATATCAGAGTAAAGTGGAAGGAATTTCAAGAGGGTCCTAGTGTTAAGGAAAAGACTGCTTGCAAAAGGTGAGATATTTTTAGTTGAGACTTAAAGAAACCCAGGGAAACTAAGAGGAGGAAGTGAGGGGAAAATATTCCCAGCCCAGGGAACAGCCATTGGAAATATATGGTTGTGGGATAGGGAGTGTCTTATGTGAGAAATGACAAGGAGGCCAGTGTCAATGGATCATAGAATATGTGGAAAAGAATAAAATGCAAGAAGAGTGGAAAGTTAAAAAGTACCCAAATAGTACAGGGATTTAAAAGCCAAACAAAGGGTTTTACATATTTGGTCCTGGAGGTAATAGGAAGTTATGAGAATTTCACAAGAGAGGCAATATGGTCACACCTATCCTGGATGGACTAGAACAGGGAGATACTTTTAGTGGGGGGTGGGGAGAGGGAGTAGATGACCAGTGGGCTTTTGCAATAGTACAGGTGAGAAGTAATAAAATGAAGGGGAAAGGAACATTTATATAGTACTTAGTATGTTCAAGGTTCTGTGATAAGAGGTTTTTTTAACAAAATATCTAATTTGATCCTCACAAGAACTCTGGGAAATAGTTATTAGTATTCCCATTTACAGTTGAAACTGAGGCAAACAAACATTAAGTGTACTTCACCAGGGTCACACAGCTAGTGAGTATTTCAGGCCTTATTTGATCTCAGGTCTTCCAGACTCTAGACTTAGCACTGTCCATTGTACCACCAGTACCACCAGCTACCTCAAAGTGATATAACAGCCATCACTGGAGAACTGACAGTATCAGAGGAGAGAAACGGGAAGATGAAAGACATTGCAAAGTTAGAACTGCTAGGAGTTGGCAACAGATTGAATACAGGCAGTGAGAGAGGAGTTTGGTAAGTTATAAAAACAATTATGATATACTGAGGGACAAATCCATTAGAAAGATACAAGTGAAAATTACTGTGTGAGGTTTAACCCAGAGGATGTCAGGAGGCTTCATAGAGGGCATAATATTTGAGTTGGGTTTTACTATCATAAAATGATACTTTAAGGGTCCTTCCCGAATTCTTGATAGAATTCTACTGTCTCTTCACCCTCTACAGCAGATCTTGGCACAAAAGCCACAGTGATTTTTTTTATAGTAGTCTTTATGAAAAAAACAAAACCACCCTACTTATCATAAGATGTAAAACACAAGACTATGTTACTTGTTGGCTTTGGATATGCAATAAAACCAGCTCTGCCAGCTCCTCTATTTGCTTCTCCAAGAATAATTTCTGACTTCCATGGAGTTAGAAGCTCTAACTTCTGATTTTAACAGCTTATGGTCAAGACTGCCATGATTTACTTTTTTCCATAGGATGCTACTCATGAGTCACTGGACAAAGATCTCACATTTGGAACACCAACAACAAAGTTAATTTTTAATGGATGCTCAAAAAATAATATGATTCTTAGCACATTTTGCCCCTTCTCCAGGACTATGCCTATCATTACAGATTCAGAAGGGGGCCACACAGGACTGAATGTCATTTGGTATTTTTCTTCATGGTCAAAGAATTCATCTTTTACTAGCCTATAGGTGATAAGCCCCTCATACTCACCTAAGCTGACTCTCAAAAATTAGTCAGTTGTCAGGATTGCATTCAAATCATTACCTTCATAGAGGAATATAGCAGGGTTTGTGCTCAGCTAGAAGAACCTCCAAGAACTCATGACCAACTCCAGTAATTAATGTGGCAATAAAGTGATAACTTGTAGAGGACCAAGAAAATGCAGATGTTAATCAGATGAGATTCCTAGTAAAGAGACAGAGATCATTCATTGAAAGCACTGTGCAATTTCCCAAATATAATCTAGTTGAATTTCCTCTTTCTGTTCAAATTTTTGGGTCACTTATTCATCTATCTGCAGTAACCATCTAAATCATAGGTAGTGATGAATCAACCTAACAGGTAGTTCATTCAAATGTATGTCATAAGCTGGGAAATATGTATCAATTTATTTCTATTTGATTACCTGGACCAATAGCTTTAGAGTGGCAATGGAAACCTTATAAGACAGCTAGGTGTCACAGAAGATAAAATGCTGGGCCTGGACTCAGGAGGACTCATCTTCCTGAATTAAAATGTGACCTCAGATGCTAGCTGTGTGACCCTAGGCAAGTCACTTAACCCCATTTGCCTCAGTTTAGCCATCTGTAAAATGAGTTGGAGAAGGAAATGGCAAGCCATTCCAGTATCATTGCAAAAAAAAAAAAATAGGGTCATAAAGACTGAAGATGACTAAATAAAAGGGACCCTTATTAAGGGACTCAGTGCCACTTAAAAGACAATAGGAAGTTATAATCAGCAAAATCCCACCGTTTACAAGAAAATAAAAAGAATTCTTCATTATTAAGGAAATCCTTTTTGTTTTGGATTTTATACCATGTCACTAGAGAATATTTTTGATGAACACAAATCTGTTTGCCACCTCCCACCTTTTTTATTCTTATTGGGTCATTGAACAAAAATGTAAGTGTATAGTTTTCATGAAATCACTGATAGTTTTAATGTGAATGAAAGACACTTTGAGCTAAATCTTTCAGGCTGCCTTTCAAGTAAGTTAACAGCAAACAAAAGAGAAAGTGAGAGCCTATATTCTTCATACTTCTCATTCAAATGTGTAACCATGAAGATAAATTACTAAGTTTTGTCAGTTGTATCTCCACAATGTCTCTCACATCTGGGTCATTGTCTAGATTCACCTGTCCCCTATCCTAGTTCAAGCCCTTGTAACCTTTCACCTGGAGCACTGAAGTAACCTAATCTATCTCCCTGTCTCCTCTCCAGACTCTCTTCTCTCCATCCATCCTCCATTCAATTTCCAAATGGATATTCCTGAAATACAGTTTTATGTTGCTTCTTGACTCAAGGGCTATCCTTGAAAGACTCAAGCACAGTGTCTCGCTATTATTTCTATGGAAAAAAAAATGATTTCCTCAGACTGACTTATTAAACCCTTCACAATTCAGTGCTAGGCTATATTCTAGGCCTGCTATACATTACTATTCTTCATACACTCAACATTCTGACGAACAGGCCACTTTCTCTCATTTCTAATCCTTTGCTTGGAAATGAGACCTTCATGGTTGAAATCTATTCCTTGTCTTTTAGAATTTGTAGCTTCCTTAAAGGTTTAGCTTAATTCAAACCTTGGTAGTAAGGTCTCTTGGGATCACCACCAGTGGCAAGGGTGGCTAGGTAACACAGTGTTTAGAGTGCTGGATACGGAATCAGGAAAACTCATCTTCCTGAATTCAAATCTGGCCTGAGAGACTTATTAGCTATGTGACCCTGGGCAAGTCACTTAATCTAGTTTGCCTCAGTTTCCCCATCTGTGAAATGAGCTGGAGAAGGAAATGCCAAGCCACTCCAGTATCATTGTCAAGAAAACCTCAAATGGGGTGTTGAAGTCAAATATGACTGAACAACAGCAACATTTCTAAGCGCCTTCTCCCTTGCTGCCTAGAAAAATTACTATTTTGTATTTACTTCTCTTTGTACAGATTATTCTCACTAAAACAGTAGAAACTAAGATCTCTGAGGGTAAGAAGTGTTTCATTTTTGTCTCTGCATATGTAGAGCCTAGAATCATATCTTTAATAAATTTTTATGAAATGAAGTCTTTAGAGAATAATCTGTTAAACCCATCTATTGCCTTGTCATTTTTTCATCAAGGCTATACCTGAAATGTGCGTTGTTAACTCATACGAATTCCATAGAGAAAAGAAAGTAGGTTTTGGGGATGTCAGTAGTTGCTGACATCTTGATTTATTTCTTTGTACTAATCCAGGCTTATCCTCAGGTAGCAGACAGTCAGTAGCTAGTACCATTCTCAAAGTCCTCTTAGCTTGGTAAGAACCTGTAAGAGCTTGAAGTCTTTGAGGATCCAGGGCTACTTCCATGCCATGCCTCTAGAGGCAGACCTTGGGTAGAGATTTATACATAAGAAAGCTCATTCTGAAAAAATGTATGAAGAATGGATTAAGTAAAGGTGATTGCAAAAGCAAAAAAGCCTATGAAGAACATAACCCAGCAGTCCAAGTGGTTAGTTTTTAGGGCCTGTACTGGGATTGTATTACTGGGCCCAGAGAGGAGGGAATGTATGTAAGAGGCTTTATTGTTGTGCGTATTGTTATTTTTTGTGGAGAGAAGTAGTAGTATATACATGTGACTTAATAGCTGCCATTTATATCATACTCTAAGGTTCACATACACGAATCCATGGTATGGAAACTCTCTCCACAATGGCACTTAGCAACTCACGTGCAGCTTATGATCCTAAGAGTTCTTGAAGACAATGGGCCATTAAGGGACTTGCCCGTGGTCAAACAACTAGTCCGTGTTAAAGACAAATCTTAAAGTCAAGTTTTTGTAACTCCAAAGCAAGCCCTCAACCCATTATGTTATACAACCTCTGAAAAATATGGGACATGACCTGACAACTTCATAAATTTAGAGCTAAAAAGGATCTCAAATCCAATCCTCTTATTTTTTCAGATAAGGAAATTGAGTCTTAGAAGGGTTAAATGATTTGCCCAAGGTCACAAAGGCAATAGTCAGCCAGCTCACAAGCTTTAATTAAGTACCTATTATGTATCAAGCCTGGTGCTAAGATCTAGGAATACAAATACAAGTCCTAAGAAGGACATTCTCTGCCCTTTAAGAGCTTATATCCTAATGGGGGAAAACAGTACATAAAAAGGAACTAAGTTGTGTGGGACAGGAGAGAAAATTTAAAAAGGATTCAATTTTGGGATGTGGTGGACAAAATCATGTGAGGATGAGTCAAGATTGAGGCCTGGAACAGAAGGGAAAGTAAGTAGTAATAGTAATAAGTGTCAGTGTCAAAATTTGAACCCAGGACCTCTGACCTGAAATCCAATATTCTTTCCATTATCCCACATCTTGGTAACTAATTGGGTATGAGAGAAAAGGAGAAGGAAGAGTCAAACATACCGGCAGGCTTTCAAGAGTGAAAGATAAGGTGAAGAACATTATGCCAATGCAGTAGTATATTCCCAGCACCGCTCAATGCCTTCCCACTAACAAGTCTTGATATATTAGCACATCTCTCTGATAGACCAATTGGTGTCTCTGTCTTCTCCATTTTGAGAGCATATGCCTGGAACTTTTTATTATGAGATGGTTAAATAACTTACCCACAATGCTATCACAAGTAAATGACAGAACTAGAATGAAAGTTGACTTCCCCTAAAGTCCCAACTGGAAGCTAATGAATTGTCTAGAAAGGCAGGGTACCGTAGCACTGCTTTTAAAAATTGCTAGCTGTTTGTTTTACACATAATTTGCTCAATTTTTGCAAAGCACAGAGAGCATGGGGTCTCACTCGCTTAAATTTGCAGAACAACCCCAGCTTTATTTTAGGAGTGACTTTGAGTATCTGTAGAGGGTGCCTAATTAAATCATTATTCCATTTCATTGAAATACCAGGAACACATCGATCTATCAAGAAAGTAATGTGCATTTTTAGTCCATTAATTACTCAATCAGCCTGATTCAGAGGATGAGGTGGGTTTTTTTTTTTCCTTTTAGAATAGAAGGTTAGTTACTCACATTTACATATACATAGACAAAAGATTCTATAACTACAGTCAGTCCCAAACTATATGCTAATCCCTTGGGGCCCTAGAGATTAATTGTGTTAGATATCTGTCCAAAGTACATTTTCCTTTGAGTTTATCACAGAATTTTGGCCCTGGACAGGACCTTTGCTACCAGGAGGTAGAAAGCTTTAGGCCCCCAAAAGGTGAGAATGGAAAAGTAACATAACCCTTGCCAATCTTCAGAAGATCAGGTCAGTTCCAAAACTACTCAGGAAAGTCTCCTTGATTGGTATGGGAGTTCTCTTTCTCCCTGTTATCCTGCATATCCCTCTATGGATCCCAAATTAGGGAGTTGGATAGATGGGAACAGAGGTTGGGTTTTTTTGGTTTGTTTTTTGGTTGTTGTTGTTTTGTTTTTTTTTCCAATTAAAGAGCATTTATTTTCTTTTCTCCACTTCTTTCCTCTTTTCTGGAAAAAGAAAAAAGGAAAGAAAAAGAAGTCATAATAAAATAAACATAATCAAACAAAATAATTTCCTATATTGACTGTGCAAAAACGTGTCTCATTCTTCTTAGTTAATCCATCAACTCTCTGCAAGAGGATGGGCATCATTATGTATTACTGGTCCTCAGGAAGCATGATTGGTCATCACCTTGCTGAGAATTCTTAATTCTTTCATATTGTTTATTTTTTACGCTGGTTCTGCTTACTTTACTCTTTATCCATTCATACAAGTCTTTGATGGGAATAAAGGTTAAAAATGAACTGTCAGATCGCAATGTACTCTGTGTTAGTGCGTGGTAGACAAAATCCCACAAAGGATCTACGTCAGATGATGAGGAATAGACAACATATGAGCTGAGACGATGAAGTAAAGGTATGGAAGAGAAGCAGACTCAGAGATACTGGTTATTAAGATTATGACTAAGGAGTAGAGCAAGATTCTTGGTGCTGGAAGGGAACAGAGATGTAACTATTCTGAGGCATCTCATCACATGCTGAACTTTGTCAATCAAGACAAGACTGCCACTGCAGACTATTCATTATATTGTGACAAAGGGTAGCTGTAGATCTATGCCAAGACAAATCAACACACAGAAATGTAGTTTGTTGTTGCTGCTGTTTTTTAATATTGCTGTCATATAAGGATGAAGTAAATTATCCCATATAATCTTTATTTTCCTTCAGAGAAATTCCTTGAAGGAAAATTAGGATTTGGAAAGGTAGGGAGATAAGGCAGGAATGCATTGCAGGCCTCGTGGGAAGCTTGTGTGAGATCCTGAGGGAAGGAGATGGAATTTAACATTTGGGGAACAGCTATGCATCTATCTTGGCATGCCTGAAGAGGGTTATCATGAAATAAAACTGGAAAACTCAGCAGGAGCCAGATTGTGGAGGACACTGAATGAAAGCCTAGGAGCTTATATTTTATCCTAAAAGCAATAGGGAGACATAGAAAGTTCACGATCAGATCTGGGCTGTAGGAAGATTATTTTGACAGCTGTGTGAAAGATCAATTTGGAAAGAAAAGGCTAATGACTGTATAAAGTAAGGCATTAGAAGGGCAGCAGAGTTGGAGACGCTGGTTGTTGGGCTGATGGCTAAGGAGCAGTGTGAGATTCATGGTGCAATTGTGGGATAAACTGTGTAAAGGAGAGATGAGAGAAGAAAAGACTAGAGACAGAATGACCAACTAGGAGACTGTTACCATAGTCCAGACTGGAGCCTGCACTCGGACTGTGGCTTTGTGAGTGCAGGAAGTGGCTAGATGTGAGAGATGTGGTTGTAGAATGGATATAGAGTATTTAACTGTCAAATATACTTGACATCTTAAAAATCCAGTGTATCAGAGCAGCTAGGTGGTGCAGTGAATAGCATACTGGCCCTGGAGTCAGGAGGACCTGAGTTCAAATACAGCCTCAGATGCTTGACACACTTACTAGCTGTGTGACTTTGGGCAAGTCACTTAACCCCAACTGGCCTCCAAAAAGCAAAAAAAAAAAAAAAAAAAAAAAAGTTCAGTGTATCCAAAGCAGCCACTCTGAGATCCTATGAGATTCTCCTAGTTACTAAGTGCTAATGCCTGAGTTTTATCTTAAATGAAAGCAGCTAGGAAAAGTCACACCTTCCTGAGTCACAGGAACTATGAAGTATTTTTTTTCTTGATTTTTTTCTACTGTGTACATAAACATTCAAAAGCCAATAAAAATGTATTAAATGCCTACTATGTGCCAAGTTCTGCTTTAAACGTGTGGTGCAGGTGACAGAGAGTTGGACCTGGAATCAAGAAAACCTGAGTTCAAATCCAGTCTCAGTCATTAATTGTGTGATCTTGGGCAAGTCCCTTAACTGCTACCTGCCTCAGTTTCCTCAAATACAAAATGGGGATCCTAATAGCACCTACCTCCCAGGGTTGTTGTGAGGATCAAATGAGATAATATTTGTAAAGTGTATAGAATAATGCCTGGCACATAGTAGGTGGTTAATAAACGCTTATTCTCTGTTCCTTCCTTCCTAAGCACTGGAAATACAAAGATGGACAAGAAACAGTCCCTGCTCTATGTACAAGCAAGACACACATCTGACAAACTGGAAATAATCAATAGGAAGCAGGCACTTGCCTTAAGGGCTGTAGGGAAAGGCTTCTTGTAGAAAATGGGATTTTCACTGGGATTTATATTGATCAACTTCAAGCGGTAAATCAGATGTTAAATGTTTAACAGTATTAAATAGCTTAAGAAAATGATAATAACATTGAGACCCAGAATAATAGTTGTGGGGGAGGGGTTGTGGGTGGGTGTGTGTGTGTGGGGGTAGTTCTGGATGTGGGTGTGGCTGTAGGTTCCTTTTGGGGCACCAAATTCATCTTGATACGTTGATTCAGCAAACATTTATTTCATGCCAACTCTGTGACAGTCACTGGGCTGAGCCCTGAGGACGTAAAAATGAGGCAGTCCCTACTCTCAAGAAGCTTACATTCTGAAAAGACACAATATGTACGCAGATAAGAAAATTCAAAGTTTATTTTTTAAACAGCCTCTGGGATTTTATTTGTGTATAAAGAGCTGATTCTATCAGGTTCAGATGAGAACCTTCTCTGAAATATATAGTTAAAGAGTTGTCTGGGAATCTGAAAGCCAGTATCATACAGGCTGCATTTGTCAGAGCATCTCTCCTCTCTCCACCCTGCAAAAATCTATTCCTTTTTCCTTCTGAATACTCTGCCTCCCCCATATGCCTGGTGGTTTTTCATATTTAAATTTTTCCTTGGGTCTTTGTTCCAAAAATAGGAACTTTGGTACTCAGAATAACATGGCGGTGGTGTTTTTTTTGTTGTTGTTTTTAATCTCTAGGGGCACTAAACCTGGTTTGCTATTCTAATTCTACAAACACATATTTAGTACCTACTATGTGCCAGACAGACCTTGAACCCATATCTTCCTGAAACGGAGGTTCTTTTCATTCTTACCAGGTTGTCTCAGAGACAAAATACATACAAAGTCATCTCAAGAGGGGAGATAGTGATACCATCTAGGTTAATCTGATAATGGCTGGAGGAGTTGAAGATATCCAATTCAACTTAACATGCATTAAGAAACTACTATGCTCAGAGTCCCTGCCTAGGCAAAAGGAACACAAAGACAAAAGAAAAGCAGTCTAAGAGGAAAAAGACAGAGTATGGTCAAATCATGGCACTCTTTTTTCCCCCTTTAATTTATACGAATGTGTGTTCTCACAGCTATTTATCAAATGCCTGTTTTACATTTATGCAAAACAGAAAAGCAAAGTTGTTGCTAATGCTATTTGCATATGCTATGAGCAGTTCCATTTCTGGCACCCTGATAATGGCAGAGATTCAGAAGCGTAGGTGCATTCTTGGAGTGACCTAATTCACTCTCTCACTTCTTAGATACCACACAACAGCTATTGAATCAGCTTGGAGCCCTGGCAGAGTTTAAGCCTTTGTTCTCATGTGAGGATGATATCTTTGTTGCTATAACAATAGGTGACATACTACATAATGCTCAGCCATTTGTCTAACTGACCACTGAAGCTTTCTATTTAGAATGGTGCAGAGGGATTTCTGAAAAGCCTGGATGTGGTGGCCAGAACTGAAACCAAAGCAATATGAGGATTTCCAGGATTTTCTCTCATTGAAGATGATGCTAAATGTGATGGGGTCAAGGGAAACAACTCCACACTTTAAAGGGAGACAAGAAAAACATTAATAAAAAGCATGTGTATCCTGGAACCAACAGGAAGGAGTCTGAAGATGTGATTTTAAAAAATGCAAGGCTGGTTTTTATAAAGTTTAAAAAGCACCTTACTTGTTTCCAAAAAGTTTCTTAAAAAAAATAAAGGAAATTAGTTTACACATTGAATCAATTTGGGTTTCAGACTTAAAAAAAAATAGCTACACCAGAGGTATAAGGACAGAACCTATGACTTCATTGGTTAGGGAACTCCTTCAATGCATGTTGGAACCTTACCTAAAGCTTAGTTGTCCAGCACTTAGGCTAGAAAGAAGCAGTGTGTCCCCAACACTCTCCAGTGCAACCTGAATCAGATGGAAATATAATTGGGAAATAATTCACAAAATAAATAAAAATATAATAGAACAGAGATAATGTTTACATATGATTTTCTAAGTCAATATGTGACCAGCAGGGACTCTTATATACTAATGGCCCATTTCTATTTTAGTTTGACACCACTGATAGCTTAAGTGACTTGCGCAGGATTCCAAAAGCAGTATGTGGCAGATGTGAAACTTTGAACCTGGGTCTTCTTGGCTTGGGCCTAGACTTCTATACAGTACACTATACTGCTTATTCAGCATTATTTGCTATGGCACAGTGTGATCAAATTGACATTTACCAAAAGGCCTATTTCCCACTTACAGAGGCACAAAATTCTTCTTTCTCCTCTCCCCACCCCTAGGCTTTCTTTGGGGATTTTGTTTTTTACAACTTTAGTTTCTTTATAATTTCTTGAGCCTGATGAGGAAATAGAATATAAAAGGGGTTGAGAACTGACTGGTATCTTGGAATTTGCAGTTCTGATGGACTAGCATTCCCTCTCAGTCTGAGATGGATTAGTGACTACTGTGATTTTTAGATTGGAATACAGATTTAAATCATGCCAGGGAGTCCTTAAAGGAACATTCATAGTCTTCAAGAGATAGGGACTGAGAAGAAGGAAAGGTATGGTAAATTTAATACCTACCAATGTCTTCCCACCCCATGTAGGTTAAACTACTCCTTTCCCTAAATGACAAAGAAGTGATCCCCAAAATGTGACTGGCCCAGGGAACTAAGGCTCATGCTATGTCTCTGTTGATAGACATAGACTCTGGTTATATTGACATGGCTGCTGGTCACCTAAGGGAAAGTTTCATCCACATGGAGATAGGGAAACTTCAAACTTGAAAGATGCCCCATGACCATGTGAATTACCACATCTTGCCCTGTTACCATATGGATCTCCATACAGAGAGGAGAGGGAAGGGAAAGGGGACATCTGTATTCTAGCTAAGTGTTTATCTTTGTTGAGTATACTATATATGTTCTGGCTAAGTAAATCTCCATTTGCCCACTACTGAATGATTTATGAGTGTCTAATTTCATTACAATATCCAAGTGAAGATACAAGGCAATCAGCCAGAGTCAGACACATCCACACTATAGGTAAATACCTCAAGAGTTAAAATGGAAATAATTGATGGGAGAGGGGCAGCAGATGAGCTGAAGACAAAAAGGAGAAATTAAGGAAGACCATCAAGCATTATAAGCATCTCAGACCAGACCACTATAGTAGCCGAACCTGCCTCTCTGTGCATGTCCATTAACAAATACTATAACATAACACACACTCTACTTCACTTTTCAACCCAAATAATTCCAGTAACCTGAATATTGCCATGACCACAAAAAGACCCAGGATTAGCTAGAGATAAACTTTAATTTACATTATGACAGATACACCTCAGCCCTAAAAGTTAGGAATTTTCCTTCTTGGAGGCCCTTGAACTACTGTGATTGTGCTACTAAATGTTTAGCATAAACTCTATAAAGCAGCCAAGGAGGGGACAAAGTTGACCTGAGGGGCAATAACATTGCCCTTAAGCTAATTAAAAAGAAGAATTAAGTGTTGTAACAGGGTGTGATTAATTAAATCTCCAGAGACAAAGGTGGCAGGAAGAATAAGAGTGATGAATACTGCGTATCAAGCATCTACTTCCATCCTCCACAGAGACACATGTCACACTCGCTCAATTACATCTGACTCTTTGGGACTTTTCTGTATGGGATCTTCCTGGCAAAGAGAGATAGTGGTTTGCCATTTCCTTCTCCAGTGGATCAGGCAAACAGAGGTTAAGTGACTTGCCCAGGATCACACAACTAACGAGTATCTGACATTGAACTCAGGTCTTTTTGACTCCAGGCCCAGCACTCTGTCCCCTGAGCCATCTAGCTGCCTCCACATACAAAACTAGCATTGTATAATTTTTTCTAGAAGTTTGTCAGTAAAGGGATTAGGAGAAAAAAGGGTCAATAGAAATGTTATTTTTTTTTTTAGTTCATGGGAAGGGTTAGGTGGGGATCAGGGAGAGAAAAAGACCTTTGTTTTGAGCATGTTGAGTTTGGGATGCTCACTGGACATTCATTTCAATATGGCCACCAGGAAGCTGGTGATATGGGCCTAGAACACAGAAAAAAAAATAAAGCTGACTGAACAGACCTGAGGATCGTCTTCACAGAAATTATAATTGAGCTCATTGAAGCTTAGGTGGTCACCAAGAAGGAAAGTATAGAAAGAAGGACCTGGACAAAGCTGTAGAGTACACTGACAATTAACAGCAACAACAATATTTTTATAGTTTTAAATTTTGCAAAATACTATACAAATTATTTCATTTTATCCTCACAACAACACTGGGAGGTAGGTGCTATTATTATGTCCATTTTACAGATAGGGAAACTGAGGTGGACAAGTTAAATGATTTGCCCAGAATCACACCGCTAAGTAACTAAGAGAAAGGACATGGATGACAATCCAGTAAAGGAGGCTGAGAAGATGTGACCTGACGGTTGGAGAATCAAGAGAGCATAGGGGTCATAAAAGCCCTTTAAAAGGAGAAGCATCCAGAATGAGAGAGTGATAACAGTGTCAAGTGCTATAGAGGGGCTAAGAAGTACAAGAACTGAAAAAAGGTTACTGTATTTGACAATTAAGAGATCACTGGTAACTTTGGAGAGAACTGTTTCTAATTAAGTGATGAGGTCAGAAGCTAGATGGCAAGGGGGTGAAAAGTAAATGATAGGAAAGAATGCAAAGGTAATGAGAAGAGACAGGGTTTTTTTTTTCCCCTTTAGACTTTGACCATAAAAGGGACATTAGCTATAAGACACAAGGTTGAGGAAATGGTATCACTGAATGAGGTTTTTTTAAAAGATATAAGAAGGACGGAAGAACCTGGGTATATTTGTAGGCCATGGAGAAAGAAAAAACAATAGATAGGGAGAGATTGAATGAGAGAGATTGAGAAAAAGAGAGAATAGGGATTTGTGTGGGAGATTTGACAGAGAAGAGAAGGTTTTTATCAGTCATTCTGAGAAACATTAAAGAAAGTCAATTTAGGAAGAGTAGAAGGTTTGCCTTGCAGCAGTGAGAGTTCAATTAATATTAAATAACACACACACACACACACTCATTGTGGACCCAGTGAGCAAGACCATTAGCCACTTCCAAGCCCATCCAACAGTGCTTAAGTAGAAAGAGAAAATGAAAATGGTGGGAGTGTTACAGGGTTGGAGTTTGACAAGGGATGAGAAAGTAACAAGACAGTGGCCAGGAAGTCAAGAATGAAGGATAGTGAGAAGCTGAAATGGTTAACTGAAAGGTCAGATTTGGGAAGGAAAGAAAGTGAAACCAAATTTCAGATGACAACTAAGAGATGAGAATTAGAGGTGACGGTGAAGACAAAGAATCAGTTTAGAAGTGAGATGCAAGCTGCAAAAAAATATAATAAAGAAGATGGTTCCAGAGAAACTTGGGAAGAAATACTTAAATGAACTGATGCAGTGAAGTGAACAGAACCAGGGGAACAATTTATATAATAACCGCAATTATGGTAAAAACAAATTATTTTGAAAGCCTTAGGAATTCTAATATGTGTACTCACCAATCATAGTTCCATAAGGCTGATGAATGACGTGTGCTAATCACCTCCAAATAGAGAAGTATAGGATTCAGAGTACAGAATGAGGGTTTTATTTACATGGGATAGGCGGACATGTCTTTTGCTTGACTATATATGTTTGTCGCAGGTGGAGGGCAAGAAACAAGTCACCAAGAGATGGAATGATAGGAGATTATGATCACATAGAAGGATTTCACAGTTCTTGATCATGAAGGTGATATACTTGTGACTGATGGTGAGATCAAGGATGTGGCCATCATTGTGATATCATCATGAAGATAGTATAAAGGTGAGAGTTACCAGAACTGAAGAGGTTGAAGAATTATGATGCTTAGAATGAAAACAATTCTAAAGATGTAGTCTGATCAAGGAAAAATCCCCAGACCCTTGTAATGCTGCTGTGCTTGGCTTGTTTAATAAAGAAGCCCCAAATTGCATTAGCATTTTGCCTACCACATCATATTATTGACTCATATTGAGGTAACATTGGTAGCCAGGTGGCACACTGGATACAGTACTTTGCTGGGAAATAGGAAAATATGAGTTCAAATCCAGCCTCAGGCAGCTACTAGCTGTGTGACCCTGAACAAGTCACTTAACCTCTGTTTGTCTCCTTTTCATCAACTGTAAAATGGGGATAATATAGCACCTACCTCACAGGGTTGTTCAGAGGATCAATGAGATAATATTTGTAAAGGGCTTAGCACAGTATCTAGTACAGAGTAGTTGGTATATAAATTCTGAGTATCTAGAGGACACAATGGATAGAGAGTGTTGAGCTTAGAAAGTCAGAAAGACTTTCTTCCTGAGTTTAAATTTAGTCTCAAACTCTTAATAGCTATGTAGCCCTGGGCAAGTCACTTAACCCTGTTTGCCTCAGTTTCTTTGCCTATAAAATGAGCTGAAGAAGGACATGACAAACAGTCCAGTATCTTTGCCATGAAAACCCCAAATGGGGTCATGAATAGTTGGACACAACTGAAACAAACAATAACAAAATACGAATTCTAGCTATTATTATTATTGTATTGTATTTAGAATCCACTAATCAAAAAATAAATCGACAAGTATTTATTGAGCATTTATCACTAGGTGTTGCAGTGGGTAAGAACACTGGGCTGAACACTTGTATGACTCTGGAAGTGTCACTTAACCACTGTCTTCAACCCAACTGTAAAATAGGGACAATAATAGTACTTTACAAAACTTACAGAGCTATATAAAAGATTATAATCTAATCCCCGTAATAAAAGGATTTATTCTGCACAATTTGGATTCAGTCAAAGGGCTGCACTTGAGGACCTAGAAAGCCATATGTGGCCTTGAGGCTGCAAATTCCCTACCCCTGGATTAGATAAAGAAATAAACAGACAGAAAGATACCACATACAGATGTGTGTATGCTGGGCCCTATGCTAAGTGATGAGGATATGGGTACAAAGAATGAAACAACCCCTATTCTCAAACAGTTTATATTCTAATGACAGACAATAAGCACTCATAAAATATATCATAGCAAAATAAAGTGTTTTATATACATACACACAAAGTATTTAAATATGAAGTAGTTTGGGAGGGAGGACACTAGCAGGTAGGGGACCAGGAAAGACTTAATGCCTTGAAGAAAGATTGGAAATAAGGAGAGAATACATTCTAGTCACGGGGGAAGTACAGTCCCAAAGGCATTAAGACAGGTAATGGAGGTTAGTGTGTGAGTAACAGAGAGGCCAGTTTAGCTGAATAGCAACGTGGGAATAATGTCCAATGAGACTGGGAAAGATACAGTAGAGTTTTAAAAGCCAAATAGGAGTTTATATTTTAACCTAGATAGAACAGAAAGCCCTAGAGTTGGTTGAAAAGAGAAGTCATGTGGTCTGATACACTCTTAAGGAAAATTACTTTAGCAGCATGTAGGATAGACTAAAGTGGTGAAAGCCTTGAAGTAGAAAGATCAATTAATGCTTGAAAAGAATTATTGCAAAAATCTGGGGAGGGAGGGGACATATGAGAGACTTAACTTAATGACTACCACTTCTACTTACTCAACTCACTGAATGGAGAGAACTCAGAATCAAGAGATTTTGTAAAGGTAAAAATGGCAACTGATTGGATATGTGGGCTAAAGATAGAGTTAGGAGACCACGATTACACTGAAATCATGAAGCAGAGGCACCAGAAGGATGGCAGTGCCTTGAAGAGTAATGTAAAAATCTGAAAAAGGAAAGAGTTGGAGGGAAAAATCAGTCCAAAGCCCTCTTTTTGTTTTCCAGAAACATACGAAGCTGATTTGTTTTAATCCAAGGGTAAGGCTTTATATTTATTTCTACTTTGTTTTCACTTTAAGTCCAATGCTCTAGCCTGTCAGGAATTTTTTGGATCCTGTTATCTGATGAGCCTGCCAGCTATCCATTATCTAAGTCATTGATAAAAAATGCTAAACAACCCAGTGCCAAGCACAGACTGCTGGGGCACTCCATTACAGATTACCTTGCAAGCTAACAATGAACCATTAACAACTATTCTCTGGGTCTGGCTGTTCAGCAAGATCAGAATTCTCTTCATTATATTATCATCTATGCCATATCACTCCACCTTTTCCCCATGAATACGCTGAAATACACAATCAAATGCCTGCAGTTTAGTGACACTGGCAAAAAAAGGAAGTAAGTAGAATCTGGCTTGACCTGTTCCAATGAAGTCATACTGGTACTTGGTATTTCCTTTTCTAGATACCCACTGATCTTCACTTACATAATCCATTCAAGAAATAGAGAAGAGATGACCACCCCTCCCCACTCCAAAACTGTTAAAAATTTAAGAATGGTAATCTAGTCTCCCTTTAGCCTTCTCTTACCTAGGATTCAACATGCTCTATTCCTTTAATGTTTCCTTAGGCTATCAATCTGTCATTCCTTTAATTATATTTGTCATTCTTCTCAGAACCATTTCCAGTTTCCCTTACATCCTTTTTAAAATCTGGTGAGGAAAAGTGGACATAATAACTTAATGGTATGACTAAAGAAGACAGTTGAGGTAGAATTGCCTCCTGAAGCAGAGCAAGCTGATGCTTCTTTTGATACATTCCAGAATGATGCTTCCTGTTTTTACTTCTTTATTACAGCATTATATGGCTTATTCAAATTTGGCTTAGAGTTTGTTATGATCCTCAGGGCCTTTACTTCTGCATTTATACCTAACTAGTACTTCCTCATCCTGAATCTGTATTGTTATTTGATGTTAATTATGTTACCTTGCCTTTGTCCTTTCATGTAATCCTTTTCCTTCAGGGCCATATTGTCCCCAACTGGACAGTCTCTTGTAAAATTGAATTTCTGTCTTCCAGAGTATTAATAAACCCACTTAACTTCTTAACATCCACAGACTAGACCAATGTATTTTTAAGACCTTTATCCAAATGATCAGTCAGAATACTCAATAAAATAAGGCCATAAGACTTATCCTTCTGAGTCATCCCCTAGGTTCACAGAATTTCAGAGATGGAAGGTGTCTCAGAAGCCACCAAGTTTAATAATGACCTGAGCAAAATCCACCTCAACAGCATCCTGAAAAGGTATCATCCAACCTCTACTGGGAGACCTACAATGAAGAGGTATTTACTACCTTCCTCAGGGAGCCCAGTCTGCTTGTGGCCAGCTCTGTTTGTTAGGAAGCTTTTTCCTGATATCAAGTCTAAATTGCTTCTTTGCCATTTCCACAGAAGAAACCCAGTACTGCCCACTGAGGCCAAATTTAATTCCTTGACCTCTTGGCAGCCCCATCTTATAATGACATACACATACACATACACATTCGCAGACATGATGCTAAGCAATAAGAATATAAATAAATAAAAAACCCAATCTCTCCCCTCAAGGATATTACAATCTAATGGGAAATAGAGCATATAAAAGGAAGCTGAAAGGCTGGGTGAGGGTTACTGGAAGAAGGAAAGGTTCCTGATTCAGGTACATAATGGAGTGAAGCCAGGTGGGACATGAAGAGATGGCTGGCCTAGGAACACTCCTAATATACACACAGGTTTGGAGAGGAGGTCCTGCTTTACTTTCCAACTGGAGGAAACTGATAAAATGTGAGTACCAAGGTTGATGTTATCTTTCTGGATGATGAGGTTCCCAGGGTCACAATGAAGAAGTTCAAAGGAATGCAGCTAGATGGCAAATGAACCCATCTGCAAATTTCATTAGCATGTCATCTATGACTTTATCTAAGTCACTGAAAAAATGTTAAAGAGCACAAAACCAAGTAGAGATTCCTGGGGCACTCTACTGGAACCACTTGCCAAGATTTCATTGGCCCACCAATGACTACTCTTTAGGTCTGATCTTTTTACCAGTTTTAAGGCCAACTAATTGTACTATTATCTGAAGCAGCAGCAGCATGTGATCAAGGGCTGAATATGGAGTCATAAAAATCTGAGCTCAAATATGGCCTCTAAAACTTACAAGTTGGGGGACCCTGGACAAGTTATTTAACTCCTGCCTGCCTCAGCTTCCTAAGCTGTAAAATAGGGATAACCTCTATCTCCCAGGATTGTTGGGAAGATAAAGTGAGATAATGTTCATGTTTTTCAAACCTTAGAACACTATAAATACTACCTATTATTTTCATATAGACCACTTCTCTTTATCTTTTCCACAAGAATAACATCACAGATAAACAAATACTATAATAAAATCAATCAGCAAACATTTATTAAACACTTATTCAGTACTGGGCTAGTAACTAAGGATGAAAAGACAGAAATAATCCTTGCCTTTAAAGAGTTTATATTCTATCAGGAAAGACAACATGCATAGCTTAAAGTATGTACCAAATAAATACAATATAATTGAGAAGGGAGAGACACTAGTAGCAGAAAACAACTGGTCAAGGTTTCTTGTAAGAGGTAACATTTGAGCTGAATTTTGAAGAAATTAGAACTTTTAAGAAGCAAAGGTAAGACCATATTTCATGCATGAACGATATCCAGTGTCAAAGCACACTAAAATGGGAAATAGACTGTTATAGATGAAGAATAGCAAAAAGGTTAGTTTGACTAGCCCATGGAGTATTGATACATAATAAGACTGGAAAAGTATATAAGATCCAAATTTCATGGGATGGGGCAGGTGGAGGGGGATGGTGAATGCCAGGTGCTTCTATTTGATCCTAGAAGTAATAGGGAGCCAATGCAATTAACAAAGAAGAGGAATGACAAAGGTCAAACCTGCTGTCTAGGAAAAACAGTTTGGCAAATATGTGGAGGATGGTTTGGAAAAAGGAAAGATTTGAAACAGAAGGGAGGGATGACAAGCACAATGATTTCATAAAAACCTAGAAAGACTTGCATGAACTGATGCAAAGTGAAGTGAGCAGAACCAGGAGAACACTGTACACAGTAAGAGTAATATCACACAATAAAGAACTGTGAATGACTTATTCTCATCAATTCAATGATCCAAGAAAATTCCAAAAGACTCTTGATAAAAAATGCTATTCACCCTCAGAGAAAAAACTGATGTTATCTGAAAACAGACTGAAACATACAATTCTTCTTCCTTCCTTCCTTCCTTCCTTCCTTCCTTCCTTCCTTCCTTCCTT
>NW_027185777.1:29960244-29990882 GCF_028583685.1 Petaurus breviceps papuanus
CTTCCTTCCTTCCTTCCTTCCTTCCTTCCTTCCTTCCTTCCTTCCTTTCTTCATTCATCTTCTTGTACAAAATTACTAATATGTAAATGTTTTACATGATTTCACATCAGAAGGGGAAGGGGAGAAAGGATACAATTTGGAAATCAAAATTAAAAAAAAACATAAATTGTTTTAATATGTAATTAGGAAAAATTAAATATTATTTTAAAAAAAGAAGCAGACACAGAAAGGACCATTTCAGAGGCTAATGAAATCGCTCAGATGAGAAGTACTAAAGGCCTGAACTTGGGTAGTGGCTGCATTAGTAGAAAGAAGTGGATGAGAGATGTTGAAGAGCTGGCATTAACAAGACAGCAACTAATTGGATTTGTATGAGGGGGGAGAGCAAAGAGTTGAGAACCATTCCCAGGTTTTGACACTGAGAGAATAGGACAGTGGTATGCTTGACAGAAATGGGAAAGTTCTTAGGAGGGGTGGGTTTGGGTGTCAGAGGATGATTCTGTTTTGGACAGGATGACTTTGAGATGTCTACAGAGCATCTAGTTTGAAATGCCCAGTAGGCAAATGATAAACAGTGATGTGCAACTGAACTCAGGAAAAGATACTACATATGCCCAAGGTAGAGCCTTGGAATTATATCCATAAATAAGGGACAAAATATGAATGCTGATCCACCAAAGAAAACTGATAAGTAATATTCAGACAGGTAGAAGCAGAACTAAGAGAAAATTGGGTCATGTAAACATGTTATCTACAGAATTCCCCTGATCTACCTACCAAAGAAGGGAAATAAATTTAGACTGGCATGACTAAATAATGCATTCTTCATAACTCTAACATAATCGTCTTCCTTATGATCATTCCATTCCTTCTCATCATATCACTCATCTGCTCAAAAGCCTTCAGTGGATCCTTATTTATACTACAAGTTCAAAATCCTTATCCTGACATTCAAGGGCTTCCACAATCCATCACAACCCTATCCTCGCTCTCTTTGCTCTAGCCAAACTGAACCATATTTGCACCCCTAGACATATATTTTTTCCATAATTTTCAGATTGTTTTGCCTTACCTCTCTCCTAGTACTTAGCAAACTGGTGTACAGGCTGAGGGTGATTAATAGTTATTGAATGAAAACTGTTTATAAGAAAAATATAGGGAAAAGTAACCAAAGAAGTTCCTTTATGCTCAAGAGTATTCCTATGGAGAAATTCAAGTGGTATATTCTTCTGTTTCTTGGGTCTGATTATCTCCATATAGAGTGAGATACTTTATATCTGCATATGGAATAAATACAAGCAAGATAGCTCAGCCCTAGCAGGTCATTGTTCCTCCCTTTCCCAAGATCCACCCTCAATCACTCCAGCATATCTACGAATGAAACAATTGCACCACTGAAACTCAGGGTAAAGATTGTCATCTGTAACTCACTAACCAGGGGATTTGAAAGACTGCAGAAAAAGTACAGACTCGAGGCCGCCACCTACATTTGTGTTGCTCTGCCTAAGGAAAGAAACTCTTGATTATGTCTCAAAGTCATGTAGCTACTTGCAGCATCTTATCTCCTTGTCTTTATAATGGTTCTCATGGCTGTTTGGTTAGAAGCATGGCCCAACAGCCAGTATGATGTTTTACAGACATTTTCCAGAAACAGGTATCTTGTCACAAATACAAAGAGAAAATTCAGGTATGAGCCCTGGCCCCTTAGGTCACTCTCCAGTGAATTCTTATATTTATTCTTGAATTGTTTTAAGTTGGAAAGGGAGACTATCTCAGAAGAAAGCTTACCCCAAAATACAAGCTGGACAACTGTATTTTCAAATTCAAGAACTCATTTTAAATTTAAATTGTATATTAAGAACTGTACACCCAGTCTCTATCTTACTAGGGGGGAAAGCTCTCAAAAACTGGACCAGAAGAAGAAACAGCTCAAAAACATTTGGAGAACTTTCCCATCCAAGCTAGTTATTGATGTTAATTTCAATACTATGAAGTGTTAGGGCTTCTTATTTGAAATCTTGAAAGATATAGTGTTCATTTTTTCCTAAAAGTTCCTTTCTTCCCCAGTTCCAACCCTCCCCCCCCCAAAAAAAAAATACCCTGACAAATTAACCATCATCTCCATGAAGATTTCATCATTATTTGGAAGATATAATAGATGAATTATCTTTTACTGGCAATCGGTGAGCCTTCTGTGATCAAACTATTAAGGCAAATTTTCTTATCTAAATTGTGGGTGAATACCTGAGGATTTTTTTTCATGATATGTATTTTGCTACCAATATGTCACAATGAACATATAATTCTAGATTTACATATACTAGCAGACAAGTTGCATAATGTTGAACAATTACACTTAATAAGCAGTACTATAGACTTCTAGCACATGAAATGAAAGTTGAGTATTAGAATATGATTTTCTTTTCACCATGCAAGTTTTGGCAATAGGTGGTTAATGCAGAGATAAGAGAAATTTTTCAAAGGGCAGAATACACAACTTAATCCATTCTTAATATTGATGTCTATTTTAAAAGGAGAAAAAATATGCAGGAAGATAAAGACAGCAAAAATCTGGATGAGGTTAATGAATTAAAGGAATGTACTATTAATAAACTATTGCAATTGAGGTAGCTGCAGAAATGCTACATCACTTCTACAGAATATGTAGGTATTTTAAAAATTATGTTAATAGTTCTATGTGCAATTTCTACTGGATTAACATTTTAGGTCAACTAGGTTTCTTTATGTATTTTTAAGACAAATAATGAGTTACATATATAATTTTTTTTTAAAGCAATCGGGGTTAAGTAACTTGCTCAAGGTTACACGGCCAGTTATTTCTGGGTGTGGTGCTAAGTATCTGAGCACAGATTTGATCCCCAGGTCATCCTGACACTGGAGCTGGTGATCTTACTCACTGAGCCACCTGGCCACCCCTAAGCAATTGGGGTTAAGTAACTTGCTCAAGGTTACACGGCCAGTTATTTCTGGGTGTGGTGCTAAGTATCTGAGCCCGGATTCAATCCCCAGATCATCCCGACACTGGAGCCAGTGCTCTTACTCACTGTGCTACCTGGCCCCCCCAATGACTTAGATTTTAAAAATAAATGTACGAAATAAATCACATAGTAAATTGTGCTTGTGATCAGAGGTGTCAAAGGGCAGTGTGTACCTGAGTACAGAATCAGATTAAAATGTAATTGATAAATATTTTTTAAAATCCATAAATAAGGGATCACTAAGTGGCACAGTAAATAGAGCACTGACCCTAGAGTCAGGAGGACCTGAGTTTAAATCCAGCCTCAGACACTTAACAATTCCTAGCTGTGTGACCTTGGGCAAGTCACTTAACCTGAATTGCCTGTCTTTTCCCCTCCAAAAAAAGCAAAAACAAAAACAAAAACATAACAAAAATACATAAGTAAAATAGAACACAGATAATGTTAATAGGTAGTTTTCTAAGTCAATATGTGCCCACAGGGATCCTGATGTATAGTTTAGTAGCACACAGGCAAAATAGAACTGAGAATTCATAATAAAGTGGCTTCATGTAAACAGTCAATTTATCTGATATACATTAGGATCTGGGATTTCAGTCACTCAGCTTATACACTTTAAAATATCTGTGGTGGGGTAAATAAAGTGGCAGAGTTGAAGTCAGGAAGAACTGAAATATAATGCTGTCAGAAACATACTGTGTAACCCTAGACAAGTTACTTAATCTCTCATTTTAGAATTTCTGTGTCTGTAAAATGGGATTATAAAAGCACCTACCTCCTGAAGTTGTTCTAAGGGTCAAATGAAATAAAATATATAAAACATTTCCCAAGTCTTAAGAAAATACATGAAAACTTTTGTTATAAAAAACAGTTTTCAAGACTGACTGTGACTGAGAGGGGGTAAGTTCTGTGCTCTGATTACACAGCTGATAAACAGCAGAGACAGGACATGAATCCAGATTTTCCTGATTTCAAGTTCGAATTCAGTTCTTGACTGACTACACCTCTGTGCCTCTCAAGTCACCAAGTGGTGAAATGGATCAAGTGTTGGATGCCAAGTCAAGAAGTAAGCTAATAAAAGTACTATTATGAATGCTAATTGAGACTATAAACTATGGTTCCTCCTGCATTCATTGTCTTTGGAGTGACCAGCACCTGGAAAAGAAGGTAATATCTTTATATTATCCTCTTATAGGTGAGATTAAACATACATACAAAACAATCAGAAAGCAAGACAGACAGAAAATAATCAAGAAAAAGTGACCTAAAATGAAGATTGCCCAGGGACATATAATAACCTGCCCTAAGGACTTTCCATACAATAGTCCAAATTCCTTTAAGTAATGTTCAAGACCTTCAGTGTTCTGAACCCAACTTACCTTTCCAGCCTTATTTTATACTATTCCCCCAAACATATCCTAAGCTTCAGTGAAACTTAGCTGTTGACTATTTCCCTAAATCCCCATTACTTTCCCGCCTCCATACTTTTTTTTTTTTTCATAAAAGCTTAAGAACCATGTTAAGAGTGTTAGGTTTGGAGTAAAGAATGCTTAGATTAAAATCTAGCCTCAGACAATTATTTACTAGATGTGTGACCTCAGGCAAGTCAATTCACCTCTGTTTTGTCTTGGTTCCTCAACTGCAAAATGAGGATAATAATAGCACATCCTTCCTAGGTTGATGTGAGGATCAAATAAGATAATATTCATTATATATTATAGTATATATATATATATATATATATATATATATATATATATATATAGTTACTTACTCTATACTATATTACCTGGCACATAGCAGACACTATATAAATTATTATTATTATCAGTTATAATAATAATGAAAAAAACATTGGAACCTAACACTTGAGTTCCAAACCTTACTCTGTTATTTAATAGAAATGCCAGGGCAGGAGTGGTTAGGTGGCGCAGAGAATAGAGCACCAGCCCTGGAGTCAGAAAGACCTGAGTTCAAAACCAGCCTTAGACACTTAACACAAAACTAGCCGTGTGACCTTGGGCAAGTCACTTAACCCCAATTGCCCTCCAAAAACAAACAAAAAAAGAAATGTCAGGGCAGCTAGGTGGTACAATGATAAATCACCAGCCCTGGATTCACGAGGACCTGAGTTTAAATCTGACCTCAGATGCTTGACACACTTACTAGCTGTATGATCTTGGGCATTTGCCAAACCAATTGCCTTGCCTTTCCTCCTCCAAAAAACAATGTCATCTTAGGCAAGTCATAGAATTATATAATTCAAGAGCTGGAAAGGATCTCTGTAGCCATCTAATCTCACCTACACATGAAAGGAATCTCCATTATGATACACTTAACGAGAGATTCTCCATTTTTTGCTTGAAGACCTCTAAGAATAGAGAGATCCCTTCCCTGCTCCAACCTGTTTCTGGAGACAGAGCATTATGCTTTTTAACACCAAATTTTTTTGGAAAGTTTTGCACTGACGTCAAGCCTAAATTCACCATTTTATAGCTGCCATTCTTTGCTTCTAATTCTACCCTCTAAACCTTCCACATAGCCTTTCAAGTAAATGCATGAAGATATGTATTACTCGACTCTTCAAGTCTTCTCTTTTCCCAATATAGGATACAATTCCTTCAACTGATCACACAATATGGGTTCAAGAACCCACTCAATCAGTCAACAAGCATTTATGAAACGCTTACTATGTGTCAGGCACTGGGCTAAATACTGGGGATACAAAGAAAGATAAATATATGGCCTCTGCCTTTAAGGATCTTACATTCTAATGGGGAGAGACAACTTTCAAACATGGATGCAAATGGAAGACACCTACAAAAATTATGGGGAAGGTACTAGCAAGAGGGGAGAAAGAGGAGCCTACTGGAAAGGCCTCCTACAGAAAGTGGGATTTGAGCTAAGTCTTGAAAGACACCAGGGAAGCCAAGGAGTCAGGAGGAGGAGGTGAGGGAGAGCACTCCAGACACGGAGTCAGAAGATGGAGTATCCTGAGCAAGAAACACCAAACAGACCAATGTTGCTGAATGATAGACTTTAGTTTAGAAAGGTCAAGGTCACCCATTGTACCCCGAGTTTTGCCAGTTGTCTTCACCTTTATCATGGCCGCTGGACCCTGGTGACTCTGGAGGAGAGAGTGAGGCTAATGACTGCCCCTTGTCCAATTCAATTCATGTTCAAGCCAATACTCATGGTATCATTGGTCCTTTTTGAGAATGAAGGACAAAAAGCAACAACAAGAGTGTGAAAGGAAACAAAGGTTAAGAAGACAAGGTAGGAAGGTACTAGACGGTGAAGCGCCAAGCGAAATCTTTTACTTAATGTATACAGGTAAATCAAAAGCACATATAATCTAATATGAAATCTTCTAATGAGGGAGAAAAAGGATAGAAAGAGAAATTCTATGAAGTAGATGAGTAGAGGTGAAGAGGAAGCATATTACAGGCATAGGAGATTATGCAAAGACATGGAGAAGAAATAGGGGATGCCATGTACAGGAACAGCTAGTAGGTAAGTTTGGGTGAAATGAAAAGGACATAAAGGACAGTAATGTTGATTAATACAAAAGTAGAAAGTTAGCTATATACACATGATTCAGGGCAAAATTGTAATCAAATCAAATGCACATACCAAAAGAAGTAATACAACACTGCACATAGACATTAATTTGTTAATCAACAAATATTAAAAGAGCATGACACCATGTTAAGTACCTGTGAGGTATATAAAGAAAAAAAAAAGACCTTTTCCACGACCTGAAGGAGCTTATAGCCTAGGTAGCAGGTCTAAAATACACTTATGAAAATACTAATAATATGCTGAGCTGCTTTCAGACACAAAACCCTACCTTTTTAAGGGTGGTAACATTGAAAGGAACGTGGACAAGAGACAGATGTGAGAGACACTGTGATGGAAGTAGTTATAGGGTCTAGTGACTGATTGGATACAAGGCTCAAGGGCAAGAGAGAAATAAAAGATAACTCAAAAATTTCAAGTGTGAATGACTATAAGAATGTGGCTTGTGTTAACAGTAACAGGAGGAGAAGCCAGCTTTGAGGGAAGATGATGGATTACATTGCAGACATGTGGAGTTCAAGGTAACTAACTTAGAAATATCCAGCAGATAGTTGAAGATAGAGACTAGAGATCAGGAGAGGGGTCAAGGCTGAAGATATCTTCTTATATTTAGGATCTAATCACTGAGGCAGTGATTGATGCCATGGGAGCAGATATTTCCCAGAAGAAAGTATAGAAAAAGAAAAACCAAGTGCTAAGGACTGAAAGGTCAAAAATTCTCTTTAGGAAATGTTAGTTGAAAGAAGCATCAGGGGAGGAGACAAAGAAGTGTAGTCAGAGAAGTAAGATGAAAACCAGAAGAGTGTGTTGACACTGAAGCCAAGAGATAAGGGAGTTTCAAGAAAGAAGTTCAGATGCACCAGAGAGGCCAAGGAGAACGACGCCCTTGAAAATGACATTGCATTGTGAGATTGCTGACTTTTGAGCAGTAAGTGGTGGGAGCAGAAGACAAATTGTAGGCAATTAAGGGAAGGAGGTTAAGGAAGTGGAGGCAGAAAGAGAACAGTTTCTGAAGAAATACTACAGCAAAAAGATCAAAAAGAAAAGTAACATGGCAGTTTAAAAGGTCAAAAGGGTTTCGGATTATTTTCAAGTTCAAAATTTCTGGTGGCTATCTGATGGCAGAGGGAAGGAATCAATAGGGGAAGGGAGGGAGAGGATAATCATGTGTGTGTACCTCCAGAGGTTAGAGGAAGTATATAAGAAAATGCAGGTGGAAAGGTTAAGCTTGGAAAGAAGAAAGGAATAGTTACCCTACCTCACTCCATAAGTGAGAATATGTAACCCTTATCTGTAGGTTATATTGGTCAAAGCATCAAGGGTTCTTTGAACAATACAGCCTCTAAGCGTGGAAAATACACATCTCAAGGCTTAACATCAAGTCAGCATCAAGCCTTCCATCTGTCCCAGGAACTAGATTTATTCCTAATGACCAATCCCTCCCCTCCCCCACCTTGTACCTCATTCTGTTTTTCAGAAGCTGAGAGGAATCTCAGAGGCCATATAGTCTGATCCATATGTGAATAAGAACCCCTTCTATAGCATACAGTCAAATATTTATCCAACTTTCGCTTGGAGATCTGTTGTTCTTAGGTCATTTCAGTCTTGTCCAACTCTTCATGATCCCATTTGAGGTTTTCTTGGCAAAAATACTGTAGTGGTTTGCCATTTCCTCGTCCAGCTCATTTTACAGATGAGGCAAGTGGGGTTAAGTGACTTGCCCAGGGTCACACAGCTGGTAAGTAAGTGCCTGGGTCTAGATTTGAACTCAGGAAATTGAGTCTTCCTGACTCTAGGCCCAGCTCTCTCTCCACTACATCACTAACTGCCCCTTAGAGATCTCTAGGGAGAAGGTAATCCCCTCCCTCCTGAAGCAGCCCACTCTGTTTTTGAACATTCTGCTCTAATTGTCAGGGAAAGTAGCCACCTATTTCTCCTGGGTATGAAGAAGAAATGAGAAAAGATCTATGTTTTGGCATTGGACTCAATGTGCCCTTATACTCTTGGCAGGGCTTGAGAAGGGAAATGAAATCCCTGAAATCTCCTCCCACTTAGTGGCTTCCTTCAAACAAGCCAAAGCAGTTCATTCACTGCTTACCTAGAATCATAAGCTTCAGAGACCACCAAAAACCAGAAATGCCCAGAGTCCTCACTGAAATGTAGCCTCTCTCTGTAGACACCAGTATAGTGGCATGGATAATGCCACAGAAAGCTACCTTGGACAGCATGTCTGCCTACTCTTTCCTTTCCCTCAAATCTCCCTCCCTTTTCCTTCACTACTACCACCACCCTAAGATTTATTATTGCCTACTACAAGGAAATATTCTCAACCTTAATCATATTAGCCAGTGCTGAAAGGATATTAACAGCTGCCTAACACTTTCTATTTTCAAGGTGCTAGTTGCTAATGACTTAATCCCTACAAGAGGCTAGAGAGAAGAGAATTATTAGCCTAATTTTACAGATAAGGAAACTGAAGCTTGAGATTAGGTGACTTAAGTTTTAAGAAGAAAAAGAAAGGAAGGAAGGAAAAGAAAGAAAGAGGCAGGGAGGAAGGAAGGAAGCAAGCAAGGAAGGAAGGAAGGAAGGAAAAAGAGAAAAAGAAAGAAAGGAAAAAAGAAAGGAGAGAAACACAGAGTCCTAACAAAGCCAGCACTAGAATACTATATCTGACTCTAGAAAATAAACATCTAACTGGGAGCTCAGGCTCAAATAGAAATCAGAACAGACCTGCAGGCAATTGGGCAGCCTAGCTAATGAAAATCAGTCCACAAGCCTGAAAGAAATTTAATAAATCCTGTCTCCCTTTCTAGGAGACCCTCATGGGAAATGTTGCTTCTGGGGAATCTGAGTCCAGTGGCTCAAGCTGATGTTTCTGTATCTTAATTCTCATTATTTAGGGCTTTAGGGAGCAGTCAAAGAAGTTATTGATAAAACCAGGAGAAGAAAAAGCAGCACTGGCAGATAGAACCCCATAAGTCACCTTCATTGAGATCAACAATCAGTCATTCCTTCCATCCCACCTACTTCAATCAGTTCTAATCCTCTCCTGATTTCACTGAATTCTTTAGCCTTCATCAATGCTTGGTGTCCTCTCCTTCAGAACTAGTAGAATTCAGTACTTCAAAGAATAAAAGAGCAATCAAACACTGCTAGAAATAAACTGCAGAGTTTATTAATTGCACTCCATCAATGGAACACACACATACACATCACAAGGAGGAGAACGCTGCTTTCAACTCTTGGCCACCTTTAGATCTTGGTCTTATTTTGATTCTGGGAGATGACACCATATGGCTAACCAAAGTTCAGAAACTCAGGCCTACCCAATTGTAGACTCTAATTTCACTCTTACATGGTCAAAGGGAGCAAGAACTGTTGATAAATATACAAATATGAGGAAAAAAGACTTTGAACATCTTAGAATATATCCACCCTGAGTAGTAAAGATAAGAATAAACACAAAGGTATGGATGAATGTGTCAGGAGTTGCAACAATTAATTCTTCATTCTAGCTGCTTCTATCTACATATCCCTCTTTGGAAGGGGACTAGTCTAACTAGCCTATATCTCTTCCCTTTTTGGGGGGGGGAGGGGAGGGTGCCCATTTAATTGACATCATTTTGATAACATCAGCCAGATTTACACAAGTCAGGCTCCTTCCTCATTACAGACTTCGCCCTTGGGTTTGACCTCATTTGGGTTTCTTTTGTGTTACAGATTCACAACCCATATCTCACAAAGCACAGGGCCACAGGGAGGGAAGGCAATTGGACTAGATTTTAGGCCATTTTCTTTCAGGGCTTGACCTGGGGGAAAGAGAAGAGGTTGAATGGGAGGTTCCAAGGCTTTGTTCTAGGGATAGGGAGTGTGATTAAAATGAACTCAATAAAGGAAGATCTACAGAGGGGAAGAGAGGGATCAGGGGTATGCACCACTCACTAACTTTCTGCTTTAAACCTGAAGAGAAACTGAAGATTTCGGATAGATTTGGGCAAGAAAAGGACACACCATCCTTTAAGCAGTGATTTTTAAAACAAAGAAATCAGAACTAGAACATCTTAGATTTTTAATCCTTTCTTTACAGGTTTAGAAAGTTAGTAACTGCCACAAATTAATACCAGGAGATGGTCCTGTCAATTTCCAAAAGAGTCCTAGTTTTGGGGTGTTGGAAATGCACTGCTACCAGTCTCCACTCAACCTGGTTGGAATTAATCATAGAAGATTTAGTCCATGAGTCACTTTTCCCCATATTTCTTTGTAAATTCTTCAGAGTTCTTAAAGAAGTTTTTATGGTCCTTAGAATACTCTTCAGCTGAGTCAGCCCAAAGTGGGTGCTTAGGTTGGGAGTTGTTCACTAGTGCTATGAGGGACTGGATGATTTGGTCAGTTTTGGTTTCTGGTTTCCAGTTTTCAGCACTAATTACTGACAGACATACCTGCCCTTTTTGATCAATACTAGGGTGGCAAATTTTTTTTTAAGTTATCTTAGGTGGTTTAAATGGATGCTCTGCTGGGAAGTTGATTTCCATTCTGAAGGTTCCCTGATTACATGGAGGATTGTCAGGAACAATGAACCCTTGCAAAGTCAATAAATTAGTTTCATCAACCAGGATGTCATGGAATTTTTTTCATCCCACATTTGAGGATTCCCTCCAGCTCCTTCATCAGTCTCCTGCTGGCCACCATATTGGGTCTCAACTAGCCTGTATTTCCAACTTCCCTGTGATTTTAGAGAAATCCTCCATATCAACTTCCAAGGTTGAATCACCACTCTCACCAATTGTTGCCTTTGATCTCTTTCTCAGTATAATTTAACCAATTCAAAAACCACTGACTCCATTCAAGATAGTATGTGTTAGGTGCTGGAGATGCAAAGAATAAAGTAAATAAAATAGTCCCCACATTTGAGGAGCTTACATGCTATTGGGGGAGTTCAACATGTAAGCAGATAATTGTATATATGATCATTTGAGAAGGTGGAGGAATAGGAGAGCTGGGAATCCAAAAAAGCCACTAATGTTAAGCTTTAACAATGACAACTTTGTATAAGAAAAGAAAAAAAAAAATTACCAAACAGAGCTGTCCAAAAGTGGAAAGAGCTGCCTCTAGAGGTGATAGCTTCCTTTTTATTGGAAGGATTCAAGAGGATGATGGATAAACACTTTTCAATAATGTTATAACCATGATTTTTGTTCTAGTAAAGGTTGGACCAGATGGCTTCTGAATTCCTTACCAACTCTGAAATTTTGTGATCTGGTAATTTTGAAATTCTTGTATATACTATTTCCAGCTTTCCTTCCCTCTAGTAATCCTGTCCAAAAAAGGAAATGAAGTTAGTTTGATGTGACCTGTTCTTCATGAACCCATGCTAATGTACAGTGAGCACTGCTTCTATTTCTAAGTTACATAAATTTTTAACAAAATTCCATTCTATAATTCTGCCATGAATGATAGTCAATGTTACTAGCCCATAATTTAAGCAATTTTCTTTTCTTCTCTTTACTTCAGAAACTTTTGTTTATCTCTAGTCTATTAGTAGTTCTCCATGAATTTTCAAAGCTTTCCTTTATGTACTCTATTGCTAATGCATAAATCTTGCCTCCCTAACTTACAGAAGGGTCCCCAAAGGCCAGGGCCACATCTCAGACATCTTTTAAATATTATCCTTATGGGGGTGACTAGGTGGTGCAGTGAATAGAGCACTGGCCCTGGAGTCAGGAGGACCTGAGTTCAAATCAGGCCTCAGACACAACACAAAAACTAGCTGCGTGACCTTGGGCAAGTCACTTAACTTCAATTGCCCTCCAAAAAGCAAAAAAAAACTATATTTCCTTACACACACACACACACACACACACACACACACAGATCACCTAGCACTATGTTAGGCACGTAGAAGATATTTAACAGATGCTTGCTGATTAATTTCTTTGGGTCTTAATGCAATTTGATAATCAAAAGGCATTTTTGTTTGAATTTTATTTCATTTTATTTCTCAATTATAAAGCATTTTTCTGTTCCCCTTAAGTCCCACTACTGGAAAGAAAACAAAGGCAAAACCCATGTAACAAATATGCATAGGTAAGCAAAACAAATTCCCACATTGTCCATATCAAAAAATGCGTGTATCTCGCTCTACATTTTAAATCTATCACATGTGACAGGAGGCAGGTAGCTGACTTCATCATCAGTCCCTCAGAACTGTGGTAGGCCATTGCAACGATCAGAGTTCTTCAGTCTTTCGAACTTGTCAAACAACATTTTTGCAAGTCCAGAGAATTTTGAAATCAATTGCAAGAGAAAGACCTGTTGAATGCATTGCTTTGGTTGCTACATTTCCGTCCAGTGCTCTAAACCAATTCACAGGGCTTTTTTCCCATGCTTTGCTACCTGTAATTTCTTTACTAAGATAAGCCTAAATCCCACTGATGATTCTTACCCCCCTAACCTCATACCAGACTAACTTCATTTCCTTTTGTGACAGGGTCACTAGATTGGTCAATCAGGGAAATGCCATAGATAACATGTACATTCCTAACCTCTCCCTGTTTCTTGAGCTGCCCTTATTCTTTTCCAGTTGAACTTCTATTCCAAACACTACTATCTTCACTTTCATCTTTTCCTTAACTTAGCTACTTCATAGAACTTAACTGGAAGCTCACACTGAGCATGACCAGTAAACGAGGAAGATGTGGCTGATAAGCAGACAGCAATAACTTGACATCATCATCTCAGTTCCGTGTAAATCATTGTATTCCCTAGCTACTACTGATCTGTTTTCTATAGTGTACTTTGAGAAAACATCTCAAACCAGTTTCCCTCCTTACCTGAGCCACTAAAGTTTCACAACTAAAATATGGGAGAGAGCAGATTAGAGGAGGGGATATCCTGTGGGACTGCTATTTTGGGGCAGTGCGTAGGGGGAAAAATGGGGAGAAAATTTGTAACTCAAAATCTGGCAGAAATGAATGATGTAAATCAGAAGTTAATAAAGCATTTGAAAATAAATAAATAAAGATATAAATATAAAAAAAAATAAAGTTTCACAACTAAGAAAGTAAGTCCTGAACACATTAGAATAAACTGAATTGATCTTATATAGTAATAGTCAATGGATTTCCCAGACACTGAAAATAAAAATAAAAATTCTTTTTTTAAAAATTATGATGGTAATACTCATAAACACATACAAACATTTCAATATATAAAGATCAAAAAAAGAACTGTATACAAAACTATGACTTTCTTTTGTATAGTTCGTTTTTAAAGTACATATTTAATTTAACAAAGTAGTAACAGTATTACCCCATCTACACCTTCATAAGAACTTATTTTGTTTTCTTCTATGCTCTTTCAATATTTTATTGATACTTTGTTCTTTATTTAGTTTTTGCATCTCTAACAATACCCACGATCTTTCCCCCTGCCCACAAGTCTATCTACCGATAGAAGCTCTCCTTTTAAATAAATGAGTATAGTCAATCAAAATTAATCAAATCATTGGCCATGTCTGAAAACATATGCCTCATTCTAAGCACCTACTCCATCACCACCATGTCAGAACAGTCAATTGGTTCTTCAGAACCCTTCATTATATCAACTTAGTAGTGACAAAAGGCAATAAACAATTAGATTCTGGTGATGATGTTTTCTGTCAAAATGTTAATACTCGGTAGGTACTAATTGTATTTTCGTATCTGCCAATGCTGTAATGGTGACAGCCCAGGTGTAAAGGGAAGTCAGAACACTTGGCTTTGACTCTTAATAGCTGTGTGATTTTGGGTTAGTCACATGACTTTGTTAAGCCTCAATTTCCTCATTTATAAAACAGAATAACAATATGAACTTGCCTCACAGGTTTGTTATGGTGCTCAAATTAGATATCATAATTTCTGAAGTATTTTCTAGTCTGATTGCCTCAAAATGACCCAGTGAGGTAGGATAACAATTATTATCCCCATTTTACAGATGAAGAAACTGAGGCTCAGAAAGCCCATGGGAAGCAGTGTGATGTAGTAGGAAAAGTATTGGATTTGGAGCCAGAGAACCTGGGTTCAAATCCAGGTTCTCCCACTTGATTTCTAGACGAACCTGAGCCAGCAGGTACATGATCTCTCAGTTTTCTTACCTATAAAATGAAAGCATTAGACTAAAACATAGAATCTTAACCTGAGTCCATAAACTTGGGTTTGTTTGAGTTTTTTTTTTAATTTTGATAACTGTATTTCAATATTACTGGTTTCTTTTGTGATCCTGTATTTTATTTTATGTATTTAAAAATGTGATTCTTGGGGCAGCTAGGTGGTGTAGTGAATAGAGCACCAGCCCTGGAGTCAGGAGGACCTGAGTTCAAATCCAGCCTCAGACACAATAATGGCAAGCACAGGAGTATTTCACACCTTGTTTCAGCTATTGAATTAACACCCTGTTTCAGTTCAAGTTTCTTCTGAGCCTTGGATCAAGTCTGTTAAGAAACAGAATGTGTCAACCTCACAACTTGTGAACCCTGGAACTCATGAACTCCTGCAACAGGAAGGGGAGGAGCTAATGACCAAATATAAGGAGGGGCCCAGAGCTTGAGACAGCAGAACTAAGGAGAGGATTCTTGTGGTGGCAGAATCAAGAAGGAGAAAACTTGTGGTATCCCAGCACTCTGTTAGTCTGCTCTGTCTGTGTTGATTTTTATGTTGATGATTTGTGTTGAGTCCTCAGACATTGTTGGTAGGTCTGAGTTGATTTCACAAGCAGATAGTGATTTGATGATGGTGCCAGCAAATGAGTATGAATATTACTGTGGCTCTATCAAGCTTTGTCTTCCCAGAAGCAGGAACTGTGAAGGACTTGAGGTGGACTGGACACAGTGAATTTCAATACAGAACAGGAACTGGATAAGGAACTGGGAGCTGCCTGACTTTAACCCAGGTGACAGTTAGAGCAGGGACCATTGAAGAGGAACTATGGAAGCTGAGAGCCAGCCTTGAGTCAAGCTGAAAGAAGACTTTACTTGGATACTGTGTACCAACTGAGAAGATTATAATTTACTGTGACCTAGGGCTGGAGAACTTTGACTTTTGTATTTTGTGAGTGAATTAAGGATTTTGTGATTGACTAAATGAAGGTACTTTGTTTAAAACTATGTGACCACTTTGATGAAAACTATTTGGCCATTTTAGTGATAGGTTGTTGAGTTGTGACATAATAAACGCTGTATTTTGATTTTCTGTGATTAGATGTAACATTGTGAATTCTGTACCTTGATTTTGTGTGAATGTTTTGCTCTGATTTATTATTGAATAAATAAAGAGTTTGTTATCTATGTAACCAGAACTTTGAAAGCTGTTCACAACAGCAGTCCTCTGGAAAATTGCTCGTATATGGCTTTACAGACACAACATTTACTAGCTGTATGATCTTGGGCAAGTCACTTAACCCCACCTGCCCCTCCAAAAAAGCAAAAAAAAAAGTGATTCCCAGAAGGTGTCCATAGATTTTGCCAGATTGCCAAATGGGTCCCTGACACAGCAAAGTTTACGAAGACCTAAACTTTGGAGACCCCATCTAGCTCTAAATGTATGATCCTGCACAGGTAGCAAATACCAGAATCAGAATTCTAACCTAAATCTCCTGACTCCCAAGCCACAGGCAAGTCTGATAATAGATTTTGATCTAGAAGGGCACTTAGGTTTTCTAGTCCAACTGCTAAATTTTACAGAAGAGGAAACCAAGATCCACAGAAAGTAAATGACTTGTCTAAAGTCACATAGATTTTAATGGAGCTAGGATTTGAACTTGAATCCTTCAATCCAAATCCAGCATTCTTTCCACTCTACCACCCTTGCCTAGTACACCATGTTAGCTCACAATTTATGTAAATATGTTTTATAAACCTTAAATCCCTCTAGAAATAAAATATTAATAATAATAATCCTAATGTCTAATAGTATGGTGGCCTCTCCTAGTGAACAGGCTGAGGGGCATCACACAGCAGTTTAGTACAACTTTATAATAGAACATGCTATAGAAAATAAGTATCTGTCTCCCCATTCATCATTGGCCATACAATGGCCTTGCCCTTTCAGTTCACACAATGTATGCATCATTTTTTTTATCCTCCCACCCAATTAACATATGCTACTTTGGCTTTAGCTTACTCCATCACTGTTGTCTTCTAATAGAAGTCCAATCAATGCTAATAAAAACAGAAACTGCCTTTAGAAGGGAGATGAAAGATTTTTTTTTCAGACAGGTTTAAATGCAATTTTACAATTAATTAACTGGAGACTCTGAAGTGATGAGAAAACTCCCAAGTTCACAGATACCAGGAAAAGTAAACTGAAAGTACAAACATCAGGAACCATAAGGAGAATACTCAAAGAGAAAACAGCATGTGTCGAGCCTGCCTTTTCCAAATCACAGGATCATAGAAAATATTCTGATTTAATTACCCTGCCTATAGATTAACAGGCATAGGGGACACTTCAAGTCTAAAGGACAATGAATTCTAATTCCAGATCTGAGAGTCATTCATCACTTTACATTTGGCCAGTGACAAAACCTCTCTGTAATAGTTCCCCATCTGTAACAAACAAACATGAAATAACTAATACAAAGTATCAGGTTTTGAAATACTTTGTCTTGTATTTCAAACTATTTTTCTTATATAGGTGAGGCAGTTTAGTATAGTAGACAGAATACTTGACCTAGACTTTTGTTACTGTTCAGTCAATTCAGTTGTGTCCTATACTTCATTACCCCATTTAGGGTTTTCTTGGCAAAGATAATGGAATGGTTTGCCATTTCCTTTTCCCCATTCATTTTACAGATGAGGAAACTGAGGCAAAGTTAAATGACTTGCCCAGGGTAACACAACTAGGAAGAGTCTGAGACCAGATTTGAGCTCACAAAGCACTCTATCCAGTGGGCTGCTGGACCCAGAGTTAGGAAGACCTAAGTTTGAAATCCTTCATGAAATACTTAGTACTTGTGGGACCCTGAGCAAATGCTTTAACCTCTCTCAGTCTCAGTTTCTTAATTTGTAAAATGGGGATAATAGTAATACCCAGGGGTATGATGGAACTAGCTTCTACTAGCTCAGAGGGGTCACACTGTTAAATTCTTAGGGTCGGCATTTGCACCTTGGAAAAGAACAAACTATAACCCCCCGGCCCCCCCGGTCTATTATTTTGTCGATCTTCTAAACCTAAGAAAGTGAAGGAGAAATGTTAATAAGTTTATTGCATTTACTTTTTTTTGGGGGGGGGGGTAGCCAGTTATTATATGTTTACCAGCAGACTGCTGGTAACACCTACCAATAGTGCTGTCATGGGAATTTGATGAGATGACATAGATAAAGTACTTTATAAACATGAAAGCACAAATGTTAGCTGTTACGTGGCATGGTTGGCAATGAGGCATATGGAGTAGGCATTACAACAATGTCCTGGCACAAGCTGGTTCTATACTCACAAAATAAAATAAAAATCTGGAGAAATTACCAGGTAATTTAATTTTCTCTATTCACTCACCAAGAAATATGTATTTGTTTGAATGAATAGTGTGTACAAATAGACTTGTCAAGAGAATGCTAGACTTTGAGTCACAAAGACCTGATTTCATATCCTATTTGACACTGTGTGACCACGGAAATTACTTAACCTCTTTGGTCTTCAGTTTCTTCATCTGTAAAACGGGTATAATAATATTTTGTAGTATTCAACCTCTGTTGTTATAAGGATCAAAAGAAGCAATGTATGTAAATTTTAAAGCCCTCTAAATGTAAGCTATTATTACTTTTATCCACTGCACGACCTAACTGCTTCAGTGTCTGGTTGTTGAACTTGGAGTCAGGAAGTTCCAAGTTCAAATCCAGCCTCAGACATGTACTAGCTGGCTAGTCATGTACTTTCTGTTCTTAGCCTCAGTTTCCTATTCTGTAAGATGGAGATAACAATAGCATCTATCTTCCAGGGTTGTTGTGATGATAAAATGAGATAATATTTGTAAAGCCCTTTGCAAATCCCAAAGTGCTATATAAATGCTGGCTCTTTTTTTTTTTAACCATATCTTCAATGTTTTAGATACACTTATCCCTTCTATTAAGCCCATATTTCTTGGCACATAATGGGTCTACACTTACAAAGTGAAATTGAAAATGGACGAAATTGCTAGATAATTCAATTCCCCTGCTCCACACACACACACACACACACACACACACGCACACCACATCTTTATTTGTTTGATTCAATTGAGTATTATATTTGCCATTTAAATTGAAACACTAAACTTCTTTTACAAATTCCCTATTACTCTAAGTACAGTTATCTAAAGGTAAGTCAGTTGTGTCTGTATCTGAATATTGCCCTTTATTTCATTTAAATGAACTCCATATCATGCATTTTCACATGCAAAATATGCACATGTTTGAAACTCACTAAGCTCCTCCTAATTTCCATTCTGTTGAAATCCTATTAAGAATGTGGCTAGTATCTCCATTGATTTTTTTTTAATGTGGTGCTACAGGCAAACAGTGTTCATAATGATAGCAATAAGATAGATTCCTGGGCTTGTGTTAAAAGAGAAGTCAAGACTGGAAGAGAAGTATAATATTTTAAAGCTAAATTTTAGCAAAAATGACAAAATTAGTTATTTAATATACAAAGTAGCCTCTTTTTTTTTAAAGTGACAAACTGGAGGAAAAATGTTTTAGCTACATAAAACTTGGCAGTAATATAGTATATAGGAATATCTTGCTAGGAAATGGCAGAAACAAATGCTATTAAAGCTATAAAATTCTAAATATATGTGTACATATACATGTGTTTGTATGATGTATATATATGTATATGTGCATATACATATATGTGTATGATTTGAGCTCTTTGTAAATACTCGGTCAGGGATTGGTAGAAGGAGATTATAGAATCAGACAATCTCAGAATTGTAAGAAATCTCAGAGACCTTAGTTCAAACAATATTGGAAGAGTCTTGTCTCCATGCTACAGGAGTATAATAAGGATGTTAATACTACTATCATCACTAATGATAGTGATAATGATCATGATTATGGTACTCAGTCCTTTTTATGAAAATTTGGTCATCTTCATCACCACTATCATTAAAGCTTATTCTATGAAAAGCTCTAAACTAGGTAGCTTGCAAAGCAAATGACCACAAGTGTCCCCTCCCCTCTGAGAGTTTATAATATTAGATATGCCTAAAATAGAGAAAGGCACTTGAACAAGCATTAGATAAATATATTAAATAGTTGTCAAGAATATTCTAGATCACAAGAATATTGGAATGAATGTTCTAGTTGAATCTGAACTGTAAATAGCAATATTGGCTCCTTGGGAAACACACTCAGAGAAAGCAAGAAACATTTTCCCATAAATCAATTCTTTAAAACAAATTCAGTTCAGAGGGAGACCTTTACACTGTGAGGCCACTTCTGGGGAGATTACTCCAATGTAGAGTTCATCTATTAGGAGATCTGGTAGCTTCCTATCTTAACTAATTATCTGTGATGTTTTAGTTGAATTGTTTTCCAGTTGTGTCCAACTCTTTGTAACCTTATTCAGGGTTTTCTTGGTAAAGATACTGAAGTAGTTTGCCATTTCCTCCTGTAGCTCATTTTACAGTTGAGAAAACTGATGCAAACAGGGTTGAATGACTTAGCCAGGGTCACACAGCTAGTAAGTGTTATAGGTCAGATTTGAACCCAGGAGGATGAACCTTCCAGAATCCAGGTCTGGCATTCCAGCCACAGCTCCACTTAGCTGCCCAATTGTCTAGACAAATAAGTTCAGTTGTTACCATGCTGCTGAAAATGTGTGATTGCTGCCAGTGCCTTCTAAATTTCATTGTCCTTCAACAAAGCCCTGGTAGCCTTGTCCTAGTTACAGCTATGAATTGAACTAAATTATTTGTTGTCTCAAAACCAATTATGGAGGGATCTAGTTTCAAACATTTCAGGTCCAAAAAGGAATATAAAATAGGTTAGGAGGTAAAGAACCTACTATTGCCACAAAGGAGCATCTGGAGTTACAGCTAAGCAAGAGATCAGATCAGGAGAAATGCCTTCACAATAACGGGATTTCTGCTTAGTTTTAAGATGGAAGCTTCATGCAGAATTGATGATTCAATTTTTGAGAGAAAGGATGGAGTAGTAAGTCAAAGTCCCACCTCTAACACCATCTTCTGAGTGACTTCCAGACCTCTGCAACTGCTAATTATCCCTCCCAAACCACCTTTAGCCAGCTACTTTGTATATAGTTGCATTTATTCACTTGCAATTTATGCTATACTTATATGTGAAATTTTCTTCCCCATTAGAATATAAGCTCCTTGTGAGTAGGAATGGTTTCATTTTTTTGTACTTGTGTCCCCAGGAGCCCAGCACAGTGCTTGACACATGGTTGTGTGGTCCTGCGCGAATAACTTAATCTTTCAATGTCCCCCAACAGCTCTCTAACATTATAAATTGTAGACAATTTACGATCTGTTTCCTAGGAGAGAGTTCCCACATTGGAAGTTCCCAAACTGGTGAAGTCACAAGACTGGACAATTTTTTAAAATTAATTTCTCAAATTTCTTGAAATTTTTCAACAAGAGCACATCAGCTTAAATATCACCTCATAAATAAGAACTTTCCTGATTCCTCTTTCCTTCCCTCATCAGTTCACATTCTCCAACATCTCCACCACCCCAAAATTGTTTTGTATGACCTTTGTACATACTTTATATTCACTTATTTGTATCCATGCTGTTTTCCCTGAGCATACCATAAGTTTTTAGAAAATTGAGACTTCTTCATTCTTGTCTTTGTTTCACCAATGCTTAGCACATGACTGACACATAGTATGGACCTAATAAAGACTTGTTGCATTAAACTGAATGACTATTTGCTAAGAAACTCCCAATAACTCAGATGTGAATTGTGTGCTAGGCTCAAGGCAAAATAGTCTGTTTTTTTCTAATATTGATGACTAATGCTGGGGTAGGGCTGCACAGAGGAAGATGTAGAATTTTAACAGTTAAATGAGATTATTGGCAGCTTTTAGTGATGCACATCCTCTCTAGATAATTGAGAATGAACACCACTGTCTTCAGCAGCATCAAGTGTGTTGATCTCAATAGACTTGGCACAGTACTAAGGTTTTCTTAGCTTAGGTAGGCACATACCAGTCTTCTTTTAAGGTCACAGAGTGCATTGATAACAAAACACCACATACTGTTTACTCCTACTTGTCTTTCCTTTATTTTCTCCCCTTAGACCATGTTATTACACTGGGTGTCAGGTTTGGTTTTTTAGTTAGCTAAATCATTTGAAAAATAAAGATTTGATTGGCTTTGTGACTGGCCTAACAGTCATAATGGCAGAACTAAGGATGTATGTGTCTAGAGTGCAAGAATGCTGAGACTGCCTGGGCTATATTGACTAGTCTGTCACAGAAAAACATCAAAACCAATTTTAAACTTCAAATCTATTATCACTCCATAATGTAATTATTGTTTTCTTTTTTTGTTCAAGATCTCTGATTTTATCAGTATAGGGAACCCTCAGTCTATAAACTCCCTCCACAAATGCAACTTCACAAGTATAAATAACTTCACAAATAATTATAACTATAACTTAAGAATAGTAAAGAGCATCTGGGCTGTCTAGCCCAGTTTCACACATCCAACCAGTATCAAAGCCAAGATGTGAATCTAGTTCTCCCTAATTCCAAGGATTTCACTTCTATTCTCTATGACCCTCTGTTTCTTAATTAACTATTAATCTGTAACAATAAAATTAAATGTATACCATGAGGTAACATGGCCACATAGCCATAAATCAGAAGTTGAGAGGTCTAGGTTCTAGTCCCATACTACATCACTACTAACTATGCTGTTGTTGTTGAGTCATTCGCTCACGTCCAACTTTTCAGGATCCCATGGACCATAAGATGCCAGAGCCTTCTATCATATACTATCTCCCAAAGTCTGTCCAAGTTCATGTTCATTGCTTCCATGACACTATCTATCAACCTTATCCTCTGCCATCCCCTTTTCCTTTACCCTTCAATCTTTCCTAATATTGGCATCTTTTCCAATGAATCCTACCTTGTCATTATTTAGCCAAAGCATTTCTGCTTCAGCTTCAGTATTTGTTCTTCCAAAAAATAGTCGGAATTCATTTCTTTAAGTATTGACTAATTTGATCACTTTGCTGTCCAAGAGATTCACGGAAGTTTTCACCAGTATTATAATTCACATCAATTCTGTGGCATTCAGTTCTCTTTATTGTCCAACTCTCACAGCCATATATTAATACCGAAAAAAACATAGCTTTGACTGTACAAACCCTTGTTGGCAAGGTGATGTCTCTGCTTTTAAGTATGCTGTCCAGATTGACCATAGCTTTTCTTTCAAGTAACAAATATCTTTTAATTTCATGACTGCAGCCACCATCCACAGTAATTTTTAAAACCAGGAATATAAAACCTGACAGTTTCCATTTCTTCTCCCTCCATTTGCCAGGAAGTTATGGAAACTCTTGCAAAAATTTTGGTTTATTTTTGGTTTGTTTGTTTGTTTTAATGTTAAACTTCAAATCAGTTTTTACATTCTCCTCTTTCACTCTCATCAAGAGGCTTCTTAATTTCTCTTCACATTCTGTCATCAAATTGGTATCATCTGCATATCTCAGATTGTTGATATTTCTCTCAGCAACCGTAATTCTGGCTTTTGATTCATCCAGCCTGGTAGTTCACATAATGCATTCTGAATATAAATTAAATAAATAAGATTACAACATATAGTCTTGTCTTACTCCTTTCCCAATCTTAAACCAAGCAGTTCTTTCATGTTCAGTTCTAACTGTCACTTTTTTGACCCACATACAGCTTTCTCAGGGGACAAGTAAGATGATCTGATACTCCTATCACTTTGAGAACTTGCCACATTTTATTGTAATCCACAAGGTCAAAGGCTTTAGTGTAGTCAATGAAGCAAAAGTAGATTTTTTTTTTCTGGAACTACCTTGGCTTTCTCCATAATCCAGTGAATGTTGGCAATTTGGTCTTTAGTTCCTCTGCCTCTTTGAAAACTAACCTGCTCTTCTCGTAATTTTCAATTCACATATTACTAAAGCCTAGCTTGTAGAATCTTAAGCATAACCTTGCAGTTACATGAAATGAGCACAATTCTTCAGTAATTTGAACATTCTTTGGTATTACTCTTCTTTGGGATTGGGATGTCAACTGATCTGTTCCAATTCAGTGGCCACTGTTGAGTTTTCCAAATTTGCTGGCATATTGAATGCAGCACTTTAACAGCATCATCTTTTAGGATTTTAAACAACTCAGCCAGAATAGTATCACCTCCATTACCCTCAGTGTTAGCAATACTTCCTAGGGCCCACCACTTCATTCTCCAGGATATCTGGTTCTGGATCAGTAACCCCACCAGGATGGTTATTCATTGATGTTAAGATCTTTCTTATATAGTTTTTTTTTTTTTCTTTCTATAAGGGCCTGCCACTTCTTAATCTCTTTTACTCCTTTTAAGTACCTCCCATTTTTGTCTTTTGTCATGCTCATTTTTGCATATCTCTAATTTCCTTGTCTTTCCCATTCTATTGTTTTCTTCTATCTCCTTGCATTGCTCATTTAAGAAAACCTTTTCTCCTTTCCTTGCTATTCTCTGGAATTCTGTTTTCACAGTTGGGTATACCTTTCCCTTTCTCCTTTTCCTTTCACTTCCCTTCTTTCCTCAGCAGTGAGGCCTCATCAGATAGTCATTTTGCTTTCTTTTCTTTGATATGCTTTTTGTTGCTGCCTCCAGTACAATGTTGTGAAATTCTGTCCATAGTTCTTTAGGCAATCTATCAACCAGATCTACTCCCTAAAGTTTATTCATGACCTCCATTTCATATTCATAAGGGATGTTATTTAGGTTTTATTTATACAGTCTGATGATTTTCCCTACTTTCTTTAATTAAATCTTAATTTTGCAATAAAAAGCTCATGATCTGAGTCACAGAAACTTTGGTAAATTCTTGGCTTTCAGTGAGACTCACCATCTATGTATATAAAAATAAAAATTTTGTAATAGATGATCTCCAAATTTCTTTCAACTCCAAACATCTATAATACTATGAAAATGATATACATTGAATGGGATCAAGCTTGGTAAGTAAGATTTCTCACTGATATTTAAATTCCATGGCTTGTTAATCAGCTAATGTGGATTAACCATCTTGCCAACTTGATCTAATTGTCCTCAAAAAATATAGTTATCAAAAAAGGGAACATGGAGAGATTGGTAGAATAATTTCTGGGAAATGATATCTAAGCTCATTTGGAGCCAGGCAAAACTTTTTTTTTTTCCCTCCATATATAGCCCAGTTTACTCAGAGTTCCTAACTATCAAGGCCACTCTGGATAAGAAGTGGTAAACCAAAATACATGTGAAAAATTGAATCTATCTCATGGGCAACAAGTATCAATCTTACCTAATAGACAACCTTCCCTCAAGATCTGGGAAACCAAACATGTAACCTGAAGAATACAGTTCTCCCTAGGAAGTTTGAAGTAGATGTTCAGGTCTGTTAAGCAGAAAGATATCTTATAAAAGTTAAAGCAGATACAGGACATGTGAAAACAAACACTACTCTTTTAAAGTGTTATTACAGAAACCACCAAAAAAAATTCAGCTTCAAGCTATAACCAAAAATTGAGTTTGTTTTTCATTTGATGCAAACCCTAATTCCTCCAAAACAGTTGCCTCATAATGATCTTGGGAACCTGGAAATGAAATGAAATGAGAGAAAATGGAACACATCTGCCTGGTTTGTTGTAAATTGTCCACAAGACCAGGGAAAAAGCCAATGGTAAAAATAAACTCACTGGCATTAAGTATGACCTTGGTGCCCTAAAATCTCAAACAATCCATTATGAGCTATTATGCCTGGCTTTCCATTAAGAAGAGGATTTGGAGGTATTTCATTGTACCATGATAAAGGCAGTTGCAGATTTTGATAGGATCAAAAATAACTGATCCTGTCTAAACCTTGGTAATTGTATATTGAACAAAGTAGTGATTTTTGGACTGCCTTCCATTTAGTTCAGCTGCACTCACATAGAGTAAATGGATAAACAAGCCAGTTATTACTGACATCAAAGGGAACTCCATACTTCAGTTAATCTGTTTGCATTTCATCTGTAAATACAATTTTTACAGTAAATTAGATGAATCTCATCCTCTCCCTTATTGTGAAAGTATAACCCCCTTCCTTATAAACAAAAAACTCCCCCTCCTGCCCCCAAACATTTTATTAATTGCCTTGTCATTTATTCATTCATCCATTCATTTATTCAATAAAAAAATTACTGAACATCTAATACACATTAGGGAGATAGAACCATTATGATGATAAGATAGAAATTAAGATTGCATCTGTGATTTCATTGATATAGGGAACTCCCAAGTGAAGGACTCCCTTTATGAAGGCAGGTCAGAATCTTCTCTGCAATTAACAGTTTTAGAGAGTTCCCTCCAAGATGGTGAGATTAAGGGATAGCAAGAATGTATCAAAAGACAGGATCAAAGGCCACCGCTCTATCCATGCCACTGCACTGCTTCTCTTGTGCTGACTATGATAATGATAATTAACATTTATAGAACACTTTACTACTTACAGGGAGCTTTCTTCACGACAGCTTAGTGAGGGGGGTAATACAGATATTATTACTCTTATTTTAGAGATGACTAAAATTTAGAGAGGTTCAATAATTTACCCCAGGTTATACAGCTAGGTGGCACAATGAATGGAGTGCTGGGCCTAGAGTCAGGAAGACCTGAGTTCAAATTCAGCCTCAGACTAGCTGTGTGACCCTGGGCAAGTCAATGAATCCTGTTTCCAATGAAACCCTCAGTTTCATCTATAAAATGGGCTGGAGAAGGAAATGACAAGCCATTCCAGTATCTTTGGCAAGAAAAAACCCCAAATGGGGTCAAGAAGAATCAGACACTACTAAAAAAACTGCACAACAAAAATATAGCTAGGAGGTGGCCAGTCCAGAAGTAAACTAAAATCAGCTGATCCCAAGGTCGTTTCTCCCTCTACTAGATCCCATCTGTGCCCAAGAGGGTGGGGATCCGAGAGAAAGGGAACATGAATATGTTTCTATAGCACTTTTCCTTACACGTCTTTGAGCTAGTGTGCATATTGTCATCCTTATTTATCAGACAGGAAAATGAAACGAAGTGAAGTGACTTTTGATGCCACACAGCCGGTAAGTTTGAGAGCCAGGACTAGATCTTCTGAGCCCAAATTGAGCATTTTGAGAGAGGGAGGGATGGAGGGAGGGATATGGAAACTGATGGAGACAAAAAAAGTGAGGGAGATAAAGAGAAAGAGGGAAGGGAAGAAAGGGGAAAAGGGAGAAAGAAAGGGAGGGAGGGAAGGAGGGATACAGAAACTGACAGAGACAGAAAGAGTGAGAGAGATAAAGACAGAGGGAATGAGGGAAGGGAAGAAAGGGGAAAAGGGAGAAAGAAAGGGAGGGAGGAAGGGAGGACAGTGGTGGCAGGTTCCCCTTCCTTGGAGGTCTTCATGGAGAGACAGGACCACTTGTTTCATGTGTTGTAGAAGAGATTCCTTTTGTCTATGGATTGTATTAGAAGACTTTTGAGATCCATTGGGTTCATTTTTCTTTCTACAGTATTTCACCTGCTGATCTCATTAATTCCCATGCAAACATGTATGCAATTGATTCCTGAATTTCTAAGTTCAGCTGAAGTTTCTCTTTCACATCACCAATTGCCTTTTGGACATAAACTGGGTGTCTCATAGTCATCTCAAACTCAACATCCCCACAATAGAACGCATTCTCTTTTCCCCCAAACCTTCCCCTCTTCCAAACTTATCTATCACTGTCTGGAACAAGACCACCTAAAATTGTCTCTCTCCTCACCTCTGAGTTTCCCTGGCCTCATTGGAGCAGAGGCTACTCTCAAATTCCACCTTTTTCAGGCAGGAGGTCCTTTCCAGTCCACCACCTCCACCCACTTCTAGCTATAAGTCCTTTCTAATTTGAGATCACCTTCAGTGTTTTCTGTATATCTTGCACATACCTAATTATTTTTCACATCTGTCTCCACGATTAGGATACGAACTTTTTGAGGACAGGAATTATATTTGCCCTTCTTTGCCACCATGCGGCACATACTAAGCCCTTAATAAAATCCTGTTTACTGACTCACATTTTGTGATTCTGTTTATGAATATAGAAATGAGTGGAGTGAATGGAAAACATTTATTAAGTTCTTATTATATGCCAAGCCATGCTCTAAGGGATAGGGATAAGACACATGCACAAATAGTTGTGATGTAGGTCAGATATAACTATAGAAAAAAAGGTAAAACATTTTCCCAGTGTTTTGTTGTTGTCGTTTTAATTACCTGCCTCAATTGAATGATTCCTAGGAAATATCTGAGAGAATGACGTTGTTTTCAATAAATTGAAGTAGTTAAAATTACTTCATAAATGATCATATCGAAAATAAATCAGTGACATGAATATTCACTAAGTCATTAAGGTACTTTACCATTTCTTGGAAGGGAACTGTAAACTTTTTTTTGGTCCTTGTTTTTTCTTAGTTTTCAGTAAACTTTCCTGTAACCTATATTGAAACTGAAAGGAAATAAATTCTAGGGTTTGATATTTATATGTATATAAGAAATAAAATTGATCACTTTTCCATTAAAAAATTGGTCTATAACTACATTTTTTAATTAACACTACTACTTTTGGAATATTTCAAAAATGACTACATAATATCCTTTTCCCCTCTTAACAAGTTTTTCATACTGATAGAAGCAAATGTAGACCTGGTTGGGAATCATTTGCAAAATATTATGTGTTTGATAGACTACTGAAATTCTCTCTGGGACTGGGATTCCGTGCTTCTAGCCTGGGGGCTGTATTTAAGGAAGAAAGGATCATACCCTTATCATTTCCACATGTCTCCCTAGGCCTTTCCACCCCACAAACACACATACACATACACATACATCTCATAACATCATTATCAGAGACAGTCAATTGATTCTCGTATACATGCCTCACTAAAGGCCTTCCTTCAGGATGTAGCCATTCTCTTATTTCTCCCCTGATGTTAGAATCTGCCATCATTAGCAATGACCTAACCCTACTTAAAATTTTAATCACAGGCCTGTTTCCTATCTCACTTCATACTCTTCACAGTTAATCTGAAGTATGGAATTCCTTTTGACGTCAGTAATAAGTGACCCATTTATCCATTTGCTCCATGTGGATGCAGCTGATCTCAGTAAAGCATTCCAGAAAAGAAAGAAAGAAATCATTACCTAGTTCATTACACAATTAGTAACAGGAAAGACCCTGAGTAGGGGGTTTGTGATCAGGATAGGGGTGGGGAATCTTCATGGAATACTCCTTGGGTGTCAACAATTCTAACAAAAAGTCCAATGGAAAATTAGAAAAATGCTAATAATAATGATGAGCTCAACTGGTCAGCTTATGATCTGGCAATGCTCCCTGAGTTTAGGCAGAGCTCCCTTCCCCAGAAAACCTCCCCTGAAACTTACCTAATGAAGCAGGCTCAGCCAATGAACTAAGCAACATATTACATCAACTCTCAGGCCCCAGAGGCATGACTTTCTTTCTATTGTCTGTGATAGCTTCTCACTTTCAAAGCAATCATCACTCTCCCTCCCTTTCCCCCTCCTCCTCTCCACCCTTCCCCCACACTGAGGACATGCTGATACAGAGCTGTGACAAAGTTCAACACAATGAAACAGAACCTGGTTTATTGAAATTCCTAAGAACAGAGAGAATAGTGGACTAATTTGGGAGGTATGGTTTTTAAAAGTCCTCAGCAACTTCCCCTTCCTCCTATCAGTAGAGAGATGGGGAATGGATAGGGGGAAAGGCAGTTTCTCATATTTCTCCAGAAAAGATCTGAAGAGATTCTGGAGATAATGTTTGAAAACAATGAGAATGGATTGACCCTCCACCTAAAGTATCATTGGTAAAATAACTCAAAAGAAGAAAGAGCAGATTCTCCAAAGGGTGATATATTGGTAGCGTTAAAAACTGAACAAAAAAAAATCACAATAAGGTTTTCTTTCTCCACTGGGGCGAGTAATATTACCATCAGCTTCTTTATTTCAAAGTAGTTAAAATGGAGTCTTCCGACCATTTTGCAAAAATACCAAAGCAGTGTAGAGGTGAATATCAATCTTGGAAAGATGAAAATGAAAATAAAAACAAAACTCTCTGGTTGGCAAAATAGAGATTGAAATCACAAACCATCCTTCAGAAAGTGTACATAATGCCATACAAGTCATCAAGATACTGTTATCACTGCAAAGACTTCTTTAAATATGTTAATGCATGCATGATGCTTATCACAAATGAAACTGGGCCTGTTTGGGAACTCCAGTAAGGAAGAAGGAGAAGGAAGTAGGTTATAACTGAAGGGTTTAGATTGTTTCCAATAATCTATTACTTAATATCCCTTTGACCTTCAAGATATGAGAATGTTTCTGTTCTGTCTAGGTACATGCCCTAAACAAGATGGATATAGAAGAAAATCTTTCAGATAGTTTTCTCATCTGTAAAAAAGGGGATAAGAATTGCACCTATCTGCCAGAATTGTTATAAGGATAAGAGAAAGTTATTTGCAAAACAAAACACTATATAGATTTTGTTGTTCAGTCATTTCAGTTGCGCCCAACTGTTTGCGACCCCATTTGGGGGTTTCTTGATTAGATACTGTGGTAGTTTGCCATTTCTTCTCCAGCTCATTTTACAAATGAGGAAACTGAGGTAAACAGGGTTAAGTGACTTGCCCCACAGCTTATAAATGTCTAAGACTGAATTTGAATTTGTGAAGAGGAATCTTCCTGATTCCAGGCCTGGCATTCTATCCACTGTGCCACCTAGTTGCAAATAAATTTTAGGTAGTGGTGGTGGTAGTAGTAGTAGTAGTAGTAGTAGTAGTAGTAGTAGTAGTAGTAGTAGT
>NW_027185777.1:29990892-30002784 GCF_028583685.1 Petaurus breviceps papuanus
GTAGTAGTAGTAGTAGTAGTAGTAGTAGTAGTAGTAGTAGTAGTAGTGGTGGTGGTGGTGGTGGTGGTTCTGTACTATGTATGTAGAGCATGCAGAATATGTAGAATGCTTTCTGAGGCTGAAGTCAGGGGACCTAGACTTAAATTGTACCCTTCTGTTTATTGTCAATATGACTTTGGGCAAGTCCCTTACCTTCTCTAAGCCTTAGTTTCCTCATCTATAAAAATGAAAGGGTTGGATTGGATTAAACTTAGAAGGGATCTCAAAGCTCACAAAATCCTAACTCTTCATTTTAAAGGTTGAGAAACTGAGGCCCATTACCTCTAAATTCCCTTCAGGCTCTCCATCTATGATCCTAGGAAATAGTTGTACTTATTTGCCCTTAACCCTTAAGAACACTACTTCATTTTTTTTTTCTGTAAAAGAGTAATGTAAAGGGACCACAGGATTGATCCTGAGTTAGGGTGACAGTATTTAGTGTACTCAGGCAGAGCTCCAGGGGAAACCTGCAGATGTTAGTCAGTACAATCCTAGTTCACCAGTATGGATTTTACATTTCCCTTTCAACAAAACCATAATGTGTGTGTGTGTGTGTGTGTGTGTGTGTGTGAAAGAGAGGGAGGGAGGGAGGGAGGGAGGGAGAGAGAGAGAATGACAAAACAACTAACTGCCTTAATAAAAAAATCGAATGACCCTCAACAATTCAGAAAGGTAGCCAGTAACTATGCAGTCATTTTAACAATGTTAACTTAATAAGGTGAAGTCAAAATGACTTTAAAGGGAATTGACTGGTGAGGAATCTTTCTTTGTCTTTAATTTCCAGGGCTGCAGGTACCATGATGCTGATTCCATGGAGTCTTCCAAGGGAAATTATCAGTGCTATTGTTCTAAGTTCATGTACCCTGGGCTAGTTCACAGAAAAACCAAACCAACTGACTGGAGATTATGAATGATAATGGCTAAGGAAGGGATTTACATTTCCCGGAGCATTCCCGACTAGTTGAAAAGAAACAACCTAATGCTGGAAAGACTATCTCTACAATCATACAGCTCACTGGCCTCCAGAGAAAAAGTGTTCCTCCACCCTTCTTCCCCAGAACTAATCTCTCAGTCTGTGACTTTCTGACCACTCCTGGACCTTGCTTCCTACACTACATTATTCCCTCCCTCCCTAGCATCTGATAGCTCTTTTTCTCTACTGCCTCCTTTTCTTGCTTAAAAACATACAAAGATTTCCCTGTTTGGGGAAATAAAAAGCCACTAAGACTTGCTACCTCCTCTAGCTACTGTTCTATTTTTCTCCTTCCTTTTCTTTCAATGAAAACACACTGACTAGTTGTGTGGCCTGAGTCAAGTCATCGAACCTCTGTTTTGCCTTAGTTTCCTTATCTGTATAATGGGGATAATACTAGCACTTACTTTGTGAGGATCAAATGACATGATAATTGTAAAGCACTTATCACAACTCCTGGCACATAGTAAGTGTTAGGTAACTATTAGTGTGTTGTTGTTATTATATTATCATATCTGCTCTTACTTCCATTCTCTTAAAATGCATTTCTTCCTTAGCCTTCTCTTTAAGGTCTCCAATTTGACTCTTATACACACCAGTTTCCTTAAACTAACCTCTGTAAAGGACATTTATTCCAAGATATTGTGACCAGAATGAGTAGAAGCAGAGTCCATTTGGGCTAGAGTACAGGTACAGCAAAGAAAAAATTAATTTTTTTTGTTTGTTTTTTTTGCCTTTTTCTGTATCCCCATGGCACCTAGAGTATAGCAGGTGATTAATAAAAGTTAATTGTCTGAGTTGTAGTAGATGGTGCAGGGCTTTGAATACCGGGCACAGGAGTTTTAATTTCACTCAGCAAGCAATAGGGAGTTAATAAACCTTCTTGAGACTTCCAGAGACTTCTTATGTGTACCGATAAAGTATGGGTTCCAGGAATTCTTAACTTATTTTCTGGTCTATTTTCTTTGCATACAAATTTTGATTCCCGCCCCCCCCCCAAAAAAAAAAAAACCTCAGGGCAGCTAGGCGACTCAGTGAATAGAGCACTGACCCTGGAGTCAGGAGGACCTGAGTTTAAATCAAGCCTCAGACACTTGACCCTTACTACATGTATGACCTTGGGCAAGTCACTTAACACCAATTGCCTTGCCTTACCCCATTCCCCCCCCAAAAAAGGAACAAGAAGAAAACTTAACTAGTAGAATGGGAGATAAGTTGGAGAGGACTGGCATGGGTCCCAATTAGTTGGAATAATGAATCCCATGAAAGTGGCCTCATTACTTGAATTAACATTATTTGAATTTATGCTGCCTATTTCCAGTGAGCTCCATTTAAATACAATATTTTATATATCCTTATAACTCTGAATAGTGTGAATTCAAATAATGCAACCACTTCATTATTCTCACGCTACATGAACCTAGCTATGCTGGAAAATTATTGCAATAGTCTTGGTGGGTAGCAATCAAGGCCTGTGTTTGGGAGGCAGCAGTGGGAATATAGAGGAATGGACAGATGAGAAGCATGCTGGGGAGGTGGAATCAAAGGGGTTTGTTAACTGATTGTATAGGAAAGGTGAAGGGTCTGAGATAAAGCCAGTATTTTGGATATGGCCAGCTGGGTAAATGTTGGTGCCACAGTCAGAAATAGCAGAAGGAGGAACCACCTTTTGGTAGGGAAAGATGATAAAGTTGCTTTAAAACTTGTTGAGCTTGAGGTGTGAGTGGGATAGTGTTCAGGGTTGGAAGAGACTTCTACTCCAACTCTCTCATTTTATAGATGAGCAAAACGAAGCCCAGAGAGATTAAGAATTTGTTTATTATGGGGTGGCTAAGTGGCTCAGTGAATACAGCACAGGCCCTGGAGTCAGGAGGACCTGGGTTTGGATCTGGCCTCAGACACTTAACACAAAAAATAGCCATGTGACCTTGGGCAAGTCACTTAACCCCAATTGCCCTCCCAAAAAGCAAAAAAAAAAGATAAATAAATAAAAAGAATATGTTTATTAGGCAACGAGAGAGTTAGAGAAATAAGGCATTAGGATGGTCTTTGATGGTCTTTCTGTATAATAATCTGCCTTAGAAGCAAATGGAGTCCTTCAAAGAAATTGTATGACTGCTTTGTTGGTAATGTCACTGAGGGATGATTCTCATGTTTAGATTGTACTAAATCATAGGAAGTCCCTTCTAACTCTTAAATCTTGGATTTTGCTGTTCACTAATCTGGGTAGCTAGGTAGCACAATAGAGTTCTGGGCCTGTGTAGCAGCAAGCACCCCAAGCTTCCTCAGGGTTTGCAGCTACCACAGGTTCTTGGATCTGCTTTGTTAAAGGGAAGCAACTCAAAATGGGTTAACAAGCTTACTTTAATCAGTCAGACATATATCGTTTACCTTGTTCAGGGGAAAAAGATCAGCACCCCAAACTTCAAAATATACAGACAGAATTATCAAGACATTAACAGATCAAGTAGACAGCTTTCCAAACTGTCCAACCATTACATCCATACCCAGTCAACATCTGGGTTTCCACATCTGGGTTTCAACGGCTTCCCAGAATTCAGATCAAATCACAGAACACTTCTCAAAGTAAGTCCCAAAACAAAGCTACACATCAGGGCTTATATAGCCTCCTCCTGGCTCAGAGAATGTAACAACCTTTCCGGACCCACTGGCCAATCAAAAAGTATCAACTGAAAAACAAGCCTCCCACCCCAGTCTCCAGGTGCACTTTAGCCTAGGGGCAGGGAAGATCTTTAAATTTGCATTTCCATTACATTCAGCCCCAAGATCTTTCATGCCCATAGCATAGACAATTTACTTTTAAATTAGCACTGAACATTTCTTAGTTCACATTTTCAAGGTACAGAACTAAAGTTCCCAAAGTGGCCACTGGGTCTTAAACAAACACAAAGTACAAAGCATTATCACTTCAGTTCAAAACAAGAGTTCAAATAAAGTTCTCTGGAGGGGGGGAGGGGTATCCTTCCCCTCACACAGCTCCAGCCCCTGCCTCCAAGCACAGAGAGGGGGCTGGGCAACAAAACCAACAAGGTGGGGTCCCTGGGGATCCAAGGCACTTCATCCCACCCACCATAGTCACAAGTCCATCCTCCCCCTGGGTCCCAAACTGTGGGATGCAGCCAGGAAACACACTCAGTGCCCCTGCTTTGCTGCTCAGTTCTTATCTTTTCCTGTGGCTGAATTCCGAACTCCTGGGCTCCTTCTCCTCCTGCAGGCAGCAGCCGCTCCTGGCTTCTGCTCCTGGCTTCTGCCCAGGTCCCGATGCAGGCAGCTCACCATTCCTGCTCTCAGCTCAGCGAAGTCTGCATGCAGGCCACTCTTCTCTCCTGGTCCATGGCTCCACAGAGTCACAGCTACCACAACTGGGAAACAAACGATTATCCCAGCCCCCATACTTTCCTTTTACTCTGCAGATCCTGTTCATGATGCCATTTTGTAGCAGCAAGCACCCCAGCATCCTCAGGGTTTGCTGCTACCACAGGTTCTTGGATCTGCTTTGTTAAAGGAAAGCAACTCAAAATGGGTTAACAAGCTTACTTTAATCAGTCAGACATATATCGTTTACCTTGTTCAGGGGAAAAAGGTCAGCACCCCAAACTTCAAAATATACAGACAGAATTATCAAGACATTAACAGATCAAGTAGACAGCTTTCCAAACTGTCCAACCATTACATCCATACCCAGTCAACATCTGGGTTTCCACATCTGGGTTTTTCAAAGCCGGGGGACTCTCAACAACGGCTTCCCAGAGTTTCATCTGATCAAATCACAGAACACTTCTCAAAGTGAGCCCCAAAACAAAGCTACACATCAGGGCTTATATAGCCTCCTCCTGGCTCAGAGAATGTAACAACCTTTCCGGACCCACTGGCCAATCAAAAAGTATCAACTGAAAAACAAGCCTCCCACCCCAGTCTCCAGGTGCACTTTAGCCTAGGGGCAGGGAAGATCTTTAAATTTGCATTTCCATTACAGCCTGGAGGCAGGAAGACCTGAATTAAAATCCAGCCTTAGACATTAGCGGTGTGACCTTGGGTAAGTCACTTAACCCTGTTTGCTTCAGTTTTCTCATCTCTAAAATAAACTGTCAAACCACTGCAGAATCTTTGCAAAGAAAACTCCAGATGGGATCATTAACAGACTGAAAGGACTCAACAACTGATCACTAAATGCTCTTTGGGGCTCTTAAATTCTCCTAACAAGTTGTTTCTCTGGTCCTTATTCTTCAAAGCATAAATATTTACTTATGAATTGAATTTAAGTCAAGGAGGATTTCTTAATAATAGCTAGTATTTATATGGGGTTTTAAGGATTAGAAAGTGCTTTATATTCTGTTCTCTCATTATATGCTCAAAGCAATCCTGTGAGGTGGGTGTTATTATTATCTCCAGGTTATAGATGAAGAAACAGGCTGATACTTAATGACTTGTCCAAGGGTCACACAACTAGTAAATGTCTGGGGCAAGGTTTTCAGGCCTCCCTTACTTCATGTCTAAGTCTCTTTTAGCACTATACTACCTAAATGTCTCTTTAGACCTCCAGTGCATACTTACTGTGCTAGAGACAAACAGACATTAAGAAAAAAAAATAGTCCCTGTCCTCAGGAAGCTTACATTCTACTAGAGGAGGGGGAAGAGAAGTAACAGCTCTTACAAAGATGCTACAAAGCACTACAAAGTAGAATAGAGCTCTAACAACTCTGGAAAGGGTTTGTGAAGAAGATGGTACTTAAGCTCAACCTTGAAAGATGATAAGGATCCTATTCAAGGTATAACAGAGAGCCAGTGTCTATGTAAAGCAATGGTGTTTGGAGATGAACAGTCAAGTTCATAGTCTACTTTGACTGAAGGGGGAATAGTAGGAAATAAGGCTCAATGAATATAATTAAGGTTTTCTGATAGATAAGGGAAATGCTATAGATAGTCTAGCTAGATTATATGTATGAATGCAATTTCCCCAGGATGAAATGTAAACTCTCACTTGGAAGAGACTATTTCATTTTTGTCCCTGTATTCCAGACTGGCTAACACTGAGTCTGCCAGATAGGAGGCTCTTAATCAATGACTGGGTGAATGACCAGAATCAAAAGAATAGTTAGTCATCAATGGCAAGACGTCATTGGCAGGAGGTCCCCTGTGGAGTGGGATCTGTCTCTGGTACTGTGCTATTTATTAATATTTTGTTCACGTTTATCAATGTTTCTATTAATGACTTGGCTAAAAGCATAGATGATATACTAATCAAATTTTCCAGTGACACAGAGCTGATAGGGATGGTTCACACATTGAATGAAAGAGTTAGGATCCAAAAAAAGATTTTCCCAGACTAAAACAATGGGCTAAATGTAAAATAAAATAAAATTTAATAGGGATCCATCTGAAGTCTTATACTTGGGTTAAAAAAATACTTAACAAGTATATCATGGGTGAGCCATGGTTACACAGTAATTTCTCTGAAAAAGATCTAGGGGCATTATTGCAAGTCCACTAAAGTCAAGAGTAGAGAGGCTGTCAGAGCCAAAAAAATAAAAAAAGCTAATTGGAATTTCGACTGTATTAAGGGAGCCATAGTGTTAAGAAATAAGAAAGATACAGCTGTGTATAAGGTTCTAGGCATGGAATAAAGACTTGAGTTCACTTCCATCCTAGAGAATATGAACTAAGCAGAACAGGAATGCTATAATGATTTGAATATGCTTCACAGATAAGTGTGCATGCATGACAAGTTGAGATGCAGCCTTAACTGATACTTAAATTCCATTCACATCACTGGTTCTTCTTCTATTGGTGTGTTATGTTTTGATTAGGAAGGGAAAGGTATTGGTTCCTCAGGAAAAAGGAGGAAGGAAAGAGCCATATCACTTTTCTAAATAGAGTTTTCAGGTGAATCTTATTTCTTTCGTGATGTGATTTATAAGAGTTTTGTGTTTAAAACAATTATCAACATATTTTGTTGCTCACAGTAAACCAAATACCTTAGAAACATGCCAAATATGGATATTTCCAGAGAGAGTAACTCCTAAGTGGGGTTGAACATGAACAATGCTGATGTTATTAAAGAGAAACTTCCCAGGACTAGTCTGACTTCCAAGTGAATAGGGGCTCCATGGGCTCAACATGTAACATCTAAGTTACAGTCTCTTCCTTCAAGACTCAGTTCAGGTATCTCCTCCTTCATGAATATCTCTAGGACGGCTCTAGCAGAAAATAATTTCACTCTCCTTAAAATTCTCTAGGCTCTCTCTCCTACCATGCATTTTACCCATATGCATACTTATCCTTTCCCTCTGGGAAAATGTAAACTCTGGAGGACAAAGACTATCATTATTCATCTCTGTACCATGGACAACCAATTCAGAACTTTGCAAATAAAGGACACAATAAATGTTTGTTGAATTTATAAATTTTTGTTTTAAAAAATTTCAAGAGAGTAAACAATAATTAAGTTACCAATATTTTTGAGGATAATAAAATAATTTATTTTGCAAAAAGATTTCATCAGAGGTTGCTTTTCTTCATAAGCAATCCATTTCTCTCTAGTGCTTTAGAAATATTTTAAAAATTTAATTTACACATAGATTTTCATCAATGTTGTGTAAAGTGAGGCATATCCAAGTTATTGGGACAGTCTAACCCTTTGGTTGAACTTTTCAAGTACAAAAACTCTTCATATAAATAGGTTACATGAAGGAAGGGAAAGGCACCTATTTTGATGATTCAGACAAATTTCAGCAACCTCAAAACATTATTAGATAATAAAATGTGCTTTAAGGGGCCATGAATTATCCCTATGGGCTGTATACATTGATGAGATGCTTTTCTTCCCAGAATAACTGTTGAATTCTGATTCTCTTTACCTGTGTAGCTGGTTCTTAGGCCCAGATTTTAAAATTTAGAGAATTCAGACTAAAAGAATGGCAAAGCAAAGCACTCTTGGATCAGATTAATATCTCCTCCATGAAGTAATTACTAGGAATGAAAGAAAATGAATCTGAATTCAACCTCAGTTCAGAAACTTGTTTGCTATCTTTGTTAATCCTTGAGGTTAATCCTTGAGGTCCTCAGAATACACTCAGAAATGCACAGACCAATACTGTACCCATTAGTCAAAAGGCAAGATAAGAAATCCTGAACTAGGCATAAAAGAAAGGGTTTTCTACTTTTTTTTTGGTACCCACCTGGGTACAGCTGGAAAGAGCTGGCAGCATTATACATAATTAATCATCAAGCCACTTAACTATTTATGGGCTTTTTTTTTTTTTATCCACAGAGGGTTAGGTTTTTGCACTCATAAGTACAAGATGACCTGTCTTAAAAATGGTCATACCAATGAGATGAAACATTGTTTGGAGAGTGGGAATCTCAGGCTTCCCCCTTTATAAGGTTGTCTCTCACAGCCCTTATGAGCCAAAAGCATACTAACATCCCTGCCTTTGATGCACTGTGTGGATTGCCATATAGGGCTCCCTTATCTGACTGCTCCAAAGAAGGGGTAGAATTGTAATGATTGCCAAATCAAAGGCTCCTATCAATCCCCTCCACCACTGCCTAAGATGAGCCTCCTACAGTGTTCCCACTAGGCCACTGTTATTGATAGGGAAAGAGGTTACAAGGGAGGTACAAATGCGGAGGGGAAGAAGAAAATACACTAAAAAAAAAAGGGTAAAGTATTGATTTTTAGATTTTTGGAGGCTAATCAGAAATCACTTTAACTATCAAAAAGGAAAAGGTAGACAAGAAGAGGAAGCAGAAACCCCATTACTTTCCTTCCAAAGATCTACACATCCACATTAAGCCATATTTAGGCAGCTAGGAAGAGCAGTGGATTTGGAGTCTAATAGATATCTATTCAAATTCTGCCTTACCAGCTGTGTGACCTTAGGCAAGTCATTAATATCAATTGTCTTCAGCCTCAATTTTCCCATCTATAAAATGGGGGTGATAATTGCACCTACCTCAACAGGTTTGTCATAAGATAATGTATGTAAAGTGCTTTGCAAACTTTAGAATACTATATAAATTCTGGCTAATAACATTATTGTTGTTATTACTAGGGTGAACAAACAATGTTGAATAGCTACCAGAAAAAAATGTTTTCTTTGTTGTTTCTTCTATAAATTGAAGGAGTTTGGACTCAATGACTTCCATAGTCCTTTCTACCCATAATTCTATGATGCTATGACTAGATCTATACTCTGTAGAATTCCTGGTTGGTAAGTGACTGAAAAATTTTTTTTTGATAAATGTATGGTATCTGAATAACATAAAATTGTGGATATTAAAGGAGCATAAAACAGGCTAAGTTACAGCAATTTTATCTGACTTCAAACTATTCCCATAAATTGGATCTCTGTACCCTTTGGACATTGCTAAAGTGATAGAATTATAAGCACCTAAAGAAGAGATCAAGGGTTTAGAATTGGAAAGGACCTTATTGGTCATCTAGTCCAACCACTGCATTTTACAGATGAGGAAACTGAGGTTAAGTAACTTTCCCAAAATCACTCAAGTAGTAACAGAGGCAAGATTTGAACTCAGGTCCTCTGACTCTAAACTCAACAGTGCATTGCATTATCTCTCCTGCCTGGAGCAAGCACTCAGTAGCTTACTAGCCACATCATCTTGAAATAAAACCAATTTCCTGAAATGAATGTATCAGAAAACCAGAACCAAAGATTATATCTCTCTTTTTCAAATCCATTAATCCCCCTGCCCCTGATTCCCAGTGGCCTTCTGGCCTAGTTAATTAGTTACTGTCTGAATTCCATAACATCTTTAAATCCAGGGTTTAAGAACTGTTTAATGCCTATATCATCAGACCTCTTTTAAAATGCCTGGTCTTCTCGGGCATTTAACAAACTCATGATGTTTGACAGTGATTATTATGCTCTTGAGAAAAAGAATGCTTTCTCTAGAATCCTAGACTTTAACATGACACAAAAGTATTAGGTTTGCTGAGTGTTTACCAAGGTTATAACATCAGAATGGAATGTGCTGATGATCAGGTTTTTCTATAAAGGAAGCAACTCATAAAACAATGGTACATGGCAAATTAACTTATCACAGTTATGGGAAATATTGTGCAGCTTCTAACAATCTTCCATGTCCTTCCAAGGTCTCTATCCCTTTCATGCCTAGCTAATATCACATTGCCTATTGGACCAGAAAACTCTAACAGTTTGTGTGTAAATAGGTAGTATGTTATCCAAGTCAAACAAAAATGTAGTAAAAAGATGCCCATATGGTAACAGAGAACTTCCACTTCTATGTCCATTCTATATTTTCACTGTCCAATCAGCAGAGGCTAAGAGTCAGATTGGTATTGGCTAGAGAGTCAGACAACCTGGGGTCAAGATTTGTTGCCATCATTATCCTACCAATATTCTGTGTGACTGGGCAAATTATTCAATATCTATGAGCTTCATTTTTTTTATCTGTAAATATAAAGCAAAACAAGAGAGTTAAACTAGATAGTCTGTAACGTTCCTTCCCTTTCTACATCTATGGTCTACTGATTAAATTGACCATCTGTATAATAAATTTAAGGGCATATGTTGTCTCTATTAAATATGTACACTGACCAATTAAACCACAAAACTGCCAAATTCCCTCTTTACTTGTATACTATATAGATTCCATCTTAAGCTAAACACTACCTCACCCCAAAGCTGTTGATGGGTAATTTTAGTTCTTAACACACACACACTTCATGAAGGCTCGAGATCTCAGAGTACACTGAATTTTATCCCCTTTTAAATACACTGAAATACTTCACAACTGAAAGTTGAAAGGTCTTTGTGAACTCCAGTTTTGAGAAATTAATTAAATAATTATAGAAGAGGAAGACAATTGTAGTCTTATCTTCAATTAGATTGGAGTAGTTTGATAATGAGAAACAGTTTGGTGTAATGAATAGATTACTACTTGGAATCATTAAAATTTTGATTCAAATATTACCATTGTCACCTATAACCTGAATGACCAGAGGCAAGCCATTTAACATTTTTGAGCCTCAAGAAAATTTTTTAAATTATAAATGATAAACAATTGTATTTTTTCTTTTTCCAATTTATTTTTAGTTTTCAATATTCATTTCCACAAGATTTTGAGTTACAAATTTTTCTTCCCATCTTTCCCCTAACCCCACCCAAAAATAGTAAGGCAAGGTGGATTTCTATATCTTGGTGCCTGTATATCTTATTTCCCAGTTGCATGTTAAAAAAAAAATTGTTTATATACACATTTGTTTTTAAAACTTTGAGTTCCAGATTTTTTCCCTTCTTACCCCCTCACCCATACCCTCTGGAAAGATAAGCAATTTAATATAGGTTGTTGTAGCAGCAAGCACCCCAGCATCCCCAGGGTGGCTGCCAACACAGGTTCTTGGATCTGCTTTGTTAAAGGAAAGCAACTCAAAATGGGTCAACAAGCTTACTTTAATCAGTCAAATATGTATCGTTTACCTAGTTCAGGGGAAAAAGGTCAGCAACCCGAACTTCAGAATATACAGACAGAATTATCAAGACAGAGAAACAGATCAAGTAGACAGGTTTCCAAGCTGTCCAACCATTACATCCATACCAAATCAACATCTGGGTTTTTCAAAGCCGGGGGGCTCTCAACAATGGCTTCCCAGAGTCTCATCTGATCAAATCACAGAACACTTCTCAAAGTGAGCCCCAAAACAAAGCCTCACATCAGGGATTATATAGCCTTCTCCTGGGTCAGAGAATGTAACAACCTTCTGGACCCATTGGCCAATCAAAAAGTATCTAGTGAAAAACAAGCCTCCCACCCCAGGCTCCAGGTGCACTTTAGCCTAGGGGCAGGGAAGATCTTAAAAATTTACATTCCCATTA
>NW_027185777.1:30002884-30019143 GCF_028583685.1 Petaurus breviceps papuanus
ATCCTATCCCTCACTTATTCTATTTTCTCCTTTGATTCTGTCCCTTTTCAAAAATGTTTTCTTCTTGGGGCGACTAGGTAGCGCAGTGAGTAAAGCGCCAGCCCTGGAGTCAGGAGGACCTGAGTTCGGTTCTGGCCTCAGACGCTTAACACACCCACAAAAAAAAACTAACCATTTAACCTTGGGCAAGTTATTTAACCCCAATTGCCCTCCAAAAAGGCAAAAAAAAGAAAGTGTTTGCTTCTAACTACCCTCTCCCCCAATCTACCCTCCATTCTATCATTTCCCCTCTTATCTCCCCCAATTTAGTGTGTATGATATTCCCTCTTTAAGTTAAATTCAATGAGAGTAAAGTTGTTCCATCCCCTTTTATCTTCTTGCTCTTCTCCTCCATTGTAACAGTTTTCTCTTGCCTCTTTTATATAATTTGCCCTAATCTATCTCTCCCTTTCTCCTTCTCCCAATATATTCCTCTATCATCTCTTAATTTTATTTTTAGATATCATCCCTTCATATTCAACTCATCCTGTGCCCTCTGTCTATGTTTACATGTACATACATATGCATACCCTCACATATATATTTATACATACCCAGACCCTCCTATACATACATATATGTATGTATGCATATATACATATATATTCCCTTCAAATGTCCTCATACTGAGAAAAGTCTTATGAATTACAATTATTATTTTTCCATGTAGAAATGTAAATAGTTCAACTTTAATAAATTCCTTTTGGTTTCTTTTCTCCTGTTTACCTTCTCATGCTTCTCTTGCTTCTTGTATTTGAAAGTCAAATTTCCTGTTCAGCTCTGGTTTTTTCATCAAGAATGCTTGAAAATCCTCTATTTCATTGAATGACCATATTTTCTCCTTAGCATTATACTCAGTTTTGCTGGGTAGGTGATTCTTGGTTTTAATCCTAGCTCCTTTGACCTTTAGAATATCATATTCCGAACCCTTCTATCCCTTAATGTAGAATTTGCTAGGTCTTGCATTATCCTGATTGTGTTCCCACAATACTCAAATTGATTCTTCCTGACTGCTTGTAGTATTTTCTCCTTGACCTGAGAACTCTGGGATTTGGCTATAATATTACTAGGAGTTTTCTTTTTGGGATCTTTTTTTCAAGAGGCAATCAGTGAATTCTTTCAATTTCTATTTTGCCCTCTGGTTCTAGAATATCAGGGCAATTTTGCTTGAGAATTTCTTGAAAGACAGTGTCTAGGCTCTCTTTTTTGATCATGGCTTTCAGGTAGTCCAATAACTTTTAAATGATCTCTTCTGTATCTATTTTCTAGGTCAGTGGTTTTTCCAATGAGATATTTCACATTGCCTTCTATTTTTTCATTTGTTTGGATCTGTTTTATAATATCATTTATCATAAAGTCATTAGCTTCCATTTGCTCCAATCTAATTTTGAAGGAGCTATTCTCTTCAGTGAGTTTTTGAAATTCTTTTTTCCATCTGGCAAATTCAGCTTTTTAAGCATTCTTCTCCTCATTGGCTTTTTCAGCCTCTTTTGCCATTTGAGTTAGTCTATTTTTTTAAGGTGTTATCTTCTTCAGTCAGGCTGTTGACTCACTTTTCATGATTTTTTTGCATCATTGTCATTTCTCTTCCCAATTTTTCCTCCACTTCTCTTACTTTGTTTTCAAAATCCTTCTTGAGCTCCTCCATGGGCTATGACCAATTCATATTTTTTCTTGGGAGCTTTTGATACAGGAGTCCTGACTTTGTTGTCTTCCTTCCCTTCCATGATTTGATCCTTTTTGTCCCCCAAAAAGTAATCTATGGTAGGATTGTCTTTCCTCTGCTTGCTCATGTTGCCAGTCAATTACTTGACTTGTGAACTCTTTGCCACAGTAGAACTCTGCTTTCAGAATGGAGAGAGCTTTGTCCCAAGGCACTGGGGTTTTCACAGCTACTGGAGCTATTAGGAGGCCATGCTCTCTACAGCTCCCACAAGCTCTGGCACCTGGCCACACACCCCAGGACCTCCATCCAAGACCACAATCCAGATCCAAGTGGGTCAAAGCAAGAGTTATTACCCTCTGAATGGTCGTTTGGTCCCACTGTAATCTGCAGGCCAGGAGCTTCTGAGGCAGCCACATGGCTGTGCCACAGTGCTTCTGCCACTTCTTGGCCTGGGGGCAGGGGCTGGACCACACTGCTCCATCCTCCTCTGTTCTGACAGAGTTCAACACTGACCTTTTACTTTGTCTTTGGCCTTTATGGTTTGAGAAGTTGGGAAACTGCCACAGCTGCTGGTGCTTTTCTCTCCTGAAGTCTGCTCTGTCTGATGCTGGTGGGGGCTGCCTTGGTGTCAAAACTGCTCATGTGGGGCTGATCTTGGCTCCCAGTGTTCTGTGATAGACCCTTCCTGCTGGCCTTCCAGGCTACCTTCAGTGGGAGATTTGTTTGTCACTGTGTATTCTGTAGCTCTAAAATTTGTTTAGAGTAATTTTTTACATGTATTAGAGGAGGTGGAAGCCAGAGCTGTGTGGAAGTCCTGTTTCTACTCTGCCATTTGGCTCCACCCCCAAAATCTTCTTTAATGGACAGAATTTCCACACTGAATAAACCACCGTTCTTTGATGAATTGACCTGATAATTAAGGAAATAATGTACTGCAAAGTAGGCACATGCATTGTTACTTTCAGTTGTGTGGAGACAAGCTTTGAAATCAACTTTTTTTATCTATACCTGATTCTATCACCCAACAGTGGCTTCCTCTTCAAAGGGTCAAATAATAGAATTTGTCTCACATACAGAGATTTTCTATTATTTTAGATAAGGAATGGCTCTATACATATTTAAATTATCTGTTTGAAAGCAGAGGGTTGGGAATGAAGTTGAGGAGAGGAAAAGGACAGCTGAGCAGAAGTCAGCAGAGCAGAATAGAAGATGGATTGAGAAGACTGTACCCAGAGGCAGGGTCCAGAAGTCAATGATAAAGGCAGAGCCACAGGTCTGGAACCAAGCATATTTGATAGGTTATCCCTCTTCCCCTGTGCCCATAAAGTTTTCCATTTTCACTTCTGTCTCCTGGATTCTCAATTTTCTACCAAGACTAATAATAAACACTATTTCCTTCAGGAGCCTTTTTTTGATCTCACATGTTCTTAGTGTCCTTCCCCACCCCCAGCTGTAAAAATCGCTGTGTATTTACTTCCCATATATCTTGTATTTGCTTATCTGTGAATTGTGGTATCATCCCAGTAGTATATAAGCTCTCTGTGGGCAGTTACTCTCACTTTTATACTTGTATTTCCAATGCTTAGTACAATGCTTGGTACATGATAGATACATGATAAAAAACTTATTGACTGATTAAGTGATTGAGTGGTTGGTTAATGTGAGTAGCCAAGGGGAGAAACATGTCTATTTATGGAAAGGCAAAATAAGGTGGTGGGTTATAGCCAGACAGATCAGGTTAAGTCAGGAAATAACACAGCAAAGCCAAGGTGAACAAGTCAACCCGAACAAAGAAGCCCAAGCAAGGAGCTAAAAATATAGAATAATACAGATTCCAGAAGTCAGAACAAGGTGAGTGTTCAGGAGAGGGAAAAGCAAGCAGAATAAACTGAATAAAGAGGGATTGACAATTGAGGTCCTTCCTTGGATTCAGCCAGGAGCTAATTTCCAGTCATAGGCTGAATCTACAGGTGAAGCCAAATTCAAACACTTGACAGTAATAGAGAAGGATGTTCCATGACACTACAGATGACATAAAAAGTTAAAGGGATCTTAGCCTTTTTTATATCATGGTTTCCTTTGGCAGTCTAATGAAGCCTAATACTACTGTGGCATGTTACCTTCATATATAATTAGAGGATGTGCTAAATATTGGCTGTAGGAAAAATTAAGATGTAATTTTTTCTCTATCCAAGTTTATAGACATCCTGAAATCTCCATGTATCTCTAGAACCCCTGCTATGATACTTTTGTTTTGAATTGATCCCTATGGAATCTGTTCTCTACAACAAAAGAAAGAGAGCAGTATAATGTTTCATGTGCCTTAGGAAGCGTCTTAGTGACAGTTTCATATATAGAGCTATATATACACACACACACACATATGTATGTACATGTACACACTACATATACAATATGGATTATTACTAATGACAATAACTAATATTAATATAATGCTTACTATGTGACAAGCACTGAGTTAAGTGCTTAACAATTATTATTTCATTTGATCCTCACTGGGAGATAAGTGCTGTTATTATTCCCACTTATTTTTATTTATTTAATTTTTTATTCAGTACTATGTTTTATTTAGTATTTTATTTTTCTCCAGTTACATGTAAAAAAAATTCTAACATTAATTTTAAAAACTCTGAGTTCCAAATTCTCTTCCCTTCTCCCCTTCACCCCTCCTTATTGAGAAGGCAAGCTATCATTCCCATTTTACACATGAGGAAACTGAGGTAAGCAGAAGCTGTTACTTGCCTAGGGTCACACAGCTAGTAAATGTTTGAATCCAGATATGTGTGTGTGGGTATATGTGTGTGTATGAATCTATGCATGTATGCATATGTATGAACACATGTATATATACATGTATGTATATGTGTATATATGCACACATCAATGGAATGAGCATTTCACTTATTTTTATCTATTAACAAATAAATAATATAATGTGATATTTGTATAAATATAATATAATAATAAGTGTATTTATATTTTTACATTTTTTCCCCTAAAATTGGTCTTATTTGTGGATGTTCAGCAGTATGGTATACTGAAAAGATTCCTGGGTTTTGAGTCAGAGGACCTTAGCAAAATCTCAGCTCTCCTATTTACTACTGTTTCACCTTAAACAAGTAATTACATCTCTCAAAGCCTCAGTTTCCTTATCTGGAAAATGAGGTGACTAAACTAGATGACCTCTGAGGTCACTTCCAGTTATAAATCTATTATCCTATTAGGAAAATTGTCATTTCATTGACCAAATGAAATTAGGCTAGGAGATGTGTGTGTGTGTGTGTGGTGTGTCTACATAGACACAAGTACTGTAAAAGACTAGATTCATACTTGGCCTATCTTATCATAATTCCTATTGTCACTTAAGATAATCAGCATGTAAAAGACATAGACTGTTTTTATTTGAACATAATTTATTATAGGCCTTCTATCCAGCATTGGCTACTGAACTGAAAATTTCTGCTTACTTCCTGGAAAGTACAACAATTCCTTATACTTGGGTCACACATACAAAAAAACCATAAAAATTCCCCTAAAAAGCCCTGCCATTAGAGCTTGTCAGACCTTTCAAATAAATTTCCCCCTTTAAAACCAAACTTCAGGAAAACCTAATTAAGGAAAGGAGTGATTAAGGAACTGGTTCACAAAGCAAAATGTTATTATCTTTATTTAATATGTTGTCAAGGGCCAGCAATGTGTCAGTAGGGTACACAGACTGAACAACTGTGCAACTCCTTCTAAGAGGACATACCTTGATTTTCACCAAGGAACATTCCCACCTGTGGATACAAGTGCATCTATGTCTTTGGAGAATCTAGGAGCACTTACTGTATTGTAAGTTTGAAAGAATGTTTAATAGTGATCTCTGATCAATAACTCGGTTATAGACAAGAAAATCTCCTTCAATAGCTGCTGCTATTCAATTCTAACTGTGCCATTACCATTTCTACCTAGCACAACTGAGTTGAATTGTTCACTAATGGACCCTCTTTTCCTAGAAATTGTACATACAACTCAGTCTGGTGGTTTTAGATCGCTACATTCCTGCAATTGGTCTAATCTACCCATAAAGAGAAGATCACAGAATTTTAAGAGAAGAAGCCTTTAAAAATCTTTGGGTACAACCCACCTATTTTATAGATTAGGAAGCTGAGTCTCAGGGGAAGTCAAGTAACTTATCTATGATCAAATAATGGAAGAGCTAAGACCAAGACTTCTGGTTTAAAAATGTTCATGTCTAGGACTTCTGTCTACTTCTCTCTTCCCTCCACCACCACAACTGGCAATGACCAGCTTAAGATAAGGCATCACTTGAACTCCTGAGGATGTATTCTTGGTTCTACTCTTTAAAATTGGTTTGTTTTTGGTGGAAAGGAGGTAAAAAAAAAAAGAAAGAGCCCAGATTGCTCAAGAATCTCCAGGGAATTCAATCTGAACCTACAGATTCCCACAAGCAAGAAATAATTGAGGGGTCAGTGAGGGTAAGGAATTAAAGATGATACTAAGTGAACCTGGGTGCCTAGGGATAAGGTTATACCTTCAATAATAATAAGGGAGTTCAGAAGATGTGATCACTTGAGGAGAAAAATAATGAGTTGTATTTTGGACAAGTTGAGTTTGATACGCCTATGAGACTTCCAGTCTGAGATGTTCAAGAGGCAGCTGGTGATGTGTGACTATTGCTCAGGGGATACAGACTAGGACTCAATACAAAGATGTGGCAATCATCTTCAAAGTGATGACAATTGAACCCATGGGAACTGATGAGATCACCAAATGAGACAATACAGAGGCAAAATTTTCCAAATCCAATGACCTTTTCTCAATTGTCATTCTCCTTGACCTCTCTGCAGCCTTTGACACTAGGGATCACCCTCTATTCCTTGACATTCTGTTATAATTCAAGGGCGTAAGGGGAGGGGAATCAGGTGATCCACATGCCTGTGATCATCTGGGTAATTTAAGCTAAAACTCAGTCAAATTGATTATATAACCACATGAAGGCAAACATCCAGATGACTGAATACATTTGGGACTGACTGGCCACAAATGGCCAGGATTTTTGACCCCATATAAACACATTCTATGAAACATATGAGCTCATAGTTCACTACTCTCACTAAACCTGGACCATATGATAAATTATTTGTTTAAACATTCTATATGAGTTCTACTTAAGAAAACATGAATAAAAATATTTTTTTAAAAACCACCCTTTGGAACTGGGTTCCAAGTTCAATGTACTCTTACACAAAGAAAGAAAAAGGATCTTTTCTGAAAATGATAAAAATAGGTAATAGTATAAGGTACAGGATAAGAAATCTGTACTTTCCAGTTGGGCCCCTCTCCAAGACATTTTTGTAGCATGTTACGAGAGGTTACTATAGAACTTTTGATCACTCTTTTATTGCTCCTTTTAAAGAGAATGAATCTATTCAAATTCCCCTATGCATTTTGAAAGTATACAGCTGAATATTTCTTCTCTTCACCACACACCTTAGTGTTTAGTAACAGTACATTGTTAGTAACAGTACATTAATGAAGACTAGTTCAAAGATAGTAGTGGCAGAGCTGTGGTTGGTGGGGTGAGAGAACTGAAGAAAGAGACTGAAAACTGGGTTCCCCTTTGTTTCAGTCAGAGTGGGTAGAAACCAAACAAATTATAAAATTCTTTTCAAGTAAATGGAAGCCTGAAACATATCAGTTCCATGGGGGCAGTCAAATGAGGGGAAACTGGTTGAAACTATTTAAAAATGCAAAAAAAAAAAAAACACATCAGGGGAAAATATTGTTTTGGAGAGGCTAGATATGACATTTATCTGAGGGGGGAGGAAAAAGGGGAAATCTGCAGGGCAAACTGATATGTAGTCATTCTAATTGAGAGTTTATAAGTCTTTCCATGTACATTGCCCATGTATTGGAACATGGTCTTATTCAATTACAATGTTTTATAACCAGCAGCTAAAATCAGTTACATGTTTATTATGCAAACTCCTGCTATTTTTCAAATGGATATATATTTTAATATAAAACTGGAATTTAATAGCTGAAGGACTGAGCAATGAAACCAACCCACCTACTTTCAAACAGCTTAAATTATTTTTTGAGTTTCATATCTAATAACCTAGCGCAATAACAGTGAAATGAGATTAACACTATGATACTTATTTGTTTAGGAAGCCCAGTAGTGTTGCTATGGAAACAGACATTCTGCATATCTATGGAAACAGTGATACTATTGTAAATAATGATACCAGAAAAGCGGAAGCATGTAAGCCTGACATATGAATTCTAAGAAAAATGAGAAAAAAAAGTTGTATTTTCCTGTAATAGAAGCATTGTTCTATTCTTTTCTGTGTCAGCAAGCAATTTTCAGGCTACTTTCAGAAATAGCCACATGGTCCATTATCTTCTGCTAGTTTCTTTCTTACCCCTAATCATGTCCTAAACTACACATGGCCTAAACTCTCAGAAGGTCTTTATTAATCGGAAATCATAATGAAAACAAATTTTTTTATTCAACTGACTTCTCCTAATATTTCAGGGTACAGGCTATTTTTCCAATTGTTTGATAGTAAAATTATAGTAATCATACCATTAACTGGCTTGCATTGTTTACCTTAAAAGAGTAGGATTTTTTTTTTTTTTGAGAATTTGGCACATAGTATTTACTAAATGCATTGGAAAAACGATGAAATTAAAAGAAAAGATTTTAAATTTCTATGACCATAGGCATACGTCTATTGGACAATAAAACACTTTCCTACTGACTTAATTAAAATGCAGCCCAAACTGTACAGCATTACAGAAATACTCCCTAACTGGTTTCATCTAATTTTCAAAGGTGATGATGATGATAATGGTGATAACTTAGCATTTGTAAATGGACTGAGCTAAGTCAGAGGATGTATGCAGGTAGAATACATAAACAATATTTTCATCCTGGCAGAGTATGTCAACTGAATGAAAGTCTCATTTTCTTTTGTATTCCTGTTAATTGCTAAAAGTCACATATAGGCTGCTATGATTGAGGGAAAGTTTTTCTTTGATATGTTCAAAACAGATTCCTCCTGAGTTTTTACTCCAGTTGATGTAATGTTTAGTTGAACTTACACTGCATTTTTCTTTGTTTTTCTTTTGGCCAGAACTTGTGATTTTATCCATGTGAGGAGTTCCCACTGTGGAAACTCCCTTCAGTGATACAGATCAACAGTTTCATTGCATGGTCTAATCTTAGAAGTTTGTTCGTTTGTTTTGGGGGGGGAACTCCATGAAAGTTGAAGTGACTCATGCATGGTTATATAAATAGTATATGACAAAGGCAGAACTTGAACCCAAGTCTTTCTGCCTCTGAAGTCAGCTGGCTTTCTTCATTATTTCACTTGGCCTCTCTATATTGTATATTATTGTTCTCATGATGAACTTATATTTTAAGGGGGAAGGGGCAAATAACTGAAGGCAGTTAACTGAGTAAAGATGGTACCTCAGTGTTTCAGTGGATAAAGTACTAGGCCTGGAGTCAGGAAGACCTGAGTTCAAATTTGACCTCAGACTTTCAATAACCATGTGACCCTGGGCCATCCACTTAACTTCTGTTTGCCTTAATCCACTAGAGAAAGAAATGGCAAACTACTCAAGTATTTTTGCCGTGAAAAACCCATATAGGATCATGAAGAGTCAAAACCAACCAAACAAATGAATAAAATAGCTGAAAAGTGAATTTATTTGGAAAATGTGTGTGAATCTCTTCCATTATTTTTAATAGCTAGCTTTTTTATGGCACTTTAAGCATCTGTAGCATTTACAAAGCACTTTACAAATATTATCTCATTTGTTCCTACCAACTACCCTGAAAGGCAAATGTTATTTTTACCCCCATTTTTCAGATGACAAAACTGAGAGGAAGACATGTTAAGTGACTTGCCCAGGGTCACACAGCTAGTAAGCATCTGAGGCTGGATCTAAACTCAGCTCTTCCTGAGGATCAGTGATCAAAAAGATATAGGGAAAGGGTAGCATATAAATAAATATTTAATTGTGTGAACTGTTTTCACAGGTAAGCAAAGTGGAAAATTCACCTTAATTTAGTTCAAGAAATCAACATAGAGACAGGTTTGCCCAAAATTATTGTGACTACTATTTACCTGACAGTGGTCAAATTCAACATGTCAGTGCTCAGAGTAAGGAAATAGTAAACATAGTTATAGGAACTGTGCTAAGGTCAGATTTCTATGCCATTTCTTGTAGTTGATGCTTCAAAGAATGGAGATTCCAGATTAAAGGGAATTCATATGTTGGCAATCCCTGGGAGGAGTGTCACAGGTGGGACTTACTTTGTGTCAGGCACTGTGGTCGGGGCACAAAAAAGGGCAAAAATAACCCCTGTTCTCCAATAACTTACAGTCTAATAGAGGAAACAATACCCATACAACTATACATTACATGATATGTGTATACAGCATGCACTACAAGATAAACAGCTTTAAATTGGAGGTAATACAAAGGTGCAGTACTGGCATTAATGGGGGCCAGGAAAGACTTCCTGCAGAATCTAATGGGGAAAAAAATCACGTCATTGAGAGTCGGGGGGGGGGGACATGGGTTCAAGTTCAGGGTCTGACTCTAACAGTATGACTATAGGCAAGTCAGTTTCCCTGCGTCTCAGTTATTTCATTCATACCTTTCAGATAACAACTAGGAATATCTAATTCAAACAAAGGAAGCATGACGAAATGAATAGTCAGTCAGGGAGTCAGAGGGACTGGATTCAAGATGAGACCCCTACCCCCACCCCTCATGGATGCTGGCTAGGTGAAGCTAGACAAGTCACTGAAGCTCTGTATCCCAGGCATCTTTCTAAGACATATTCTAGAATAATTGTTGATCTGTACTAAAATAGAGGAAATGATGCTCATTGGGGATAACCCTAAATTAAAGAAATTACAGGTCTCTCCCTGCTAAAAAATCGAATTAATACAATGGTAAACAAGGTACTTCATGAACCAAAAAACGCTAAATATGAACCATTATGACTGTTGTCGTGTGAGTGCCTCTGACCTAAATAAAGATGTGTTCGTCCATAAGCTTTGGAGGATTTCACAGAATATCTGAATGGAAAGGGACGTGAAGGGCCAAGTATTCCAATATTTACTTGAACAAGAGCCTAATCTACAACATATTCCCCAAAAGGCCATTCACTTGGTCTTTGTTTGAAAATCTCAAGTAACAGGGAACTCATTATAATAGGAGACAACCTATTCTATTTCTGGGATACTCTAATTATTTGGGCATGTTTCTTTACATGAAATCTAACCTTTTCTCTTTGCAGTTTCTATCTGTAGGTCCTACTTCTATTGTCTGGGGATGCCAAAAAAAAAAAAAAAAGACTAATCACTCTTCCAAATGACAGGGGCAGTTAGGTGTTATGGAGGATAGACCTGGAGTCAGGAACACCCAGGTTTCAATATGTCCTTACACAGTTATTACCTGTGTAATCCTGAGCAAGTCATTTAACCTGTTTTCCTTATCTGTAAAATGGGAACATTTGAAATGGCAGCTAGGTGGCACAGTGGATAGAGCTTGGAGCCTGGAGTCAGGAAAACTCCTCTTCCTAAGTTCAAATCTGGTCTTACTTACTAGCTCTGTGACCCTGGGGCAAAGTCACTTAACCCTGTTTGCCTTGGTTCCTCATATTTAAAATGAGCTAGAGAAGGAAATGGAAAACCACTCCAGTATCTTTGCCAAGAAAACCCCAAATGGGGTCACAAAGAGTCAGACACAGCTGAAAAGACTGAACAACAATATCTCTAAATGCTTACATGAATAAAATAGAGAGAGAGCAGATCAATGAATTGGGTATGCAATTTATAAAGCTAAAAAAAGAACAAATTAAAAATCCCCAATTAAACACCAAATTAGAAATTCTAAAAATCAAAGGAGAAATTAATAAAATTGAAAGTAAGAAAACTAGTGAACTAATAAAACTAAGAGCTGTTTTTATGGGGAAAAAAGACAACAATAAAATAGGTAAACCTTTGGTTAATTTTCTTTTTTAAACAAAGAAGAAAACCAAATTACCAGTATCAAAAATGAAAAAGGTGAATTCACCAGCAATGAAGAAGAAATTAAAGCAATAATTAAGAGCTATTTTGCCCAAATGTATGCCAATAAACTTGACAATCTTAGTGAAATGAATGAATATTTACAAAAATATAAATTGCCCAGATTAACAGAAGATGAAATAAAGTATTTAAATAACCACATTTTAGTAAAGAAATTGAACAAGACATCAATGAACTCGCTTAGAAAAAAACTCCAAGGCCAGATGGGTTTACAAGTGAATTTTACCAAACATTTAAAGAACAATTAATTCCAATACTACATAAACTATTTAGAAAAATAGGTGAAGAAGTCCTACTCAATCCCTTTTATGATACAAATATGGTGCTGATACCTAAACCTGGAAGAACCAAAACAGAGAACGAAAATTATAGACCAATTTCCCTAATGAATATTGATTCAAAAATTTTAAATCAAATACTAGCAAAGAGATTACAGTAATTTGTCACCAGGATACTATACTATGACTAGGTGGGATTTATACCAGGAATGTAGGGCTGATTCAATATTAGGAAAACTATTAGCATAACTGACCATATCAAATAAAATAAAGAAGCCATGTGATTATTGCAATAGCTGCAGAAAAAGCTTTTAACAAAATACAGCATCCATTCCTATTAAAAACACTAGAGAGCAGAAGAATACATGGAGTTTTCCTTAAAATGATAAGTGGTACCTATCTAAAACCATCAGTGAGCATTATCAGTAATGGTAATAAGCTAGAAGCCTTCCCAATAAGATTAGGAGTGAAACAAAAGGATGTCATTATTCAATACTGTACTAGAAATGCCAAGTATCACAATAAGAGAAGAAGAAAAGAAATTGAAGAAATTAGAATAGGTGATGAGGAAACAAAACTATCACTCTTTGTGGATGATGTGACGGAACACTTGGAAAATTGCAGAGAATCAACTAGGAAATATTGCCAGAAAAGTACATATGGCCTAGGAAGAGCTTCCTTCTACTTGCTGAAGTAAAGAGAGATGTGGACTATCGCCAGCAAATGGAGTTGCTTACTCTTCTGTAAATTGCAAACCAAGTTTACAACTTTAACATGACAATGTCCTCATATCTCTGGAAATAACTGAGTTGCTGAAGGGACAATGAGTCATTTGCCATGTATTTCACCAATAAAAACAGTGCCCAAGAAGAGGTGGAATCTTGGAAAACCCAGGTTGCTTTTTTCAATAGTACATTGCAAGCTTTGACTTTTGATTACTGAGAGTATGAGCAAAGTTTCCATTGTAGTTTCACTCTACCTCCCTATCTCATTATCTTTGATATTTTGATTCACATATTTGTAACTTCCTCAGAGGAAATTAAAATCTATGGTGATGCTGTTCTCTACGCAGTGAAATTAGAGATAAAAAGCTGAAAGTAAAAGGTTTTATTAAGGTAACTGTATAAGAATAATATAGAATATGATGTTTCACAACACAAGTTACCAGGTTCTTATGCCCACCTATCAAAAGAAAGAGTTAAGAGAAGAGTCATTTTTGAAAAGCAGGTAGAAATTAAATTTGAAAGAAAAGTAAGTCAATTATTAAATAAAGGTATTTTATTTCATTTAGGATTGAATCATTGAAAATGTATTAATGCTTAAATAAGTTCTACAAAGTGGTACTAAATGTTTTCATCTTTATGAATAAAATCCCATTTGCCTTAATAGTGTTAAGTGATAGAGGTTTCCACTGTACTGAACAATTTGTCTTTTTACATCTCCCCATGTCCTGAATATTCTACAGACTGTTTTTTTAAGGTTTTCTTCTGATTCCAGTATCATTATTAATTTATTGAGCACAGAACAAAAATATATTTGTACATTTTTCAATTTATTTTTATTTCTCAAGTTATAGAAATTGAATACATATATACATATACATACACACACACGCAAGAAAGCTCAGGAAATAATCGATGTATAAGAATTTATTATTAAGCATTTGGTATGTCTCAGGCACTGGCATACTGGAGACACAAAGGAAAAAGCAAATATAATCCTGCCCTCAAAGATCTTACATTCTAATTGAGGAGACACCATATGTATTAGTAGGTATATAAAGACTACATGAAAGCTAACCTGAGAGAGGAAGGCACTAGCAAATTGGGAGAGACTGGGAAAATGTTCCTACAGAAGGTGGTGTTTGAGATAAGTCTTAAAGGAAATTAAGAGATTCTAAGAGGTGGTGGGGAAGAGGGGAAGTACACCAAGTATGAGGAACAACCAGTACAAAGGATACTAAAGGAGGATTTTGTGTGAGGAGGGGCAAGTAGGCCAATACACATGGGTTCAGTAGAGTTCATTGAGAGGAGTCATGTGTAAGACTATTGGAAAGACAAGGAGGGTCAAGTTACAATGAGGCTTAAATGCCTAACAGAAGAATTTATATTTGATCCTAGAGGTAATAGGGAACTAAGAGCACCTATTAAGTAGAGAGGTGGGTGTGGGAGATCTATACTTTAGGAAAAACAATTTGGCAGTTTTGTGGAAAATGCACCAGACTGGGGAGAAATTTAGGGCATGAAGATAATCAGACATTTATGGAAGAAGTTCAGATGAAAGGTGATTAGGCCTAAACTAGAGAGGTAGTTGTGACGGTAGCAAAAAGAGTATCTATAGGAAAAGTTGTGAAGATAGATGTGGCAATTAGTTGGATATGTAGGGTGAGTTTGGCTGACACCAAAATTGTTCATTTAGTGAGAATGGGAAGATGGTGGTGTCCTAAGTGATGAATCCATTCTATACTACAATCTATCCTCCAATATATCTGTGCCTCTGCTCCCCAAACATATCACACTGATCTCCCAGCTGTGTGCTATAGTGGACTCCTTTCCACTAATACTTTTTCCTCCCTCTTCCTATCAGCCCCTCCAAATTCTGCCTATTTTTTTTTCAGAGTTTCACCTCCTCCAGATAAAACTATGACATAGTGGATAGGTTATTGGACCTGGTGGTTGGAAGACCAGAATTCAAATCCAATCTCAGTCACTTAATACGTGTATGATTCTGGGAAAGTAAAGTAATTTAACCTCTCTCTGCTTCAGTTTTCTCATCTGTAAAATGGGAATAATAACAGTACCTACCTCACAGAGTTGTTGTATGGGTCAAATGAGATAATATTTGTAAAGTTCTTAGCACAGTTCTTGAAACATAGTAGGCACTTAATACATGATTATTTTCTTCCTTTCCCTCCAAGAAGTCCTCCTCCCTGATCATTCTAGCCCAGAGGAAACTCAATCCTATAGTACTTCCTGTCTATATTGCCATTTGGTTAATTCATCATATTCTGCCTTGAATGACTGATCATACATATCAATCTTCCTACCTCACTGAATTCTTCAAGAACCATTACAGTGTTAATTTCTTTTGCATCCCCCATAATACCTAGTACATTGATGTGCATATATAGATGTTCAATGAATGTATTGGATGAATAAATTGGGATGGATTACCCAATTGATAAGTGGACAAAGGATAACATATAGATCTTAAATAAAGAAATGCAAACTATCAACAATTACATAAAAATTATCTAAATCACTAAGAAGTGACATAGAAAACAATGCTGAGGCCCTAACTTATGCCCATTAGGTTGGAAAAAATGGCAAAATAGGAAAATTACAATTGTCAAAAGGGGTGTGGGCAGATAGGTACCCTAATTCACTGTTGGTGGAGCTGGTAATTAATATGATTTTGGGGTACAATTCAGAAATTAATTTCAAAAGTCACTGAACTGTGCATACCCATTGAATCAGTGGTATCACTATTAGGCATTATCCCCAGAGAAGTCAAAAACAAAGGGAAAAGATCTGCATACATAAAAATATTTAGAGTGGCAATAAAGAAGACCTACAAACAAAATGGGTGCCCATCATTGGGGGAATGGGTGAACAATGTATATGTGAGTGAACTGTGGCATATAATTACAATGGAAAATTCCTGTCCTGAAACAATGATGGATTCAGAAAAATTCAGAGAGTATGAATTAACCCAGAATGAAATGAGGAGAACCAGGAAAACCTTTTACATCATGACTCTGATAATGTAAAGGAAAACAAATCTGAAAAACTTCAGAACTCTGACTAAAGAAGCGACCACTCATGATTTCCGAAAAGTCTGATGATGCCTGCCTCTTACCTCTTGGCAGAGAAGTGATGAATTATGAGAAAAACATTTATAAATATGGACAATATGTTGATTTATTTGACTTGATAACACTTCTCTAAAACAAAGGAGGGCATTTTGAGAGAATGATTCTTTTCTTTTTTTTTTTTTTTTTTTTTTTTTTTGGAGGGAAAAGGGGTTTAAGTGACTTGCCCAAAGTCACATGGCTAGTAATTGTTGTAAGTTTTTTTTTTTTTGTATTTAAAAGGTTTTCCTGGTTCTCCTCATTTCATTCTGGGTTAATTCATA
>NW_027185777.1:30019243-30140853 GCF_028583685.1 Petaurus breviceps papuanus
TTTTTTTTTTTTTTTTTTTTTTTTTTTTTTGCTTTTTGGAGGGCAAATGGGGTTAAGTGACTTGCCCAAAGTCACATGGCTAGTAATTGTGTCAAGTGTCTGAGGCAGGATTTCAATTCAGGTCTTCCTGACTCCAGGGCCAGTGCTCTATTCACTGTGCCACCTAGCCGCCCCATGAATGATTCTTTTCTTAAAGAAAGAAAAGAACATCAATAAAACATCTTTTTAAATACACAAAAGAAAACCAAAAGAAGTTGAGGAAATACAAATAGGAAAATCTGTTTCTATTTTGTTAAGTAGAGAATTGCACAATCCTAAGAAAATTGTAAAAAAAAAAAATTAACTTTTTAAAATTGGGACTGTGATAGTACTTCCTGTTCAACTGAATATCACTTTTGTACAAGGTGGGAGAAAACATAATAAACAACTAATAATGAATTAATAATAATTAACAATCTTTCACAATGTTATAACATGCTCTAAGGTTTACAAGATGCTTTACAAACATTACCTCATTTTAGTCTCACAACATTTTGTAATAATTACTAGAGGTAATTCTTCATTTTTCAGAAAAAGGAAGAGAGTTTGAGGAAGTTTAGCTGATCTGTCCAAAGTCACTCAGTAAATATGAAGATCTGAATTTGAACACAGGCCTTCCAGGTTAGAATGCAGGGTCTGTAGAATGCAGGGTCTGGAATCAGAAAGACCTAAATTAAAATCTGGCCTCAGACACTTACCAGCTGTTTGGGCAAGTCACTTGGCCCTATTTACCTCAGTTTCTTCATCTGTAAAATGAGCTGGAAAAGGGAATGGCAAACCACATATTTGACAAGAAAACCCAAATGGGGCCAGGAAGAGTTGGACACTATTGAACAATTTCCCCAAGTCCAGTCTTAAATCCTTTATTACCTCATGCTCAAAGCATTCTCAAGATGCTCATATATTCTCCAAATTCATGGATGGGTGTAGCTTTTGAGAACTGACACAGTCTCTGAACTTACCTCCATTCCTATCTCCATGCTCCTAGGGATGATACCAGTGTAAGATGATACCAGTGCTTTGTATTTAGTATTACCCATTCACCAGATTTTAGGGAGAAGAAATGGAGCCCTGAGGTTCAGCCAAGTAATAGATTCATTTATTTGTTTGTTTTTAAAATCTACACCACAGACCTGACTTCCAGTCTAGTAAAGCATATGATTTTCAGTTAGGAGAACTGGGTTCTCTTCCCAAGTCTTTCACAGTCACCACATGATCTAGAGGAAAATCAGGTCATGCCTCAGGGTTCCACCTCCTTCTCTCTAAGTATGAGTCACTAAGAATCACCTGGGAACTAAAGAGCTTTGTAATACCCTCTCAGATCCTTTCCTGTGCAATGTCTCATTAGCACCCAAGGTTATAGGATTCAGGTTAACACAAAAACACAGGTTAGCACTAGGTTTACACAATGGGCTTAACCTGGGGTCAATTAACTTTTTTTTTTTTTATATTTTTATAACTATTTCAATGTAACTGGTCTGCTTTGTAAAACTATGTATTTTATTTTATGCATCTAAAAACCTCATTCTGAGAAGGGATTCATAGGCTTTGCTCAAATTTGCATGACACAAAAAAGGTTAACACTCACTGGTTTAGGAAGTGGACCTATCCACATGGGTGGGTTTACAAAAATCAATTTTTGGAAAGACAGGTCAGGTTGCAGATATGGTTTAAAAGTCTTAGAAACAAGATCTAATAATAAAGGCAAATGTGCCCTGTTACAGAAAAGTATAGGTTCTGAAACACAGAAAAATCATGGCCTCATAAGTGCTGCTTAGGGCAAGGAGACAAGTGCTATTAATGTTGTATTTCAAAACCAAAGGCTCAGTAATGTGAGAGAAGAATTATTAATAGCTTCTGGTGTTAATGCAACACACTCCTTTGTATTCTAGAGCAGAGTCCAGCTTGTAGCTGACTGCAAATTGGAACCCTGGCTGGTGCAACTTTGGGGCTATTGCAAGGAAAGTGTCTCCCCCCGCAACATAGACACACAAACACACAGATACATCGACACACACAGACACACAACCCTGACTGCTGAGTCATCAAGGAAGGTTTTACTGGCATCTCCATCAAACTGCCAATCAGGCACCCCACTATGGAAAATTTAGAAAGAAAAAAATAAAGAAATAACAGGCTCCAATTATCAGCAGCAGATAGAAAAGGGCAGCGAGAGCAGGGGAATTATTGAAAATTTGGAGAAATTGTACTACTAAAAAAAAAAGTGGGCTGGATGCCGGAGATAGAGACTCCAAGCAAACAGAAGGAAGTCCTGAAATTCATGTGGAGTGAAAGCTGCTGCACTTTGTATTCGAGGGGGGATGGCACTGATTAGGCTTGGAGACTGAATGTTGACAGCTGAGGGTGAGCAGCTTAAACAGAAGGAAGAGAAATCTCTGGACTTACTGTAAGTCCTGTGACACTATCATTTGACTCAATTAGCTCAAATGACTGGGATATAATTGAACCAAATATAACATGATCTGTGACTCATACTGTGGCACAAAGTGATCATGGCACTGTGGTAAATTAATTCAATTTTCATTAAGTGAAAGTTAATGTCTAACAACAGACCCCAGTGAACAGTATACATGTACTATATATAAAATATAATGCTAAAGTAATGAAGCTGATATTTTAAAAACATAGTAGAATGGATATATCCACATGAGATTCCCCTTCAATTTTTTTTCTTTTTTGCTTTTTGGAGGGCAATTGGGGTTAAGTGACTTGCCCAAAGTCCCACAGCTACTAAGTGTGTCAAGTGTCTGAGGCTAGATTTGAACTCAGGTCCTCCTGACTCCAGGGCAGGTTCTCTATTTACTCCGCCACATAGCCACTGCCCCTCCTTCAAATTAATAATGATTATTATTATTACAGGCAACTAGGTGGCACAGAGGATAGAGTGCCAGGCCTGGAGTCAGGAAGACTCATCTTCCTGAGTTCAAATCTGGCCTCAGACACTTACTAGCTGTGTGACCCTGGGCAAGTCATTTAACCTTGTTTGCCTCAATTTCTTCATCTATAAAATGAGCTAGAGAAAGGAATAACAAACCACTCCAAGAACCCAAATGGGGTCTGACAAAGAGTCAGACATGACTGCAACAATCCAACAACAAAATTTGTGTTATTGATGATAATGATGGTAGAGGAGAATTTGGTGTTATGGACAAAGGACCTGCCTAGGAAATCAGAAGACCTGAGTTCGAGTCCTCGTTTAATGACTGGGTAAGTCATTTAATTTTTTAGAGTCTGAAGCAACTCTGCAAGACTATAAACCTGCCAAGGGGCAGGCAATTTGCTCAAGGGAGGGAGTTTCCACACTGAATTTCCACCTGAAGGAGTCACAGATTGAGACTATCAATAACAAAAAAATAATAGCTATTTATGTGGCCTTCCAAGTTTATAGAATCGTTGTTATACATTATCTCTTTCCAGTCACCTGGAGAAGCTAAACACTTGTAGGAGTGCTGTTGTCTTTGTTCAAGTCATTTTCGGAATCAGAGATGAAAGGTCTGGGATTGGAGTTAGGTAAAGAGTGGATTCAAATTCCCTCTCCCACATTTACTAGCTGTGGTAAGCCTGGACAACTCACTTGAGTCTCACTTTCCTCATCAGTTTTCTTTCAACCATATCTATGATTCTATCAGTTTTGGGAGCTCTTAGCAAGGAACATCCTCTCTCACTGAAGATTAACAGCTTCTTGGAATTGATTGTCTTTAGAAAGTGACCTTGTATACTGACAAGTTAAGTCACTTGCCCAGCATCCCCAAAGTTGGCATGTGTTAGAGGTAGGACTGGAATTAAGACCTTCTTGACTCTGAGATAAGCTTTCTAGCCACCATACAACTTTTCCTTTCCTTTTTTCATCAATAAAACGGGCAGAATAATACCTGTACTTACTGCTTCCACAGGATTGTTATTGGTCATGATAAAGTACATGTAGAATGCTTTATAAGGCAGCTAGGTGACATAGTGTATAGAGTTCAGGGCCTGGAGTCAGGAAGACTCATACTTCTGAGTTCAAATCTGGCCTCAGACACTAGCTATATGACTCGGGGAAAATTATCTAATTCTGTTTGCCTCAGTTTCTTCACCTGTAAAATGAGCTGGAGGAGGAAATAGCAAAGCACTCCAATATCTTGGGCAAGAAAAACTGCAAATAGGGTCACAAAGAATCAGGCACAACTAACAATAACATCAAGGAAATGTTTTAAAAAATGTTAGAAGCCAACATAATAGTAATTGCTAAAATTATTTATCATTTTAAAGATCATAAAGCTCTTTGCATACATTATCTAATTTGAGTCTCACAACCACCCTTTGAGATATGTATTATTATCCTCATTTTTTCGATGAGGCAACTGTGGTTAAGGGACCTACCCAGGGTCAGCAATGAGTACATAAGGCAGAACTGGAAATCGGCTCTTCCAAGATCACCACTCTATCAACCACACTACATATCTCCTTGACACTGTTACAGTTTTAAAAGTAATTTTCTTTAGTCAGTGTACAAACCATTGAAGAAAATTCCAATCAGCCAATCAACATGCATTTATTAAGTACCAGGAAGAATCTGGTCTTCCCAAAATTTTACTCAGATTAATTACTCAGTTAATTCATTGACCCGACATGGCTCAAAGGGAACTTGGTAGCTCTGTAGAACTTAGTTCTCTCACATTTAAATGGATCTGTGGTCTCATCAATATGCATACTCACTTCTCTGATGGTGATCACAAAGCATGCATGTCTTCTTCTTTTGTGTCATGATAATCTGTCTCTCTCCTCTTGCAAATGTTCCTTTCTCTATCTACAATGCAGAGCTTTGAAAACAGGGCATCCCAGAAGTCTTAGTGTAGTTTGAAGCTTTAATAGCTCATACCAGTGCAGCACTCAAGACGTCCATCCATCTGCCATCCTTTCCTTTGGCTTCATGACTGACCCATCTCCTTTTCTGATCCCACCTGCCCTTGGTGATAGCTCTTTCAACTACTTCTCATGTGTGGGTCCTTGTTATAAATGTGCCCGCTTTTACCCACCATGCATTTCTCCATGGACTTGTAGGTCATCTGTAATTCTGATTCTTTATTTATTTATTTCAGCATTCTTTTTTTTTTCTAAGTTCCAAATTCTCCTGCCCCTCCCCCACCCACTGAGAAAGGCAAGAAATGTGATATATCAATTATTGATGTGAAATCATGCAAAACACATTTCCATATGTAATTCTAATTCTTTAGACATCCCAGTGATTCCCTGATTTGCAGCCAGAGAGAATTGGTGGAGAATGTTGATAGAGTTTTGTATCATTAATGGAGTTAAAATCATTGAAATTACTGCACAATTTCCTCCAAAGCAATACAGTTTTCAGACCTCCCTTTAATCAATTATAAACACAGCTCAAGTACATCTGCAAAACTTGTCCTACCTAGACAGATAAATATATAGATAGCTAGATATAAATATATCTATGTATATTTCTATCTATATCTTTTATGTTATGTTATATCATGTCATATCATATTATATTCACACACAGACTAATTCAGTTCCTATCAAAATGCATGTCAAAATATGGGCAATAGGTATTTTTCTTTCCCTTTGTTTTTATTTAGGTTTTTTTTCTCCCATGCACTTGGTTTTTCCTAGAGATATTGCTTGACTGATCTGTTAAGTGGCTGTGGCTTTCACTGGGCCTTAAGGCACTATAGTATCCTGGGGCTTGACCCAATTACCATAATATCACCTGGAAAATAACAGCGGGGAGACTGAAACTCAAATCCACTTTTAAAAGACTAAAATCTGGCTGTTTAGAATATTCAAAAAACTCTATTGCAGACAAACCCTACAGCTAGCTCCAAGAAAGGAGTTTCAAAAACCATACCTGGGATCCTGGATCTCAGTGTGTATGTTGAGGATTAAAAACCTGTGTTTACCACATAAACTGTCTTGACTAAATTGACCCCCATCAAATAAATTAATCAGACTGTCACTTCAAACAACAGATGTGACTGATTTTTCCTCCACTGGATTACAAGTTCTTTGAATTGATAGAGTTTGAGGGGTTCTTTCTTCCAGCTTTCTCTAAATACAATCTAATTTTCTCTGTATCTCTGTCTATACATATGTTATGAAATGGAGTGTTGAGGGCTTTTATACAGTTAATAAAAGACACACACACACACACACACACACACACACACACACCTTTTGCCTGAAATATCTTTGTTCTGGATTAAATGAGCTAAGAAACACCCCCGACAAGATTAAATGACTGGGGGGGGGAGGGGAGGGAGGGAGACAGAGACAGAAAGAGAGAAAGGAAGAGAGGGAGGGAGGAATGGAGGGAAGAGAGAGGAGGGAGAGAAAGAGAGGGAGGGGGAAGGGTGAGAGAGAGAGAAGGTGTTAGGCAATTCAGATGTTTGTTTTTCTTTTTTTGTCTTTCCTGCTCACCTAAGTTTACCCAAACAAAATCCTGACTGAAAGAATTCAGTCAATCCTAAGGGCTGTTTGTTTTTTAATCCCTATGAGCTAGTGACCATCTCAAGTGTCTGCTGCAAATCCCAAATACAAACTCACTACTTCTCAGTGCTCAAAGACATTTTGTCATTCCAGATAGCTCTCCCCTTCTGTTATTGAAAAATTCTGCCTTACTTTGCTTCCTTTCACATGAAGCTTGGCAAAAATTAGAGAACAATTCGCAGAAGGCATTTTGATTCTCCCACCATTTGGCCTAGCTGAAGTTTAGGAGCTTGTCTCTTTAAAAGATAAAATATGAAGTCTAAGTTAGCTCAAAGACAGGCTCATTTGTTATATTCCACCCCTGGACATTCACTCTTCTAGTCAACTGCAAACTCCTTGAGAGAAGGCTCAATTTTTGTTTTGTGCTGGTATCCTTTTTACTAAATACAGGATTTGCTAAATTGAATTTTGTCCTACCTCCCACCCCCACCCTCTGCTCCTAGCCTCATTTTTTTTCTGTGCTGGAGAGAAAATAGAAGTCTTCTTAATGATTTCCAGAATGTAGGGTTCGGAAATTTGCTCTGATACCTGAAATCTCTATTTGATGATAAGAAAAGGAGAAATGCCCCAAGAATATAATGGAAGCATGAGGTGATGTTGTGGGAAAATGGTTAGAAATGATCTGGGTTCAAATTCCACTGTTTACATTTATTAGCTATGTCTACACAGGCAAAATCATGACCCTTTTTTAGCTAAACTCCTTGAAAAGGCCATTTACAATGCTGCCTCCACTTTCTTCTAATTCTTCTTCTTTTTTTTAAGTAACTGGGGTTAAGTAACTTGCTCAAGGTTACACGGCCAGTTATTTCTCGGTGTGGTGTTAGGTATCTGAGCCTGGATTTGATCCCCAGGTCATCCCGACACTCGACACTCGGGTGGGTGCTGGCCGCCCCTCTTCCAATTCTTCTTAACCATTTCAAATCTGGCTTCTGATGTTGTCATTCCACCAAAACTCTCCAAAGCTACTCGTGACCTTTAGCTGCCAAATCCAATGGCCTTTTCTCATTACTCATCCTCCTTGACCTCTCTGCAGCCTTTGACACTGTTGATCACTCTCTCCTCTTTGATACCCCCTACATTTTCAGGATGCCACTCTTTCCTAGTTCTCTCTTGATGGATCTGATCACTCCTTCTATGTCTCCTTTGCCAGATCACAGCCTTCAGCTTTCTGTCCTGGATTCTGTCCTGGGTTCTCTTCTCCCTCTGGTGATCTCTCCAGATCACCTGGTGATCTCATCAACAACCATGGATTTAATTACTATCTCTATGCTGATAAGTCTCAAATCTACCTTTCCTGTCCCAATTTTTCTGCTGACCTCCAATCTCGAACTGACTTTCAGACATCTCAAACTGGATGTTCAGTAGACATCTTAAACTCATTATGTCCAAAACAGAACTCATTATCTTTTCCCCTAAAACCTAGCCCCTTCCTACCTTCCCTATTATTGTAGAGGGTAACACCATCCTCCCAGTCCCTCTAGCTCACAACCTGGGTGTCAGCCTAGATTACTCACTACCTCCCCCCACCTCCAACCTCCATATCTAATCTGTTGCCAAAGCCTCCCTATTTCACTTTTACAACTTCTCTTGGATACATCCTCTCCTTTCCTCTGATGCTGCCACCACTCTGGCACAAGCCCTCATCACTTTACACCTGGATTAATGCTATGGTGGGATTGCTTGCATCAAATCTCACCCCACTCCAATCTATCATCCTCCATTCTGAAGTCAAAGTGATTTTCCCAGTCTAATCTACCTTCAGGTCTGATCAAACTTTGAAAGCCCTTTATAACCTAGCCCTCTTCTACCTTACAAATCCTCTTAGATCTTACCTTTGCCAGGCACTCTTCAGTTCAATGACACTGGCCTCCCGGCTGTTCCACAACACACTCCAACTCTTGGCTCTGGGCATTCTCTCTGGCTATCCCCCATGCATGGAACCTTCTCCCTCCTCCACTACTGACCTCCCTGACTCTACTTTAAGTTCCATCTAAAACCAGATCTTTTACAGGAAAACTTCCCTAATTCCTCTTAATTCTAATGCTTTCCCTCATTTAATCATTTCCTTTTAATCCTGCATATACCTTGCTTCACATATATTTGTTTGCATGTTGACTCCCCCATTAGATTACAAGCGCCATGAGGGCAGGGACTGTCTTTTACCTCCTTTTGTATCCCCAGCACTTAGCACAATGAATGGCAAATAGTAGGCCATTAAAAAATGCTCACTGATTCATTGATTGATTGCTTCAGGGTCCTGATATATTAAATGAACTAATAACGTCTATAGTTCTGATCACATAGAATCTTTGTGAGGTTCAAATGTCCTATGATTAGTAGAATGTTACACCAGGTGTTCCAAAAGTCTTAGGACAGTTTTAAGTTTAAGAACCTTTTAAGTTTTAAGCTTAAAGTGCACTAAGAATTTTGGGATACCTTATAAAGACATCTCTTGTTATTAGGTCTCTTTATGGGGGAAGGGGTGAAAAAATTTTCAAAAACATCTTAATATTATTTAAAAATTTACCTGAATAGCATTTCCACATCCTTTCTTCCCTTCCCTCTACCTTTTAATTTAAATTTCCTACTTTCAAATGAACCAACATATTGTATTCAGTTCACTTCAATTATTCTTGTTTTTCACTTAAGTATATAAAGACCTTTCTGGTGATATTTTCTGAAAAGCTTTTTATAATAGTTAAGTGGCATGGTGGTCAGAGAGCTGGACCAGGACCCAGGCAGACCTGATTTCAAATCCGGTCTCAGACACTTAATAGCTTTGTCACTCTGAGCAAGTCACATAACATCTGTCAATTTCTGCTACTGTAAAATGGGAATAATAACAAATAAATAAATAATGAAGTTGTTGTGAGAATCAAATGAGATGACGTTGGTAAAGAGATTTGTAAACTTTAAAGAGCGATATAAACACTAATTCTTTTGCTGTTGTTATTTTATTTGGTGCAGTGACAGCTCAGTGCTTTATGGTTTTGAAACCTATGCTTACCTCAATTTCAGACCTAGAAGTTTATCTTATTATAATGTAACTTTGGTACAGGGTGTTTTCTCATCTAACAGTTCCCTAAACCAAGAAATAAAATAATGAAATTCTTAGCCTTATCGTATAACATAGCAAGATAAGTTACTCCCCACTCTTTCCTTATCAAAATCTTTCCTCCCCTTCAAGACCCAATTCAAGTTTGGCCTTCCCCATGGAATATAATAACAAAAACAATAGCTAGTATTTATATAGCACATATTATATTATACATTATATAGCATACATATTTTATATATAGTATTTATATATACTTTAAAGTTTGTAAAGCACTTTATAAATATTCTCTCATTTGATCCTTTCAACTACCCTCAGAGATAATGATTTATCACCATTTTGCAGATAAAATTGAAGATCAGAGCAGTTGAAAGATTTGTCCAGGATCACATTGCTAAGTAAGGATCTGAGGGCATATTTGAACTCAGTTCTTCCTGACTCTAGGATTTTGACCATTTTGCCATATAGATGCCTCACAATATTTGCCAACTAAAATTCCCATATTGATTTCTTCCCTCTCAGAAATCCTACAGTGTTTAATTTCAGTGTTTTGTTTTTGTTTATAATGCATTAATTTGACAAGTTGCTAGTACTTTCCCCTCTGACAGATTATAAACTCCTTGAAGTGGGTACTTCTCTTGAATCCTCCCATTGCATTTGGCACAAAGCTGGGCACAATGTAGTCACTTAATACATGTTTCTTGAATTACTTGTCGTCTCAGATTTCCATTTCACAGAGGGGGATTACCTGAGTGGGTCAGATTGTACAGTTCTGTTCTGAAACTTAGGTCAAGAATTCATTGGCAGAGTCAAGTAGGGAATTTGGGCCATGACCTAGATAAAGTGAAGGAAATAGAACTATTTGTATACCAGGGATCTGGGCATAACATGGCATAGTGCACACAGGGCTGAATCTGAAATAAGGAAGAATACTGCATCAAATTCTATCCCAAACACTTACTAGTTGAGTTACTTTGTGCAAGTATCCTCATCAGGAAATTTAGCTATAGTACCTACTTCAATCAATAACCAATAATTATGGAGCAATTGCTATATACCAGGCAACAGCAATACAAGATAAATAAGGACAGTCAGGTGATATAATGGATAAAATGCTGTATCTAGAGTGAGGAAGATGAGTTCAAATCCAGCTTCAGACAGTTACTAGTTGTGTAATCCTGAATAAATCACTTAACATCTCTGCCTCAGTTATTACATCTATAAAAATGGAGATAATAACAGCATTCACCACTTGGGTTGTTGTGGAGGTAAAACAAGGTAAGAGTGAGACTGATGACTTTGTACAACTCTGCTTCACTCAAATCCAATTTACTTTCAAGTCAAGGCATCACCATTGTGATGTCATCGATCCTCTTCAAGAACAGAGGACAAACAACAAAGTGTGCTAATATTTGTAAAATGCCATGTAAGTCTTAAAATACTACATAAATATTTTTTGTTGTTCTTTAGTCAACTAATTGTATCTGACTCTTCTTGAGCCCATTTGTGTGTTTTTTTTTTTAAAGCAATTGGGGTTAAGTAACTTGCTCAAGGTTACACGGCCAGGTATTTCTGGGTGTGGTGCTAAGTATCTGAGCCCGCATTTGATCCCCGGGTCATCTTGACACTGGAGCCGGTGCTCTTACTCACTGTGCTACCTGGCCGACCCCATTTGGGGTTTTCTTGACAAAGATACTGGAGTAGTTTGCCATTTCCTTCTCCAGCTCATTTTATAGATGAGGAAACTGAGGCAAATAGGGTTAAATAACTTGCCCAGGGTCACATAGTTAGTAAGTGTCTGAGGCTGTATTTTAATTCAGGTCCTTCTGACCCCAGGAGCAGCATTGAATCCACTTCTCCATCTCAAAACTAATTAATATTATTATAAATACAGAGTAGATGGAAGGTAACTGTAAAGGAGATGGCACGTACAACTGGAAGATGAAGTGAGAAAGGGAACCCAGAAAAGTCATTCACAGGGTAGGTATGAGATGCTATGAAAATGTTAAAGCTCAGGGGTGGCCAGGTGGCTCAGCGAGTAAGAGTACTGGCTCCAGTGTTGGGACGACCTGGAGATCGAACCCCGGGCTCGGACACTCAGCACCACACCCAGAAATAACTGGCTATGTAACCTTGAGCAAGTTACTTAACCCTGATTGCTTACAGAAAAAAAAAGAAAATGTTAAAGCTCTACATAAATTTTAAAGTGACATTATTTTTGTTGAAATGTTTTGCCAGAACTATTGAGAAAAATTATTAATTCCTTTCTTTTGTAGAGACCTAACCAACATCTCCATAGGCAAAGTTACACTCTCAAGTCATAGTGGAAAGCAAGTTATTTTGCTCCTGAACTAATCTCTATTCCTTCAGAAGTCAAAGTAGTTAAGGAAAGTAAGAGTCTACATGTAAACATCGACATTTATTTAAAAACAAAACAGAACAAAGTATCTTTTCTTCAAAATGGAGGTTGGGTCTGCTAAGACCAAAGACTTCTGAATACTGACTTTAGTTGTTAAGCAATACAACAGTCACCCAGGACAATTTCCACTAAACATGATTCTTCCTATTTTGTTGAAGGAGTGACTGCTAGGTTAAACACTTAAATCAAGCTGCATGAATTAAGCACAGGGTCAATGGAATTTAGAAACGAAATTAAACAAGTTTTCTTTTAATTAGCTTACATATATATATATATATATATATGCCATTTCTGTGGGAAATTTTAAAAGGGTTAATCCTTTGTACTTTCTACAGACACTCCTCTTATCTCCCTAATAAGTCTACTGCTTTGTCATTAATTGTATAACTGCTCTTTTACATTAAAGAGGAAAGCCTGAAGCACAGAGTTTCTCTTTTCTAAAACTGTTTCAGACAGAGTGAAAAATGCAATACTTTGCATGAAGGGAAGAAAAAAAGGGTTTCTGGGAGAACATATTTTTTAACCTAAAGAGATGAAATAATTCTCAAGCAGAAGTACAAAATGGAGTACCCTGGCCAAAAAGGGGTTGGGAGGATCCATTCTTTGATGGGATTTTTACTCCTTACTAAACATTGGTATCTAAGGGAAAATGATGAAGATACCATTTGTAGGTTCTGGACTACAATGTCCCATTGAAAGAACAGAAGTGAGTTAATTATCTAGATCAGCAAGGGTTAGGGGAGGGAAATTTTACCCTCTAGTTCTGTCTTCAAAAGGTAAGAAAAAGGTTTTGAAGTTTGAATTAATTGGATAATTTTCTTAATTTTCCACTTATAAAGATATAGGTTTTGTGTGTTCCCTAGGTCCCAGAGTAAAATGAAGTAAACTGTCCTAGACTGCTAGGGTGCTAATTATCTCCTAGGGCAACCATTCAACAAATACTAATTGAGAGACTACTGGTACAAGGCATCATGCTATAGTAGATGCTGAGGAGGATTTTAAAACGAAAAAGATGATTCCTGATCATAAAGAACTTTGAGGCTGAGAAAGGAGGGCAGGGAAGGGTGGGGAGAGAAAAGAGGCAGAGACATAGAAAGACAGAGACAGGCAGAAAGAATAGAGGATTGGCCTTACAGTCAGAAAGACCCTGCTTCTAATCCTGCCTCTGACACAAACAGCTGATACTGCCCATGGGCAAGTTACTTTGCCTTTAAGGGTTTCCAGGTGGCTCTATACTAATAAGCTACAGCTATTTGCAGACCATCACGATATTTCTAGTCCTTTGTGCATAGAATATGCTCTGCTGGATTGCATTGGATTTTTTTTAATAGTGTGCTTTCAGTAGCATTGTTGGGGATGGAAGTTAGACTGCAAGGGGTTATAGAAATAGTGAATTGTGATGAAGTAAAAGATAGCTGGTAATAACCATTAGTTCAAGAATTAGAGAATCAAAGAGATCTTGGGGCTGGAAGAGACTGTCTGGATCAGCACCCTAGCTTTAGTTGGGTAAGGGATTACTATCCCCATGTTCCAGATGATAGAACTTAGCCCCCCAAATTTAAGAATTGGAAGGGACCTAAGTGACCATTGAGGGCAAAGGTGGGGAACCTGTGGCCTTAATGGAGGGCAACCCATACACCAAAGGAATTCAGTATAATATCCCCACCAAGTGGTCATCTGGCCTCTGGTTGAAGACAAGCAAGGGCACCCGGCACCCACCTCCTTTGTAGGTAGTTCTTTTGGACAGCTTTAATTATGGCAGAGTTTACATCAAGCCTAAATTGTCTTCTCTGCAACCTTTACCCACTGGTCCTCCTTGGGCCTTTGGGGAACAAAAAAGGGCCAATTTAATTTCTCCTCCCTGTCACGGCTCTTCATGACTCCTGAGTCTTTTCTTCCCCAGGCTAAACCTTTCCAGCTCCTTCAGTCTTCATGTCACATATTCAGAGCCCTTTTCCATGCAGATCTTCTGAACACCTTCAAATTTGTCAATGTCCTTCTGAAACCAGGGGACCCAGAACCGCACTCAAATACTGCAGTTGAAGTCTGACAAAGGCACATTATGGAGGGACCATTCCCTTCTTTTTCCTAGAAGTTATATCTTTGCTTCTGGAGGCAGATAGGTGATGCAACAGATAGGAGGCTGGGCCTGAAGTCAACCTCTAGCCTCAGATATACTTCCTAGCTGTGTTACTCTGGGAAAGTCATTGTCTGCCTCAATTTCCTGAACTGTAAAATGGGAATAATAATGACATCTACCTCTCAGAGCTATTGTGAGGATCAAATGAGATGATATTTATAAAGCAATTAGCACAGTGTCTTATACATAATAGGTGTTTAATAATGCTTGTTTCCTTCCTTTTCCTTGAAGGTCAAGATTTCATTACATTGTGGTAGATAGGTGGTGCAGTGGATAGACCATCAGCCCTGTAGTCAGGAGGACCTGAGTTCAAATCTGGCCTCAGATACTTACTAGCTGTGTGATCCTGGGCAAGTCACTTAACCCAGATTGCCTTCCAAAAAAAAAAGCTTTTATTCTTTTGTCAGGACAGTCACAAGACTGGTTCATGCTAAGCTTGCTGACCACTCATACCTCCAGTTCTTTCTCAGAGCAACTGTTGTCTAACCATGCCTCCCCCATCTTATATTTGTAAAGATGACTTTTATGTTTCCAAGTGCAGGACTTCACAATTATTCCTTATTGAATTTCATCTTATTAGATTTAGTCCAACCCTCTCGCCTGTTAAGGTTCCTATGGATCCTGATTTTGCCATCTATTGTGTTAGCTATCCCTCCTTAGGGTATATCACCTGCAAATTTTATATGCACATTATCTATGCTTTTATCTAAGTCAATAGCATCAAAACAGAATCCACTAGTCCATACACAAGAATCCCTGTTGACTGAATATAGACTTAATTTTAAAATGTAATATTATCTGTTTTATTATATTTTTATTTACTTTGTGAAAAAAAAATCTGCCAATTACATTTTAATCTAGTTCAGAATACACTGGGGAATGTTGTTGGCCCCATGTTTGACACTTCTGATCTAACTAATTGATAAAACTTTAAAAAGCATAGGACCAAGCACAAATCCCTGGAGCACTCCAATGGAGACTTCCTGCCAAGCTGATACTGAACCATTGATAAATATTCTTTGAAACTGGCCATGCAACAAGTTCTAAATCCATCTGATTGTATTATCTAATCCATATAACTCCATCTTCTCCCCAAGAATACTGTGAGATACTTTTATCACAAGCTTCTAAAATCTGAGTAAACCATATCCATACCACCCCCTTTTTTTACTCATTTTGTAATTGCCAAAAAATTTATGGAAAAAAAAGAAGGGCAGAGCCAAGATGGCGGAGTAGAAGCACAAACTTGGCATGGGCTCTGGCTCCAACCACTTCTAATACCTGTAAAAAAAAATGACTCTCAACATTTAAAAACAGAACCCACAAAGTGACAGAGAGAATCAAATCTCCCACTGAAGACAGCCCAGCAGGAGGACAGGAAGGGTCTATCACAGCATGCTGGGAGCTGATTGCAGCCCCTGCACTCCTTGTGACCATGCAGTTTTTGCCCCAGGGCATCCCTGACCAGCAGCAGACAGAGCAGACTTCAGGAGGGAGAATCACCAGGAGCTGTGGCAGTTTCCAGACTTCTAAACCCATAAACACCAAAGACAAAGTAAAAGGTCAGTGTGGAACTCTGTTGGAACAGGAGTGGACAGAGGAGCACAGTCTGGCACCTAACACCCACATGGCTGCCTCAGGAGCTCCTGGCCTGCAGACTGTAGGTCGGCCAAGCAACCGTTCAAAGGGTAATCACTTTTGCTTTAACCTGCTTGGATCTAGACTATGATCTTAGGTAGTGGTCCTGGGGTGTGTGGCCAGGTGCCAGACCTTGTGGGGGCTGTGGAGAGGGCACCCTCCTAATAGCTCCAGCAGCTACAAAAACCACCAGGGATTTGGTACAAAGCTCTCTCCATCCTGGAAGCAGAGTTCTACCATGGCAAAGAGCTCAGAAAGCAAGTAATTGGCTGACAATATGAGCAAGCAGCAGAAGAACAAACAGACCATAGAATGCATTTTTGGGGACAAAAAGAATCAAGGCATGGAGTGGGAGGAAGGCAGCAAAGTCAGAACTCCTGCATCAAAAGCCTTCAAGAAAAATATGAATTGGTTACAGGCCACAGAGGAGCTCAAGATGGATTTTGAAAATCAAGTAAGAGAAGTAGAGGAAAAATTGGGAAGAGAAATGAGAATAATGCAAGAAAAACATGAAAAGTAAGTCAACAGCCTGCTAAAGGAGAACCAAAAATACACTGAAGAAAATAACACCTTAAAAAATAGACTAACTCAAATGGCAAAAGAGGCCCAAAAAGCCAGTGAGGAGAAGAATGCCTTAAGAGGCCAAATAGGCCAGATGGAGGAAAAGGAATTTTAAAAACTCACTAAAGAGAATAACTCCTTCAAAATTAGATTGGAGCAACTGGAACCTAATGACTTTATAAGAAATCAAGATACTATAAAACAGATCCAAACAAATAAAAAAATGAAAGGCAATGTGAAATATCTCATTGGAAAAAACACTGACCTGGAAAATAGATCCAGGAAAGATCATTTAAAAATTACTAGACTACTGAAAGTCATGATCAAAAAAAGAGCCTAGACACCATCTTTCAAGAAATTCTCAAGCAAAATTGTCCTGATATTCTAGAACCAGAGGGCAAAATAAAAATGGAAAGAATTCACCAATCACCTCTTGAAAAAAGATCCCAAAAAGAAAACTCTTAAGAATATTATAGCGAGGTTCTAGAATTCCCAGGTCAAGGAGAAAATACTGCAAGCAGTCAAGAAGAAACAACTTGAGTATTGTGGAAACACAATCAGGATAACACAAGACCTAGCAGGTTCTACACTGAGGGATCAAAGGGCTTGGAATATGATATTCCAGAGGTCAAAGGAGCTAGGACTAAAACCCAGAATCACCTACCCAGCAAAACTGCATATAATGCTATAGGGCAAAATATGGTTATTCAATGAAATAGAGGATTTTCAAGCATTCTTGATGAAAAAACCAGAGCTGAACAAAAAATTTGACTTTCAGATACAAGAAGCAAGAGAAGCATGAGAAGATTAACAGGAAAAAGAAATCAAAAGGAATTTCTTAAAGTTGAACTATTTACATTCCTACTTGGAAAAACAATCATTGTAACTACTAAACTTTTCTCAGTATGAGGGATAGTTGAAGGGAATATATATGTATATGCATGTATATATGTACATATATATGTATACATACATATTATATATATGTATACATACATATTATGTATAGGAGGGTATATGTGTATATAAATATATATGTAAGTGTGGGTATATGTATGTTCAAGTATACATGGACAGAAGGCACAGGATAAGTTGAATATGAAAGGATGATATCTAAAAAAATATTAAGAGGTGAGAGAGGAATTTATTGGGAGAAGGGAGAAAAAGAGAGATAGATTAGGGTAAATTATCTCATATAAAATTGGTAAGAGAAAACTGTTACAATTGAGGGAAAGAGCAGGAAGGTGAAAGGGAATGGGACAACCTGATTTTCATTGAATTTGGCTTAAGGAGGCAATAACACACACACTCAACTGTGTATCTTACCCTACAGGAAAATAAGGGTGTAGGGGATAAGAGAGGAAATGATAGAAGGGAGGGTAGATTGGGGGAGAGGGTAGTTAGAAATAAACATTTTTGAAAAGGGATAGGGTCAAAGGAGAAAATAGAATATGTGGGGGAGCGAGACAGGATGGAGGGAAATATAGTTAGTCTTTCACAACATGCCTACTATGGAAATGATTTGGGTAACTACACATGTACAACCTATATTAAATTGCTTATCTTCATAGTGGGGGTGGGTGAGGAGAGAAGAAGGAAAAAAATCTGGGACTAAAAGTTTTAAAAACAAATGTTTAAAAAATTGTTTTGTTTTTTTTTCATGCAACTGGGAAATAAGATATACAGGCACTGGGATATAGAAATCCATCTTGCCCTACTAGAAAGTTAGGAGGGTGATAGGGAAGGATTTGAGAGAACAGATTGGGGGAAGGGGTATTCAGTAGGCTTGCTATTTGGGGGTGGGGCTAGGGGAAAGATGGGGAGAAAAATTGTAACTCAAAACCTTGTGGAAATGAATGTTGAAAACTAAAAACAATTTTTTTTTAAAGAAAAAGAAAATCCAGATTTGAGACTGTCTGTGACACCAGCCATGGGATCCTGGGAAAATCATTTAACCATATTGAGCCTTAGTTTCCTCATTTGTAAAAGTAGATAATAAATTTTTTACTAGTACTTTTCAGGGCTATTTTGGGGGAAGTGCTTTATGTAAATTTGAAACTTTACTGTTGCTTCCCAGAGGAAAGAAGAATGTGGGTTTTTAACAATGTGACTGACTTCTCTTTCCCTTTCTGAGCAATGGGGGGAACTGGGGTGTATTGCAACATGATCATAATCTATGTGATGTGTATGTAGAGTGCATAAACATCTTTTGTTTGTATTTAAAATTTTATTTTTAATGTTTGTATATTACAATTATATTTTAGTTCTGATTTAAAACAAATATTACCTTTGGTGAAGTTTTAATTTTTCAAATGTAATAAATAAAAACATCTGACTGAATTATGCTACAGGCAAAAAAACTTATGATGTGTGGTAAGATATGTCCTATTGATAACAGATTCTTCATAATTACCCTTGCTTCCCTTTCTAGTCATTCAGCAACTATCTCTTAAATGGTTTTAGATTTGTCAGAAACCAAAATCAAGCTTAGTGGCCTAGGATTTGTAGATTCAGCTCTTCTGGGCCCTCTCTTACTCTCTCTTGTGTTGGGTATCACCTCCCTTTCAACACAGTGTCTGGCACAGGGTTACATCCAAATTAATAGATGCGAATTGACTGACTTACTGACTGATCTTTAAATTATTTTGATCTATCACTTCCAATGTAAAGGTTATACTCTTATGCAAAATAAAATAAATCCATATCCAAAATAAGAGTCAATCAACTCTCCCTTCTCTCTGTTGTCACTTATCACTGACTCATCTATTCAAGCAAAGGTTCCAGTCCTTTTTTGATCTTGCTTTTTTCCCTAGTATAGCAGAAACAAACACACACACACACACACACACACACACACACACACACACATACTTTATGGACATTAGCTTCCCTCACTGACCTTATCTTGTCCTGAGCTTTCCAGCATCCCTGACCCCATTTTTATAGGACCATTCCATACTCATATTCATCTTGTTATCTGACATTTTCTTTTTTTCTGTGAGTTGGCTAATGAGTTCTCTGGACATCGATATTAGTCTCTTCAGAAAAAATCCCATTTTTCATTCTCACAGGAATTGTTTCCCTTTGTATCTTCACAGTTTAAGTGTTGGGTATGTCCCAGACCACCTATGCTGATTTTCCCCAAAGCATTTTCATCCATAGGACCCTTCTGGTTTTCCTTCTGAATGCTTTGCTTTCCAAAAAAAAAAAAAAAAAAGCTAGGGTACATTTCAGACTAAGTTCATATTTCCTCTTTTCTATCATAAACTCTAGAATGAAGTGGTCACTTCCCCCCCAAGGTTACCTTTATGGTCATCCCCGCAATTAGTTCCTCCTTGTTGGGGAAAATCAAATACAGAATAGAATCTCACCTGAATTTCTTCTGAAAGATGAAATCATCACTAAGGCATGTCAAAAATGTGTTAGCTGTTTTGCTTGGGGGCTTGGGGAAGGCCCACAAGCTTCTGTAGCTATTTGGATAATTGAAGACCCTGGACATTGCTATAATATAGCATGTTTCAAAGTCTTCATCTAGTTCCTCTTTTTATACAAGTAGTCTATGGTAAATGCTAGTTAATTAACAGTTAGTAAACATTTATTAAGCACCTACTATGTGGCAGACAATATGCTGGGATACCAATATGAAATAAGATAGACAGCCCCTGTCTTCAATTATATCACCCCCATTATAATAATAATTATAATAAGGGTAAGACAGCAGGCAAAAAGAAGCCAAAGGGTGGAGGGGATTCAGAGGAAGTACTTGATGCAGAAGCACGATGGAGGAGTCAGAGGAATCACAGAGCAATGCAGCCAGGTGAGAAATGAGATGTCTCAGCTGAGCTCCCTCCTTAAATGGAGGTTTTAGAGTTCATGGTTCCACTCTCCAATCAGGGTAGTGATAAGGTAGAGTCCTGAGGCTGAGAAGACTGTGTAGGATGATGTTTTCCCCATAATGAGCTTTCTAGGCCATGGAAGAAAAGGAGAGGAGTCCCAGAGTGGTTCATCCAGGTGAGAAATAAAGAGACATCAGAACTGAGCTCCTTCCTTAAACGGAGGATACTCTAATGACAAAATCACTGATGTTTCTCCCTCTGTTGACCTTCATCCAAATTCTCTCCATCATCCTGCTCCCCTCCCTGTTCATCCTCCCTGCTCCCCTCTGGTTCTTAGATGTCCTCATATGAACAAATGCATTATTTTTCTTTTTTTGGAGGCAAAGGAATTAAATGACTTGCCCAGAGTCACACAGATAGTAAGAACAAATGCCCCTCCCCTCCCAGGACCTACATCCCTCCCCTCCATTTTACCAATCCTACTTCTTTGCAAGCAATAGTCTAGTCATGGGTTCCACCTCATCAAGTCCTTTTCCTTCCATTTCTTTTCTTTTCCTTCTAGTCTCCATTTTCCTGGCAAGTCATCTCCCCTCCTTAACCTTCAATCCCTTTCCCAATGAAGCTTTACCCTAGTTCCTCCATTCTCCCAAATATCCTAGAGTGTAGAGAAGTATTCTTCAAGACTGCCTCCTCCCAGAAGGGAAATTGGCTTGCCAGTGGAACACAGATAACAGACATTAGACTGTGCTAGAAATGTAAACATGGCTACAAAATGTAAACAAAATTAAATAACAGGTTGAGATTTTCATCCTTCCTTAAAACATACCTCAGCCCTGAGCACCTGGTTACAGTCTGCGACTAAAGACAATCTCCATCAAATTCCTATCCTTTATTTCAACAGCTCTTCAGCAACATTAACATGTGGTTCATACCAGCTTCCACTGTTTCACCAACTGCCCCACCCCCTTCTCTATCAATTCACTTCACCCTCCAAGTATTCCACTTAGCTTTTCTTACTTACCTTGCCTAGCCTTGCCGAGTATCTTCTTTTTATCTTTCTTGAGGGTCTATTTTATACTTCTTGGGCCATCTTTCCTAATTTTCAGTGATCCTCCTTAATCCCCCTACAAGCAGAAATTAGAATCTGGACCAGTATCTGGGTCTAGAGATTGTCCTTCAAATTTCATTTTTTTTTCGATTTCTCTAAAACTGTGACAAATTTTTCCTCCCCAGATTGAACCTCTCACCTATTTTATTAATGCAAATTACCTACATGATTCCCCCTCCCATTTAGCTCAAATATTTTTCCTCTTCTCCACCAGAGCCAGAAGGAGAATGGAATTTGACTTGCGTAGAGACACATTGGTAGTAATGATAACCGACACAGTGTAGCAGCCTGGTGGGGAAGGGAACAGCATTTATTTAGCTCCTATTAAGTGCTATCAACTGTGCTAAGCTCTTTACCAATATTTTCACACCCAGTATTAGCAATGTGGTATCCATTAGAAACAGCCACAGAGATCTGAATGATGACATTTCTGAGCTCAGAATCATTGTAAATGAGAGTTGTTCTGGCCATGTGTTCCCTGGTTAAATGTGTCTTCTCTGTTTGCTCTACATGAAGATGTCTAGGCCACATGGGTTCTGTGTATATATATGCATGCACATGAGCCCTCAACTGGAGGTGTGTACCTTATGTGTTGATGGAAGGAATCTTTTTTGTTACTTTATTTGCATTTCTATTTGGTCAAATGTTTTTGTTTGCTTTGCAGCAATAGGTCTTCTAGTTAGATAGATGGTAAACAAAACAGAGGCTCAGGACCAGTAATTTTGTGTGAGTGGTGACCCACAGATTGCTTCAAAGATAGGGTAGCTTTTGGGGGGGGCATGTATGAAAGGGTCCTGGGGTCTACAGGATACACCTGCATCCCACCCTTAACTATACACACATATAGCATATTTATTTTCCTCCATGATGTAGAATTCAGTAGAGCCCCAAAGTATAAAACTCCCTATAGACATATGGAGATAATGAAAGCAGAAGCATATTCTAGTATGGTAAGACTGTTAGAGTGCTTATAGGAAGAACCTGTTCTATCTTTCTAGTAATAGTGATGGATTAGACCAGGGCTGGGGAACCTGTGGCCTCAAGGCCACACATGGCCCTCTAGGGTCTCAAATGAGGCCCTTTGGCCGAATCCAAACTTCACAGAATGAATCCCATTTAAAAAAAAAAAAAAGATTTGTTGTGTAAAACTTGGACTCAGTCAAAAGGCCACACCCAAGGACCTAGAAGTTCACATGTGGCCTCCAGGCCAAAGGTTCCCTGCCCTTGGGTTAGACTGTGATCTGATTGTTGTTGTTCATCCTTCATCTTCAAAGAGGACCAATGACATCACAATGTTGGGGTCAGGGTACAATGTGTTTGGTGTTTAAAATGAAGCCTGGGGCAGCCAGGTGACACAGTAATGGAGCACAGAACTGGTGAAAAGGACCTGAATTCAAATCCAGCCTCAGACACTTAACACTTACTAGCCATGACCTTGGGCAAGTCACTTAACCCCAACTGCCCTGCCTTTCCCCCTCCAAAAAAACAAAAAATAAGGAAGCCTGAGACCATGAAACTGAGTTCTTCTCAAGGCTCAAGCATATAGTAAGAGTTTAATGAGTTTGTTCCCTTTCCTTCCCTACCAAACTACTACACTGTGTCAGTTAGCATTACTACCAATGTGTCTCTGGGCAAGTCACAATTCCATTCTCTTTCTGGCTTTGGTGTGAGAGAAGGAAAAGACTCATGAGTGTTGCAAGCCTGGGATTTCGTTCTGTTTACCTGCCCTAACCAAGGTGTTCAGTTCAGACAACAAGAAGTCATATATTTTTGTGAAAAAATTTTGCTTAGTCTTTGTATGACTCTTGGAATCATATTTTGCCATTTGGAATTTCCCAGTAACAACAACAACGATAACACACAACTGTTCAGTTTAGAAGGAAACTATGGGACATCCACAGTGGGGAAGAAGGCAATTTCATGCAAGGAATAGGCTGTAAATGAACACAAAGAGTACAATAAACCCCACAGATCCCACTCCCACTTCTTTAAAGTCCTATTAAGACTCCTGAAGAACACAAATATGCAGTTTGATGATGATCAAGGAAATGCACTGCACTGATGTTTTGGGGTCCACATATTCCCTTCTTGAATTAAAAAATTAAATTTAAGCCAACTTGCAAGAATAGGCTATCTAGCAAAGATGTCTGATTGCAAAGTGTAGGAGATGAAAACAAAAGAGAAACAGACAGACTTCAATGTGGGCTATCCAACATTAGAAGAGAGAGGCATAATGGAAAGGGAAGTCAGTAAGACATTATAAATAGTTATTGAATTGGATGATCCTTAACCTGAAGAGGAGACCTTGTCACAGTCAAAGTTATAATGCCTTTCCCATGTTTGAGGCTGCTTATCACATAAGCCTCCTATTTTTATATTATGTATCCAATGTGCTGGTATGATAGAAGTCTAAATGGCAATATACAGTTATAACTAAGAGTCTGTGAAGCCACTTGGTGAAACTCAGCACTGATCTATTTAGGGGACATAGGGACATTCACATTAATTTCACCTAATTTCAGTCTAATAAACATCCCAAAATCACCCCTGTTGCCCTCTGTGGCCAGGGTCACAAGGAGGCAGTGTGAAGACTTATCTTCAATTCACTTAAAAGTAAGAATAGCTAACATTTGTTATGTTCAAGAAGCATTGATTAAGATGTGTCAGGCACTAAGGATAAAAAGAAGCTCCCCCACCTTGAAAAAAAACAAAACTTCTACAATTAAGTTCCTGCCCTCAAGAAATAATAATGATGATGATGATGATGATTGATAATAATAAAGTTATCCATTGTATAGGGATTTAAGATTTACAAGGCACTTTACAAATATTATCACATTTTATCTTCACGACAACTCTGGTAGGTAAGTGCTATTATTTTACCCATTTTACAGATGAGGAAATTGAGGCACAGAGATGTTACATGATTTGCCCTTGGTCATGACAGCTAGTGTCTTGAGGTCATATTTCAACTCAAGTCTCTAATTCTGGGCAGCTAGGTGGTACTAGATTACTGGTCCTAGAGTCAGGAAGATTCATCCTAATTAACTTCTCTGTATCTTTTTGTTTTCCTTATCTACAAAATGGGGGCCAAAATAAATCCAGCACCTCCCTCAAATGAGGCTCAGATGGGAGAAAGTGTGAAAAGCATTTCAAATCTTAAGTCTCTGTGTAAATTCCATTTCTAATAATAATTTTTATTAAGTTGTGATAATGGATAATTCCAAAGATACCAAAGCTAATATGAGTTAAAGATAGGGATTTTAGGGTCCAAAAGAATTTCTAGTAATAATAGATATATAATAATAATAATAGTTCACAAATCATTTATGAATTGTGTTCTGGAGTCCTGTGGCAGTGTGGTGAGGCCTATAGACACCTCAGAATAATGTTGCTGTTTTTAACGAATAAAGAAAATACATTGAGTTACAAAGGAAATCAATTGTGTTGAAATAGTTATTAATTGTTTTTTTTTTAATTCACAGACCCCAGGTTAAAAACCCTATTCTATATTCATAGTCTATATTTTGAAAAAGCTCATTCCCAGAAGAAAACATTACCTGCCCTGTAAGACAGTCATTCTCTGACAATCCCTTTGCTTTGTAAATGAGGAAATGACTCATATTTGCTAAATCATTTGGTCATTAAAGTCATCTTGCAATTCAGCAGATAGCAGGCCTGCCTCCTGATTCTGTTGCCTGGGAAGTCTGGCATGAGTAAGAGTCCAGGTCATCCTTGATCCTTCTTCTCCAAATAACTCCAGGTCCTTTTGTCAAGACGTTTAACAGTCTTGTTGATTGGAAAGGTGCCTGCCTGGTCACAGGTTGGCGTGACTCATGGTACTACTCAACCCTAACTCCATGATGTCACTGCCCTTTTATGGAAGATAGAGGGACTGTTCAGAGCATGGTACAAAGTGTTTCCAACAAGCAGAATGTCTGAAACTTGGAGGGAGGGATGTAAGGCAGGGGATAGAGGGGAGGGCAGAGGTGTTTGAATGCATACATATTGCACACACAGGAATCTGAGGTTGGTTCTATTTGCCAGTCCAAAGTATTTCCTGAGTCACACAGCATGCAGACAGACTGGTTATCAGAGAAGGCCAAAGTTTAACCCAAGGCATATGACTTTAGAGATGAGTGAACAACTAAGTTTTCCAAAAAGATTAAAAAGTAATAACAGCAAGTTCTCTCATCTATGGGGAAGCTTGAAATCTGAGAGCAGATTAATTTGTGGGGAAGCACCTGGTAAAACTCTAGAAAAGAATGTTTAAATTCACTCTATATCTAGAAGATGAGACACTCGAGAGTCTGTACAAACTGTGTCAAGCCTATCGACTCCCTTCTTAAATCCCCCCCAAATCAAAGCCAATTTCATCTTTCCATCCTTGGGGTGGTTAAATTTAGATAGGGTGTCACAAAGCAAACTGTGTGACAAAAGGTGAAATCAATATTTACAGACAACCACTGCCTGGGGTCACAGAACACCTACAGTGAGAGCAGTTTCTGTATTAGCCAGTTTGTCATCACTGTGAGCAAGAGTCTGTTCTGAGAAAGAAAGCTAGATTGCTTACTAATTCATTTGCGTAATCACAGCCAAGATAAAATATTTTTTTCTTTAAATTCAACTGGTTATGCTGTACATTTTGGAATGTGGATGGGAGTGGTGAGGGTCAGTTTGGGGAGTCTCTTGAAAAATTCTTCAGCTGTTTTTATTCAATTAAAACATTAATCTTCAATTTTTTTAAAATGTAGCCTAATGGAATTTGTTAGATCATTAAATAATACACAGCAAATACATTTATCAAAATTTTAAGAACACACACAAGAAATCAAGAGTATGAAATAGGTTAATGTGGATTTTGATAGGGAGGGACAGGGAAGGAAGAAAGCAGCAGTGATTTGATCAGAGTTGGCAACGAACAGCTCTCAAGCTAAAGGACTATCCAGGTGGGATCCAAATAGTTAATTCAATTTGAAAAAAAATCCAGGACTTTTAACAGAATGGATATTCTTTCCACTGATATGTTCAACTGGATGGTTTCTAACACATCACTAGTTGGCTTCCTGAAGTGCTTTGGCCCAAACCCCTATCACCTAGGGGCCAGTCTTTTGATGAATTTAGCTAGCCTGGTCCTCAAACAATAAATCATTGCTAGGCCCATACTTGAATTCTTTCCAGCTTGGTAAAGCCTGCCAGAGTCTGTGTTCATTTGGCATCACCTTTGAGACCCCAGGGTCACTTCTGCTCCACAATGTGTCACATAAACCCTCCCTTGCAATCCAAGGGCTCTGTGACTTCATCAGCACCGATATCTCCTCCCACGATACATATCACAACCCATCCTTACCTGCCGGTAATGTACAACTCTCCCATGTGTCCTCCCATAAGTTTATCTCATGGGGCCCTGCCTTGCATTGTCTTAATGTTATGTCAATGCTAACAGGATACACAAGCGGATTATGTCAAAATTTCTCTTGGAATGATTTAGATGACATAAAAATGAATATTGATATTTCATGCATTTTTTTTCAGCAAAATGCTCTTCATTGAGTTTACTGAAATACTCAGGACTCTTTAAACAAAGGGCATTAAAAGATAAACATCTAGTACTGTGTCACATACTGATATTAAGTATGGTTTCACATTATGGGATTGGTAGCCCTTTAACTTGGATCATGCTATAAATCAATTTAGCATTAAAATGGTCATAATATCACCCTTCAGAAAGATAGAGTCCATTAGACTTCTGTATTTAACCTCTTCTTCCTGTCTTTATCAGTTATGGCCCATTTGCTCATCTTTATCTTAAGAAGGTACTAAATATCAAGGAAAATTATCATCATTATCCAAATGCTTGTGTTTTTTACTCAAAAGGAAAAGACAGCCTAGGCAGCACATCTTAAACTGTGGGTCATGACTCCACATGGGGTCACAAAAAATTTGACAACAGTAAAAGGTTTCTAAATGCACAGCAGCCAAAGTTAATTAAAAATAAAATGTGTGAATCTGAGGTGTTTCTGGCAGTGCTAGCCTGTATTGTATCATGCAACTTCACTGTAACTGGTTCTGAACACAGAACATGCACACTTTGCACTGAGCATGACTTCTTGCCACATAACGCTAATGATCACTGCTGAAACATGAAAAGGGGTCAAGAGTAGAAAAAGTTTAAGAAGCCCTGGCCTGGAGAATTAGGTTATAGACCTTACTTAATCACAGGTGATTGTAATGACGAATGTCAGCTATCTTAACACATTGCTAGAAAGATTCCAAATTGACCAATTATTGTATCTGTATTCTTCTCCAATAGGACATGGAGTCTGATTCCCTCTACAACTCAGAGACGCAGTATTTAACATTTTGGTCTGTGCCTGACATTGAAAAATTTGTCAAAAGGGAAGAAGATGTCAGCTATAAAGAAACCTAATAATTCTCTCTTCTTGTTTAAAAATGTTATCCATTATATGTAATAACTGAAAAAAAGACTGGCTTCCATGATCTAATCATGTTTCTATCTCCAGAGAGAAGCTATTACAGGGTTAAATGGTTGCTGGTGAATCCTTGACTTGTCAGACAAGTTTTAGATTTGTAGCTTCTTTCTGGCAGGAATGTATGATGACTTAGATATCATTACTGTAACAGATAATCCAATTGATCAATATTTATTTAGAAGCCACTCTGAACAAAGTGTTGTTCTCAACCTCTGGGTGACACAAAACAGTATAACACAGGTCTTTGTCTTCAAGAAGGCACTCTTTTTCTATTCTATTCCTTGTTTTGCATTCTGATCATTGCAGCTGGATCTAATGAAAACAGATACACTGGATACTAAAATCCATCACAGATATTAAAATGTTTGAAGCATGATTATAAAATAATAAGATTGCTTCAAAGAACATACAAGAACTCCACTTGGTAGAGTCCATAAAAGTAGTTCCCATAGTAACATTATTTCATCAATGTTACCTTTTGGTTTTGTTCAGTTGTTTCAGTCCTGTTCAAATCTTTGTCACCCCATTGGGGTTTTTTTGGAAAAGATCCTGGAGTGGTTTGCCATTTCCTCCAGCTTATTTTGCAGAGGAGTAAAGTGAGGCAAACAAGGTTAAGTGACTTGCCCAGGGTCATACATATAGTAAGCATCTGAGACCAGATTTGAATTCAGGAAGACTCATCTTCCTGATTCCAGGCCCAGGACTCTATCTACTATGCAACCTAGATGCCCCAATATTACCTTTACTTATTATATCATATATTTCATTATAATAAAAATATGTTATATTTTAATATATTGTATCATATGTTATAACATATTGCATTATATTTTTAGAACTTTTTTTGGACTTAATCTGATCCAGTTTATTAACCACAGAAGAAAAATCATCTATTACTTTTTTTGTTGGTTTCTTTTTTTTTGCTTTTTGGAGAGCAATTTGGGGTTAAGTGACTTTTTCAAGGTCACATGGCTAGTTTTTGTGTTGTGTCTGAGGTTGGATTTGAACTCAGGTCCTCCTGACTCCAGGTCCAGTGTTCTATTCACTGCACCACCTAGCCACCCCCCTTCTATTACTTTATAATCACACTTCATTTTGCATCAGAAATGGCTTCTGGCTCTTTCCAGAAAGCAACCCACCTCTAAAGGATGAAGACTTGTCAGCAGTGAAAATATTCCCAAGAAAATGAGAGACAAGTTCAAAGGCAATTCCAAAAGAATAATTTTAAAACCATTTTGAGTCATAATTTAAGCACCATTTTAATGTTACAATTATCCAATATAATGCATAATTTTTAAAAGGCACTGTGCTAGGCACTGGGTACAAGGACAAAAGTGAAATCAGCTCCTGCTACCAAAGACCTTAAATTCTAGCAGGAAGATATACCATATTCCTCTAATAGAATGTAATTTTCAGGATGGGCAATGTTTTGTTTTTGTCTTTCCATCTTTAGTACATAGAACAATGCAGGGTGAATGAATAAGTGTACATGTAAACAGATTAGTATATATGCATATATGGGCATACATACATCTATATGTGTATAAGAACATATGTGTGTGTGTTTATTTTCAGGGGGGAACACTAAGAACTATTGTGGATAAAGAAAGGTCTCCCAATGACTGGGTCATCAGAGAGGAGATTGGACAAAAGGGAAGTTTATTCTAACAGAGGTGAGGAAGTGTGTATTCTAGGCACCGCAGAAAAGCCTTCTATGGGGACTATTTTGAAGAGAACAGTATTCTTTTGGATGGAATGCTGATATTTTCTGTGCAATCTTAGCCAAATCACAGACAGCCTCCTTAGGCCTAGGTTTTCTCATCTGTAAAATTAGGGAGTTGGACTACAATTCACCTCAACTCTAGCAGAATATTTGAAATTTCTTGTGCTATTAGTTTAAAGAAGTTAGAAAGATATAGGATAGATGACAGAACAATTCCACAAACAGAAAAATAGTTGACTATTTAGGCATAAAGAATAATCATTAATGGCTGGATACCAATTAGAAGGAAATCTCTAGTACTCTATGAATTCATGCTTGGTTTCATGCTGTTGAACACTTCTATTACTGACTTGAATAAAGGTATGGATGGGATGATATTTGTAAAGCACTTAGCACAGTGTCTAGCACAGAGGAACTTAATACATGTTTACTCCCTTCCTTTCCTTTCCCCTATCATCTGCAGGTAATACAAATACTCCATTGGAACTATGTGTGTATTCCCTTTAAAAATGCAGATCATAATTCATCTGCACCTTACTATCTTATATAAAACCTGTGTTTAACCTCCCATAAATTTCCCACAGTGGGGTATGCCTATTGTACTATGGGCCTTCATTGAGACCTAGAAAGGATAGATATCAAAATCTCCCACCTCCACCTCCCCAAAATCTTAGCAAGATAAAACATAGGGTTGCATCTAAGTAGATGAAAATTAATGTGAATAAATGTAATGCTCTTATCCTTTTTTCTCTATCTTTTTTATTTTTTAGTTTACATCATTTATTTCCACAAGATTTTGAGTTACAAATTTTCTCCCCACTTTTCTCCTACCCACCACCCAAAATACTGATCCCACTGAATATCTCCTCCCCAATCTGCTCTCTCCCATATTTTCCCAATTCCCTCCGACTTTCCAGTAGGGCATGGTGGGTCTCTATGCCCCAGTGCCTGTATATCTTATTTCCCAGTTGCATGTAATGTAATAGTAATAATATTAATATATATATTTAAACATTTGATTTTAAAACTTTGAATTCCAGATTCTTTCCCTTCCTCCCTTGTCACCCACCCTTACTGGGAAGATAAGCAATTCAATACAGGTTGTACATGTGTAGCTAAGCAAAACATTTCCATAGTGGATATATTGTGAAAGACTGACTATATTTCCCTCCATCCTATCTCACCGCCCCCCAACTTGTTCTATTCTTTACTTTGATCCTGTCCCTTTTCAAAAGTGGGTGCTTCTAACTTCCCTTCCCCCCAGCCTGCCCTCCCTTCCATCATTCCCCCTTTCATCCCCTTCACCTCTACTCTCCTGTAGGGTGAGGTACCATATTTGCTGTGTATGTCATTCCCTCCTTAAGCCAAATTAAATGAGAATAAGGTTGACTCATTCCCTTTTGCCTCCCTGTTCTTCCCCTCCATTATAACAGTTTTTCCTTGCCTCTTCTATATGAGATAATTTATCCCATTTCTGTCTTTTTCCATCTCCTCTCATTATATTCCTCTCTCATCTCTTAATTTCACCTTTTAAGTATCATCCCTTCCTATTCAACTGGTCCTGTGCCCTCTGTCTATGTATACCTGTACACATATATACACACATTCACATATGTATTCATATAAACATATACTCTCCTATATAGACATATATGTATGTGTGTGTGTGTATATATATACATATATTCACACACACATTTCTATTCCCTTCAACTATTCTCATACTGAGAAAAGTTTCATAAGTTACAATTATCATTTTTCCATGTAGGAATATAAATAGTTCAACTTTGATAAGTTCCTTATGATTTCTTTTCCCTGTTGACCTTCTCATACTTCTCTTGCTTCTTGTATCTGAATGTCAAATTTCCTATTCAACTCTGGTTTTTTCATTAAGAATGCTTGAAAGTCCTCTATTCCACTGAATGACCATATTTTCCCCTGAAACATGATACTCAGTTTTGCTGTTGATTCTTGGTTTTAATCCCAGCTCCTTTGACCTCTGGAATATCATATTCCAAGCCCTTAAATCCCTAAGTGTAGAAGCTGTCAGATCCTGTGTTATCCTGATTGTGTTTCCACAATATTGAAATTGTTTGTTCCTGGCTGCTTGTAATATTTTCTCCTTGATCTGGGAATTCCAGAACCTGGCTATAATATTCCTAGGAGTTTTCTTTTTGGGATCTTTTTCTGGAGGTGATTGGTGGATTCTTTCAACCTCTATTTTGCCCTCTGGTTCTAAAACATCAGGGCAATTCTCCTTGAGAATTTCTTGAAGGATGATAATGGCTTTCAAGTAGTCCAATAATTTTTAGATTATCTCTCCTGGATCTATTTTCCAGGTCAGTGGTTTTCGCAATGAGATATTTCACATTGCCTTCTATTTTCTCATTTGTTTGGATCTGTTTAATAGTATCTTGATTTCTCATAAAGTCACTAGCTTCCATTTGCTCCAATCTAATTTTGAAGGAATGATTCTCTTCAGTGAGCTTTTGAGATTCTTTTTCCATCTGGAAAATTTGGCTTTTTAAGGCATTCTTCTCTTCATTGCCTTTTTGAACCTCTTTTGCTATCTGAGTTAGTCTATTTTTTAATGTGTTATTTTCTTCAGTCAGGTTGTTGACTCTCATTTTATAATATTCTTACATCATTCTCATTTCTCTTCCCAATTTTTCCTCCACTTCTCTTATTTTGTTTTCAAAATCCTTTTTAAGCTCCTCTATGGCCTGTAACCAGCTCATATTTTTCTTGGAAGCTCTTGGTGCAGGAGTTCTGACTTCACTGTCTTCCTCCTGTTCCATGCTTTGATCCTTTTTGTCCCCAAAATAGGAGTCTAATGTCAGATTGCTGTGTTTGCTTTGCTTCCTTTGCTTGCTTATGTTGCCACTCAATTACTTGACTTTTGAGCCTTTTGACACAGTAGAACTCTGCTACCAGAAAGGTGAGCTTTATCCCAATTGCTGTTTTTTGCAGTTGCTAGAGCTGTTAGTTGTATGCCATCTCTGAAGCCTCAACATGCTCTTGCCAGCTGGTCACGTACCCCAAGACCTCTACTGTAGACAGTGAACCAGATCCAAGCAGGTTAGAGCAATAGCGAATACCCCTCAGACTGGTCACTTGTCCCCCTATAATCTGAAGGCCAGGAGCTCTGACGCAGCACAGCGGGGACCCTCAGCTGCTTCTCACCCCGGGGGGCAAAGCCCTGATTGCACTCCTAAATTCCTTATTCCCACAAAGTCTACACTGACCTCTCACTTTGTCTTTGGCGTCTATGGGTTGACAGTTCTGGAAACCACCACAGCTGCTGTTGATATGAAGTCCCTCCAGCCAGTGGCTGGTCAGGCTGTCCTGAGGCTAAAACCACAGGCTCTTGCAGGACTGGGCTCGGCTCCCAGAGTACTACACTGGTCCCTTCCTGCCAGCCTGCTGATCTGTCTTCAGTGGGAGGTTAGCTTCTCTCTGTCATTGTGTGGGTTCTATAGCTCCAAAGTTTGTCTAAAGTCATTTTTTATATGAATTGGAGGAGGTGGAAGCCAGTGTGGAAGTCCTGTTTCTACGCTGCCATCTTGACTCCACCCCCCACAATGTTCTTATCCTTTAAATAATGGCCTCATAATGTTTATCTTTTGTTCTTTTAACTACAAAAAGGAGTAGTTTGTCAGTGATTTGTCTGCAAAAAATTTAGGAGTCTCAGTGTACCACAGGTTTGAAATGTGACAGCCACAAAAGCTAATGCATTCTTTATTGGGTTGCATGACTTCCAGGAATGAGAAGGTCACAGTCTCACAGTACCCTGCCCTCGTCAGATTAAATCTTGGGTACTGTTTGCAGTTCTGGGCCCCATATTTTTGGAAAGACATTTATAAACCACATAATATCCATAAGATGGTAACTAGTATGAAGGACCTCAAGTTCATACCTTCTAAGGCTTGGCTAAAAGAAATGGGACAGTTAGCCTGGAGAAGAGAATACTCTGGGAGCACAGGATATCTGTGTTCAAATATTCAAAGGGCTATCGTATGGGAGAGATAATCTGACTTCTGTTTGGACCCAGAGAGCAAAACTAGGACCAATGGGTTGCAGAGATAGGTTTAGCAGCTGATAGAGTGAAAAATTCCCTAACAATGAAAGCTCTCTAAAATTAGAATGGGGAGCCTTTGTAAGCAGTGACCTCATTCAAAGCCTTTCAGCCCCAACTGGATGGCCACTCATATAGATGGAATTGGCTTTTTTTTTTCTTTTTCTTGGATATGGGTTGAACACAATGGCCATAGAGGTGACTTTCATCTCTGAAGTTCTATGATTCTATATCTATACAATTTCTAATTTGTGATCTACAATCTCATAGGCTTGTTTATAAATAAATCTTATTACTTTATAATCACACACCCTATGGCATGAGTAATCTTTCCAAACTCATCTAAATATGTTTATCACATGTGTGACTTGATTTCTTGGTTCTAGACACCAAACATAAATCCTGCTTTTCAAACTGAGCAAAGCAAAATATACCAGAGGAAGACTAAAAGTTGTTTCAAGTATGATATTTATATTTTAAGAACCTATAGCAGCAAGCACCCTAGCATACCCAGGATAGCTGCTAGCACAGGTCCTTTGATCTGCTTTTCTGAAGGAAAGCAATTCAAAAAGGGTTAACAATCTTACTTTAATCAATCAAACATATATCATTTACCTAGTTCAGGGGAAAAAGTCAGCACCTGAACTTTAGAGAATATAAACAGAAGTTATAAGCAGACAAAAATACAAACAGAGAAAATAAAACAATTCAGCAAACCAACAGACAGGGTTTCTAGCTGCCTGACCATTATTACATACATATAACATACAGTGGTAGTTACCAGAGAGAGAAGCACCAACATCTGGGGTTTCAAAACCGGGGGGCTCAATGGTTACCCAGAGTTTCATCTGGTGAAATTACACAACTCTTCCCAAAATGAGCCCCAAAGCAAAACCTCCCCTCAGACTATATATATAAGCTTCTCCAGGATCTGAGAACGTCACAACCCTCATGACCCACTTGACTACAAAGTAACAAAAGTTGTGCCTTCCTGAAAAATAAGCTTCCCACAACAGGCTCCATGTGACCACATTCAGCCTGTTAGGGGGCAGAGTATATTTTCAAATCAGGAAAGGTCCTCAAATCACCTAGGCCTATTAAGGGGCAGGGAAGATCTTCAAATTCCTATTACCATTACAGAGCCTTTACAATAACAACCTTTAAAAAATACTTCTTTAAAATTAAAGATGACATATATAGTTAAGTAAAACTATTGAAACCATAGGTTCAAATACCTTCCAGCCCAACCCCATCCCTAATCCTCAAATAAATACCATATTGGATGATGATAGGTTTGGACCTCTTCTTATAGTCTCAGAGAATAAGAGATTTGGGACTGTAAGGACCCCCTTAGAATATATCAGATTGAACCCTTTCCTTTTACAAATAAGGAAAGTGAGGGTGAAAGAGGTTAAGAGATTTGCCCAAGGTCATACAGCTAGTAAGCCTGAGAACCCATATGAATGGAGATCTTTGTAATTCCAAGCATAAAGTAAATACAAGTACCTGGATGACTTAGAAGCCATGTGTCATTACATCACAATAAGAGAACAACAAAAACTATATACAACCTAACTTCTTCTTGGGGAAACAGGAGTCTGAAGGGTGACAAAACTGATAAAACCATTAAGACTCTAACCTAACTGAAGAAATCATAAATGAGTGCCATGCAAATAATCTTCATCTGTGAGAGACAGTCAAAGGACAAGTTATATATATATATGTGTATATATATATATATATATATATATATATATATATATATGTATATATATATGTATGTATATATGCCAGGCAAATGTGTTTTTCTTTCTTTCCAAATTTATTTATTAGCTTTAGGTGGAATACTTCCTCAAAAAAAAAAAAAACCCACAAACAAATATTCCTCTGGGGGGAGGAGGAAACAGGGGCAGAATTAGGTATATTTGATTTTTAAATATATGCTTTATTCCATTTAAATATTCACTATTTTACAATTCCCATCCAAAACTGAAGGGGAGGGGAGGAAGCAGATAGGGATAATAATTTATATTGATTTTTTTTCCCTTTCCCATGTGTCAAGTATTTTCTCCCATCAAGTTCAATTTAGATGAAAACAGCTCCCCTCTTTATGCACCAGTCTCAATAGGAATACCATGTGTTACTCTCTACAGAAAGTATAAAAATAGAAGGCTTAAAACACACACACACATACACACTTTTCTTGGCACTATAATACATCTTTTTCAAACTGAAGTAAATGCCAGATTTATAGCAGTGGTGTGAGGGCCCACCAATTATCTAAGTTGAACTTTTACCCAAAGAATACTTATTGATTTATCTTGATTTAAGATTATCTTACCAATATTATCCGGACTTCCTCTGGCAAGGACTTCATCTGCTCCTTAGCCTTTCACAAGAATATGTGTTCAGTCAGCTGTTTTCAATTGCCTTCATCTGCAAACCTCCAGGTTGGTCTGATTATATGATTGACTTCCACCAGGGATAAATAAGGGCGGATCAGACTGACTCAGCTACCAAGACTTACCTGAGCCTGATGCCATAGCTCTTTTTTTCTGATCTTTTGGGATCATTTTCTGACTTTGCTGTTGCCTCTCTGTATAAACTCGCTGTCAGTCTTTGCTGTTGTGGATCAGATTTTCCATTTCCTCTAAAGTATAGCTCAGATCTCTTCAGAGGTATCAAAGCCCTTAGGTCACTTCAATAACCTGCACTAGATTAAAATGTAATTGGGAAATATTTCATGGAAATAAATAAAAATAGACATAGATAATGTTAATATGTGGTTTTTAAAGTCAATATGCCAGTAAAAGGATCCTTATATATGGTTTAATGACCCCCATTTCTATTTGAGTTTGATATCACTGCCCTATAGGAATTCCTTTCTGAATTCTTCAACCTGCATCCATCTTTTTTTCATAAAGCTAAAAGGATACTTGCAGGTTATCTTGTCTGATCCTCTTACTTCACAGATGAGGGTACTCAGGACCTGATACCAAGGGATGCCTAGCTCTAAATCACAAATCTACATTGTAGCAGAACTAGAGCCAAGATCTTTAATTCAAATTTAAATTCAAAAGCAACAAACATTTATTAAGAGTCTACTACATGTATAAGTGGGGTTGCCCCATAGAAGCTTAGGCAAAGACTGAAGGTCTGCCTGGCTAAAAGACAATGACATTGAAATGTAAAAAGGAAAATGCAAAACAGTTATTCTCCACCCTAGAAAGGGTAAGAAGCTTGAATAACTCAATTGCATATGCAAAGGCCAGTGGAACAAGGAGCTTGCCAGGAGAGCACAGAATGTATTCATACCTTTGTCACAGGCCCCTGATCAACATAAGATTCCCAAAGGAGCATGGGAAGTAGTACTGACTGCATTTGAACTTATCAACCTAAGGCAACAGGGGCTGGTTAATGAGGGGAAGGGTTGTGGAAGGAGAGAAGGAAGACTTCTCACATTTCCTGACTCAGGATCTAAGGAAATCAAAAGACATTTAGTCCAGTGCTAAACTGAATGTCATTACTGTAACTAAAAGAGTTCTCTAACACTTGAGCTGCAAAGAACATGGTAATCTTCCAGGTGAAGAAAGCATAGTACCACTCAACCAATCCAGTTCCCTGCTGAACAGCAAGCCCAGAATATCCATCCATCTAGCAGAGATGCTGGACTCCGGGAAGAGACTAGCAACTGAGCAATCTTCCTGGCCCAACCTTGTAGCAAAGTGGCCTGCGTGGCTCTGTTTGATAGTCAATGTCCAGTGGTAGCAGAGCCCATCCAGAAGCATCTGATCTAGTAGGGAGCCAGAAGGGTCAACTGCTAGTACTAACTCAGCAGCAGACTGGCCCATTCAGCTGAAACACTACACCATGGGAGGACCAAATCCAGTTGAGCATCTAGTCCCACAGAGATATTATGTCTTTCAAGGAGTCTGCCCAGCAAAACAAGAAATGCTTTTATTATGGATCTTGCTATGCAATTTAAGTAAATATGTTTTCTAAAGAACTGAGTCTATTGCCTGATTGCTTAAGGGAAGCACAGTGATGTGGGCTTATGACTTAGTGTTAGGCTAGACACCCACAGTGTTGCACTTAAAACCCTGTAAGTAACCCTTGGAGACCCAGACTGCCAGTACCAATAAGAGCTGAGCAAGGGAGCCTTGAGAAATATATTACACATTGTGCTCAGTTCTGCAGATAGAAGAAAAACCATAACAAAATTTCTTCCCCCAAAGATGTTGAATTTAAGGAACATCTCTTTGGCTGGTATATAATGTGCATTGAAAGGAAGATTAGATTCAGACTATAGAGAACCTTATATGACTTTATCATAAAGGCCTCTGAAGTTTATAAAACATGTGAGTGACCTGGTCAGGCCTGAGTCTTTAAAATTTATTTTGATAGTCCAGTGAAAGATGGATTTAGAGGGGGTGAGACTGGAGGCAGGAATATTGATTAGGATACTTTTGAAACAGTTATTGTTCATCCTTTGTTTTTAAAGAACAATGACATCATGAGGTGATATCTTTGTGAATTGAATTTAAGTGAGGCAGAGTTACAGAATCATCAGCCTCACTCTCTCTTCCAGAGTCACTGAAGTGCAGTGGCAAGATAAAAGTCAAGATGACTGTGGGTGGGCCAGGCTGCAGAGGATGACCTTGTTGTCTTCCACATCGGACCAAGTTCTAAGCTCCCCACAGAGCCTGCTTCAGTCACCTTCATGGCTGGGGGAAGTCTTCACATGCTTGGGGTAGACATCCCCCTAACTCACTGAGGGGTATGAGGCCTGTTCGTTACCCTCAACCTGGTTTAGCCTGTCCACCAAGGGTTCTACCTGAGTATGCAGGCTATACCTTCTTGGAGCCACTGGTGAGAGCTGAATGATAATAGAGGTAAGTGGTGGTGTGTAAGCACAAACTTCTCTTGTACTCTACCTACCTCCCCACCACTACCTTCCCATCCATATCAGTTAGATGCCTAATAGGTTTAAAATTTCTATCCTATTTAAGAGATTGGGCCAAGCTGAGGAGGATGGTTGTATGAGTAGAGAGAAATCATGCTTCTGGCCTACATCATAAAATTAAGCACCTGTTTTTATGTTACCTGGTATTGTTTCTAGTTTCATGTACATAAAATCTCTCCAACTAAAAGGGATTATAAAGAAAGAGGCCAACTGTTCAGAACTGGCTCCCTCCAGGCTCTGAATTACCATAACATTTGTAATCTGTGCCACATATATTAGCACAGAATTCTATGGGACTGTGTACTGCTCCCTAATTGTTTCGTCTATTTATGCCTTGTTCCTCCAAATAGATCATAAGCTTCTTGATGGCAGTCATTCTATCTCATGCTAATCTCTTTTGTTCCCCCTTCCTTCCCCGTATCTATTGAATACCGGTTAGTTCTATCATTCCTACTGCTTACACGGGGGACCAGGCCACTGAACAAAGACTGGGAGGAAAAGCCTTCCCGAAGAAACAGAACATGTTAATAGGCATCGGTAGGTTGCCATGACAAATCAGGCAAGTGTTCAAAGATAACCAAATTCAAAGGGCTGGGCAGAAGCAAGGAAAAGGAGTTTGTAGCAGCAGTTCAAAGACAAGGAAGCTATCACTGGGTCATGAAAAAATACACTACAAAATGGAGCAGGAAATACTGGTGAGGAGATTGTCTCACCCAACTTCTCCACTCAAGACAATGAATGCCTCCTCCGTTTTGAACCACAATCGTACCATAGGAGTTTATTAAATACTTCTTAATTGGACTGATATACAGCAATATAATGGATAAAGGGCCAAATTTGGTATCAGGAAGACTTGAGTTCAAATACCACTTCTGACACTTATTAGCTGCTGAAACATAGAGTCATTTAACTTGCCTGAGCCTTAGTTTCCTTAAGGCAAGGGGAAGAATAATCTCTTTACTACCTGTGTCATATAGTGAATATGAGACTTAAATGGATAAATATGGATGTTTCTGAAAATGGATACATAGCTTCTCAGGTATGGATATATAATATGGTGCCTTTTAGGGTCACTCAGGGACAACACATAAATCTCTAACCCTTTCTACTACTGGCTCATCAACTAATACATACTGCTTAATGTTGTTTCCTTGCAGAGGGAAGAGGAATATTAGTAATTCTGGTTATTTGGCACTAAGGAGGAAGACAGAAAACCACCTCATACTGCTGACCATTTCACCAAGCATCTTTTTCTAGCAACGAACACTTGTTCAGTCATGTGAGACTCTTTGTGATCCCATTATGGGGTTTTCTTGGCAGAAAAATAGAGTGGTTTACCATTTCTTCCTCCAATGGATTAAGCTAATAGAGGCTAAGTGACTTGCCCAGGGTGATACAGCTAGTAAGTATGTGAGGCTGGATTTGAACACAGGTCTTCCTGACTCCAGGCCCAATGCTCTATCCACTGAGTTATTTGGATCCTCCAAGGCAAACAGAGGTTAAGTGACTTGCCCAGGGTTGCACAGCTAGCAAGTGTCTGAGGTCAAATTTGAACTAAGGTTTTCCTGACTCCAGGTCCATTGCTTTATTCACCAAGCCATCTAGCTGCCTCTGCGCTCTAAATTATTGTCAGCAAATTAGCAAAATTATAGAAAATCTTTCTCCAAACTGGCTCAACTTCCACTCCTGAATAAAACAATGTTGGTTTTTTTTTTCCTTCCAAGGATAATTTATCATCTCTCAATCTCAAACAGTGAATACAGGCTTAGACAGAATCCCTGTTAACGGTCATATAACATTGGCAGTATCAAATGGCAACAAACTTTCAAACACCTTCCCAGCTATCTGAGAGAGATTTCTGAAAGGGATTGATTGAAACTTGAACTCTGAGGAAAACAGAGGGGGGGTGGGGGGAGAAGATGCTGTTGATGGGACTTGATCCCCAGTGTGTTTAGCCAGCTTTCAGCTGCCGGCCACAACTATCTCCGGTCTTCTTTCCTCTTGCTGTCCAGGCTGTTCCTCATCCACTTGCTTCTCCCCTTCAACCTCTTCCTTTCCTGGGTCTAATGTCCCTAAACTTGGGCCCAAATCCCTGCCCTGAGGCCACTGGAATACCAAGAAAAAGTTTTCCTGAATGACACTGAGCAGTCAAATCCCAGGATTCTCTATTCTCTCGGGAAGAATCCTCTAAAGTCTCTGTTATCCTGCATCTAAGCATCCTAAAGCTACAGATTTAAAATTATTCCCAAATGTCAGTTATTATTATTATTGATTACTAGAAGTTCAATAAATACATCATGGATTTAATAAAGCTTACTTGTGCTGAACTCTCAAGAATTTTAATTTCAGAGACATATATAACAAGAACGCAGCAAAGAATGTTGATTGTGTTTCCTTGCAGAGGGAAGAGGAATATTGGTAATTCTGGTTATTTGGTGCTAATCAGACAGACAGAAGAATACCTCATACTGCTGACCAGTTCACCAAACATCTCCTTCTAGCAACAAACACTTGATGTAATTTCATAGAAAAGAAAGAAATCTGGAACTCTTGACAAATTATTAGTATTCTCTATATTTTCATATACTCTGCTATAATCATGGAGATGGACTGATGTTACATATTAATATAATTATATGTACATTTTAATGTAATTCAATAAGTAGGGCATACTATGTGCCAGGCATTGTTAGATACTGGAGATTAAAAATAAAAAAAAACATGGTGAATTTAGGATTACTTTTTTTTGGTGTGTTGTACTCTAATTTTACATATTGCAAAGTTATTAAAAATATTTCTTGAATAATGAATGACAAGGGGAGTTAATTGATTGGTTGCTGAACAAACAAGGTCCCAATGGGTTACTATTTGGATTCTTTCAAAATATTCAGTGTCATGTTTTAATGTGCTAGCAGCTTGCCACATGTCCAGGGCATTGGGCATAATAAATAAATATACCAACAGATAGGCTTAGAAATTTTAACCCCAGATAGGAGGAAAGGGAGGAGGTACTCACCTACTGTGGGCTATTTAGGATTTTTTTTCAATACTAAGAATATAAACTAGAAATCACTTTGGGGAACTTGCTTCACATAAACCACAGAATCTAATTCACTTTTCTCCTCTTGTATATATTAAGGAATCAGAATATATAAACATGTATAATAATATTATATATTAATATTACATAAAATATGTAGCATTTTATATATATATATGTGTGCACATACACACACACACACATATATACCCCAGGATTATTCTATTCTCTCAGGATATATAATATAATAGAAACCTCAAACCTTCTTCTGAATGCCACCAATTATATAGATTTTTATCTAAGATTCACCTTATTAAAGAATTTTTTTTATAGCATCTTTTACCTTAACTTATAGGCAAGCTAAAAAAGTATGCTTGTCACTGTTAACTTACATGAAATCCTAACATCAGCTGTTTCTCCCTTCCTTAGTTTGGTGGTCCTCTATTCCCAGGGGCTCACCATATTGATGCAAGATTTAGTGACACCTGATCACCTTTAATCCCACTGCAGCTGTTCAGAACTCCAGAGTTAAAGCCATCCACTAGCCTTAGCCTCCCCAGCAGCAAAGATTATAGGTCCAGACAAACCTCTTTCCAAATGGCCTAATGTTCAAACAAAGCTTTAGAGTCAAAAAAAAATGTTACCATCTCAGATCCTTAAGGAAGATTGTCTTCTGTCTAGTACTTCCTAGATCAAACCTAAAAATCTCCAGTTGTTGTCACTTGGACAAGGGAGTAGTTTGCTTAAATATTCATCCATTTACCTAACTCTTTCATCAAAGAAAAAAAAAAGAGCTGCAGAATAAGTGTAAGAGACCTAAATTACAACCTAGACTTCAGTAAAAGCCAAAGCAAGGAACAATCTAATCCCTGGAGTAATCCACTCCTAGTAGTATATGTTTTCAATTTTGAGCCCAATAGGAAATGTTTTGAATTAATGAGATATCCAGGAGTTGTGAGAAGCTTCATCATAAAAGCTTCATTTTTCTCTGTTTCATTTTCTCAAGGAATTTCAGCTTCTCTACAAGAGGAAAGAAAACATTGATATTAATAAAAACAATACAGGAGGGAAATCTGTTACATTGCCACTGGAGAGCTGTGATATAGACGCAACTTTTATTTGGAGAAATATGACTCCCTTTTCATTAATGTTCCCTTATTAAAATGACTATGTATATGTAGATATGTATATGTGCATATACATTTATATACACATACATGCACATTTTCCTCAACTGGAAACACATATCTGATTGCTTCTTATGGAAGAGTTCTAGTTTCAATACCATTCTGGGTTGCAATTTTAGCATCGCCAACCTTACATTTCCCAACACCAGTGTTTTTTTTTCAACAGTTGTAAAAGGTAAGCCTTCACATTAAAGGACTTGTCACTGCATCCTCTCTGAAATTAACACTCTTGGTTGTGAGTAGGCAAGCAAACCATGCCATGGAGAAAAATTAAATTAGGATACATCCAAAGAGTGAATTCAATTCAAGGTCTTATAACATGTTTTTTATACTATGCTGTGTCCTAGACATGAGAAGCACAGGCCACCAAAAGGGCATAAGAATTTCCGCTATCCATTAGGAAGCCGAATTAAAGGAAAAAGAAGACATTTGGAATAAGCTAACAGAATAATGTTTTTAAAAAATCACATAATCTGATAGAGTAAGTATAACATGCCTGATTTCCTTATGGATTTTTGGGGGGGCGTGGTTTGTTAGTTTAATGAACAAAAATTGCTTCCTATCTCTGATTTACTGACGGGGTGATTTTTCAGTTATATGCTGATACCACTATTGCCTACAGAATCTAGGTTGAAATGGCTAGCGCATGCATTACATTAATACTTCATGTAAAATCAATGTTTCAGGTACCAAAGGAGCCATATTTTCCCTCCATATGGACCTATTGTAATGAAATATATGACTCTCTCCTGCTTTGGCCAGATTTCCCTAAGTTAAATTACTTTGAAATCATCCTATAATATGAAAAGTTATTTAGAAGGGGCAGGAGTAGAGATTAATCTTATAAATCTTCCTTCCACAGGAAAATAGTCTTAAATGGAGAAACACCCACTATGGTGCTCACTTGAAAAACCATGCAAATTAGCACAGGCCCATAGGGCCAGCATGAAATGAATTAGCTTGTGGGCAAGTAAGTATTTTAATAAATGAGGAAACATCACTCACAGTACTTCCTGAGGCAATTGATGCTCGTTAGAATGAGAAACACTACCACTGGCATAGTGGGAAATGTGAACAGGATGGTAGGTAGATAAAATTTACTGTTGTCTGATCAGGTCTTTTAACCTATTCATGAGGCTATGCTCAAATCTCCCAACAGCACTCATGCCCAATGCAGTGTTCTTTTTCTTTTCTTCTTATAGGAATTCAATGAGACATTGCCTCATCTACCATCACAGTTTCATGTTCAGGTATTTCTGTTCAATTCATTTGGTTCAATTCAATAAGCATTTATTAATCATCTGCACCTTGGGAAACAATAGAGGAGAGAAAGATGAATGTATAAAAATAGCCATACTGCAAACTAGAGTATGAAAACCATGTAAGAGATATACAAACAAAGTTCAATGAAGGAATCCACTAAGGGGAAATTAAGAGGCATCACAGAAGGGGTAGCCCCTATGCAGGATCATGGAGCAGAGAGATGGGACCCAATAGAGATGGGAGTTACATGACCAGCAAGAAAGAGGACTACACATTTCCTCCCCTCTGCACTAATTCTAAAAAACTCCCCAAAAGAAAAATTATGTGCCATAAGTAAAAGAATTACAACTATCACCATAGACCGAAATACCAAGAATCCAGAGTAAGAGCCATATGAATTAACAGTAGCAAATGCTAATTCCTAATTTACTCTGCATACCCTCTCTCCATAATCTCCCATGGTCTATCAGGGAAAACAACAAAGAATACCTGCTTGTACTTTGGGATCCACTCAGCAATTTCCCTGCTGCTTCTATAGTCTTTGCTAGCATAATCTACCTCTGCCCTTACCTAACCATGCTGTGGAGAGAAGAGGAAGACCTTAACTGTCCACCCACTTCTAGAGAAGGGGCAGTAAATTCTGATGGGGAAGACAGTACTCAAGCTAGAGAACTAAAAAGCAGGAAACTGGAGCAGAGTTCTAATTTATGTGGGGAACTATACCAGGTTTGCAGGAAGGGGAACTAGCATCCAGCTGGATCCATTTCTCTTTCTCCAGAAATCACTTTGTCATGGACTAAGGCTAGTGAAAGATAATTTGCCTAACGTGGAAGGAGGATGAGATATCATTGTGGTTTATTCCCTCAGGAGGCAGGCCATTAAAAGAGGAATCAGAAAATAAGCAAAAAAATACCAGGAGAAAAAGACTAAAACCACGAAATGTCTCAAGAAGAAAACTCAGTTTTCTAGATAAATAATCTAGATAAATGAACAGAGAAGGTATTACTGATAAATGAGGAAAAGGCATCCAGGACATCTAAATTGCTGCAAGTTTCTCTGAAAAAGCATAGCAAAACAAACAATACCTGAAGAACCATGGAACCTGTGAATTCCCAAAAGGGTATGGAACTGCATCAAATATGTTCTAGAATGGGTGGAGGGAAATTAAAATCCTCAAAGAAATTAAAAGAGAAAAAAAATGACAGAATTTATAGCCCTCACAGTAGAAATAATTTACATATCAAAACTTGAATCCATGGTTAACAAATCTCTCCAAAGAAATGAATGAAACAAAGAACAACTGATTAGGAATTCAAATATACTAAAGTGAAAGACAATCTGAAAGAAGAGAAGCAAAAAGCAGTAACATTAAATCATATGATCTTTATAATGCAAACAAAACACTTTCATCTAGAAGACCAGAAAAGTAGAAACAATATAAGATCATAGGTCTCTGAGAAGAAAATAACAATTGAAAACAACAAAAATGATCTGAATGTTATAATGCAGAAACAACACAAGAAAACTACCCCATGTTTCTGAAAACAGAAAACAAAGTACCAAAAAAATAATTTACAGATTGTCTCCAGGAAAAAAAAATACCTCAAATGCTTTCAATGACAAACAAGAAATTCTACAAGCAGTCAAGACAAAGGCCTTCAAATATAAATGAAAAGGAAATTCTAACAACACAAGAGTCTTCTGTACCCAAAGAATAAACTGAAGAAAGTAATGGTATTTTGGAAAGCAAAGTAACTCAAAAGGCAGAACAAAATGACATACCCTATAAACTTGAGCTTAATCAATAAAAGAGAGGAATCTGAAGCATTACAACAACAACATGGACACCAGTAATTTTTTTTCTTGCAAACACTTCAAATAAAAGAAACAAAAATGCAAATACATTTAACTAAAATTAGGAAAGTTCAAAGAATTAAGTAAATCACCCCATCTCTAATTGTTTCTTGAAAAAAGACAATTAAATAGGGGGAAAAAACTAAAAAAAGATGTAGAAAGAGACTAAACTAGAAAGATAAGGCATAACCTACAAAAGCTGTCTTCTAGTTCAGTCTTTCGTGAAACATCAAATTTTGATTGTTCTATTTATGTTATGTCCAGACATATATTTTCATAATTGTAGGGGCTTTCCAGAGTGGGAAGTCATTCCACCCGTATAGCTCAACTACTCTTATATAACTAATAATCTTAGAGAGATCTCTGGGGCATTGAGAGATTAAATGGCTTTCCCCTGGTCATAAAACCAGTACCAAAGGCAGGATTTGAACTTAGATCTTCCTGATTCTAAAGCTGACCTTCTACACAGTATACCAGTACATCATCTAGTATATCACTACCTTTCATGTTTAGTAGCTCATGAAGTTTCATATTTAAAACTTTGATGGATCTTATATTTTATTATTGTGGGCACTCTCTCTGATACCATAAATCATAATCTATTCACACTTCATCATGTTATATACATATATGTACACACATATTGTGTATATATGTATGGCTAGTTTGTGGATTTTTTCCTTATACATTTGCTGTTTATCTCCAACTATACTGTAAGCTATTTGAGAGCAATGACTATATCATTTATTTATTTTGTCTTTTAGGGTATTTAACAAAATATTAGGCATTTAATAGTATCAATAAATGCACAATGATTGATCATGCTGGTGTTTCTTTGATTTCATAGGATTCAACCCATTTATACCTTACTGAAATCTTTGTAGATTGTGACTATAACCCAATACATTATCTATAATCAAAATGTTGTATCATCTGAAAACTTGATAAGTATACTACTTATGACTTTAAGTCATTAATTAAAGTGCTGAATTGGCCAAGGGCAAGGACAAACTCCTAGGTCATTCTGCTAGGTACTTCTTCCAGGTTGACACTGATACATTAATATCTAATTTTTAAACCTGGACATTCAACAAGTTTCACCTCCCCTTACATGTACTATCAATTTATCCACAAGACATAGTGAAAGTCTTCGTCAAAAATCTTTGCTGAAATGCAGGTATACCATGGCTATGATTTTCTGCAGACTGATTAGTCAGTCAGAAAAGATAAGGATACTTTGGCATGGTGGTTCATCCAGGACACCTCTTAGGGGCCAAGGAACTACTGAGCTATGTGAGAAGGGAGCTGTGGAAGAGGGTCATTGGCCCTACAGTCATCTAGGAGCAGAAGACCTGGCTCAAGGCAAAGTTGGCTCTTTTCCCAACCTCCACTCTCAAAGCCTGCAATCAATATATAACCTGCCATTTTGTTACCAAAATATATCCATCAAATTGAATTTTGAGAGTTAGGGGGTGTACTGGAAAGTTACTCTCGTTCTAAATTCCTTGAATGCATCTGGTTTCAACTAGCTTCGTATTAGGATCACATAAGATAACGTATGTAAAGTGCTTTGCAACTCTTAAAACAATATATAAATGCTAGAACTATTATTAACTTGATAACTTATAGATGACTCCTGGGGCATGTTCCAGTTTCCTCTACCCATTTGAAAGTGATTCTTGTTCAGTCACTTTAGCAATATTAATGGATAGCATTTTGTGGAGCTTTATGGTTTGCAAAGGGCTTTACAAATATTATCTCATTTTTATCCTCACTAAAACCTTGAAATATAAGGGTTTTTATTACCCTATTTTACAGATGAGGATGCTGAGGCAGAGAAAAGTTAAGGGACACATCCAGGGTCACATAGCTAGGATATATCTGAGGCTAGATTTGAACTCGTCTTCCCAATTCCAGGTCCAGCACGATACCTACCTAACTGTCCCTCATTTTATCCCAAAATAGAAGGAATTGTCTGCACTTAGTCTAAAGCCAGGGGCTCTTAACCATTGTGTGTGTGTGTGTGTGTGTGTGTGTGTGTGTGTGTGTGTGTGTGATAGACCCTTTTGGCTGTATGGTAAAACCCATAGACCCCTTTCCCAAAATAAGATTTTTCAATGCATGAATAAAAAGTAGATGATTACAAAGGAAACTATTTGTACTGAAAAAATATGTAATTTTTCACCATCCTAATTCACATACCTCAAATGAAGAACTCCAGTCCTAAAACCCCAAAACTTATCGAATTAAAATACATAAAGGCAGCGGGGTTGTTTTAGTGCCAGCACTACACTCGACTCCATTTACAATTTGCCGGTCCATCTCCAGCCTCTCTCCACTTTAACTCATCTTTCAAACCATCTCGAGATTTGTTTTCCTTTCATCACGTTGCTCCTTTAGTCATGAGCCTGTCTTGGCTCCCTGTTTTTTATCACAGCAAGTATAAACTCTGACCATAATCTAGCCTAGCCAATCTATGCAAACAATTTATGACTATCCCAGACACAAAGTCTCCCCTCCAGTCAGAGTGGTCTCCTTGCTGTTCTCCCCAAAACACAATATTCCCTCTCAATTCCATGACTTTTCCATCCTCTAACTCCAGTGTTTTTCACCAGCCTATCTTTGACTACTGCAGCACACATCGAAATAATTTTCTTTTTTCAACTCCTAGAGTACTTTTTGGGAAGGAACCAAATATTGAACATCTTATGATATACTTTCTTTTCTTGGTCTATATTGTGCAACTTAGCATTTGATTATAGTGACAAAAGAGTCAGTGGTTATGTATAAGCGCACACATGTGTACACACATGTAAGCATATGCATGTATGATGGTGTGCATGCATAAACATATAGTTACACACCCAAAAGCATGTACATGTGTGCACACATACATATGTATTTATGTACCTATATATACATATATGTACACACATATTGTGTATATATGTATGGCTATTTTGTTGATTTTTTCCTTATACATTTGCTGTTTATCTCCAACTATACTGTAAGCTATTTGAGAGCAATGACTATATCATTTATTTCTTTTGTCTTTTAGGGTATTTAGCAAAATATTAGGCATTTAATAGTATCAATAAATGCACAATGATTGATCATACAGGAAGACTATGGGGAACTCCTTATGTGAGAAATGCTTCTACCAGATCAAAAACAATGTACGATTTAGTAGATAAATCTCAGGGAATTCCCTGAGGCATATAAAATTTGAGTAACACAGCAAAGATCTCAGAGTAGTAAGTGTCAGAGGAAGGATTTAGGCAGAGTGGATAGAGTGTTATGAAGCCAGGAAGATCTAATTTCAAATTCTGCCTCAGATACTTATTAGCTGTGTGGTCCTAGTCAAGTCATTTAACCTCTGTCAGCCTCACGCTCCTTGCTTCCAAAATAATAGTCTGATTTCAGAAACTTAGTAGTTGTGTGAGTCTGGGCAAGTCACTTAACCCTATTTGCCTCAGTTTCCTCATCTGTAAAATGAAATGACAAACCACTCCATTATCTTTGCCATGAAAACCCCAAATGGAGTCATGAAGGGTCAAACATGACTCAAAAATGACTGAATCAAATACATATTTTTTTTAAAGCAATTGGGGTTAAGTAACTTGCCCAAAGTTACATGGCCAGTTTTGTGTGTGTGTGCATGTATGTGTGTGTGTGTGTGTGTGTGTGTGTTAAGTATCTGAGGCAGGAACCAATCCTGGGTCCTCCTGAATCCAAGGCCGGAGCTCTTAGTCACTATGCCGCCTAGCCACCCCTCAAATACATATTTTAAGTGGAAAAGCCAGGAATGAACCCAGGGGTTCCTGACTTGAAGCCCAGGACCCTATCCATGACATAATTAGTGCCAAATTCAAATGGAAACAGGCTGTGCCAAAGGCCATGCACTGAACCATACATAAGGATCCCTGTGGAGTGTCCATTGACTTAGAAAATCACATACTAACATTATTAAATTGTTATATTTTTATTTATTTTGCTATTTCCCAACTACATTTTAATCTGGTTCTGGATGCACTAGGGAAGTTTGACACCACTTTCCCATACCACCTTGCCCCTGGTCAAATGGTTATTTTTTTTTTTAAAGAGAATTTCAAAAATTCACCTATGTGTATCATGTTAACTCTGTCAGGTCCCTGAAACATGTTTTGATAAAACTGCACTAAATGAGGAATCAAATTACACCATAACACAAGTATCATTATAAATATACTCAAAATCTGATGTAATCTTAATATATTATAGGCAATGGAGTTTTGCCAAGTCAGGATACTAACTAGTATCTCAGCAATGTTATCTTTTTTTTTTTTTTTTAAGCAATTGGGGTTAAATAACTTGCTCAAGGTTACACGGCCAGTTATTTCTGGGTGTGGTGTTAAGTATCTGAGCCCAGGTCATCCTGAGACTGGGGTTGGTGCTCTTACTAAGCTGAGCCACCTAGCTACCCCTAAGCAATTGGGGTTAAGTAACTTGCTCAAGGTTACATGGCCAGGTGTTTCTGGGTGGGTGCTAAGTGTCTGATCCTGGATTTGATCCCCAGGTCATCCCGACTCCAGGCCAGTGCTCTTACTTGATGTGCTACCTGGCCGCCACCCCTCAGCAATGTTATCTTGATAACACTTGTACCTGATGTTATCCAGGACAATGTAAATTCCTTGAGGGTAGCTATTGTCTGAGGAATGTGTTTTGTTTTGTTTTTTTTCTTTCAGTATCACCAGAGTCTGGCCCTGTGCCTTGCTCATGAGCCAGGCCTTGAATCATAGAGTCATAGCTCTAGGACTTGAAGAAGCCAAATCCAACCCCCTCATTTTAGAGATGAGGAAACTGAGGCCCAGGAAGGTTAAGTGATTTGCCCATGATCATACAGATAGTGAAATCAGAAAAGCAGACCATCTCTATTGAGAAGCGGTGATCTTTCTACTGTACCAAAGCACAGTTGAATATAAGAAATGGCTGAAAATTTCTAATGAATTAAAAGTTTTATGTCATAAACTATGAATAATAAAATTGTTAAACTCACTGGCAAAAGTAGCCACTGCAGAAGAAAATGCTGTGGCTGCCATTTTAAAAGACACATAACATGATAATCAGTCATTTGGAAGTTGAACTCAAAGTATTGGATCATATGACTGACAGAGTTGGTCTAGTATATTTATTTGTCTTCTAACTTTAATTTGTGGTCCCTAAAACCATATATTTGGTTCTTCAATCTGTGATCCAGAATTTCTATTATTACTGTCAATATACCAGTCAGTTCTGCTAGTCTACAAAAAGAAATGCCAAAGTGAATTGGTGACCACTTCCAAGGAGTGTTAAAGTCTCTCTAGCAGCATTTTCTTGGCAGTTGGTGGTACCGTGGATGAAGTTAGGAAAACATGACTTCAAATCTGGCCTTAGACACTTACAATCTGAGTAGTCCAGGGCAAATCATTTAACCTCAGTTTCTTCAACTGTAAAATGGGGATAATAACATCTGCCTCATAGGATTGTTGTGAAGATTAAATGGAATAATATTTGCAAAAAGTGCTTAGCACAGTGCCTGGCATATAGGCATTATAAAAATACTTATTCCCTTCCCTTCTTTTCCCCCTTTGAATTAAGAAAAATTATAGACAAGTCACTGAAAAGAATGGTTTGTTCATTTTATGACTAAACACATTCTTAAAACAACATTTTGAACTATAGGGTAACCTTTTAATGTATAATGTTGAATCATTGAGAAAAAGAAAGAAAAAATGAGAGTTGTGTTTTTCAGTTTGTTTAGAAAACATATACGTCTGTTTGTTTTTTTAATTTTAAATCGAAAATAGTTGAGGAACAATTTGACCTATGAAAGTAATACAAAGGAATTGAGTAGGGAGGTTGTTTGGATTGTTAAATTTTTATTATCCAGAAGTTATCTCTATCATTCCACTTGATGTGGAAAATTTATGGGGAGACATGGATGTGAATCAAACAGGATTCATGTTTATGAATAGGTTGCAATCCTCATTGTTAGAGAACATACCCATATTTTTGTAGCATGTTGGAGTATGGAAACAAGTAGGCAAAGCACACATTTTGGCCTTAGATCAATATAGGCTGCCAACATGGTTCATTCTAAAGACAATAGGACTGGTTGGGAGAAGGGGAGAACTGGTTACAGGCATAAAATGTCCTCAAATATTACCAAATGTCCACTTCACTGTGTTCTTATGAGAATGACTTCAGCTATTTCTATTTCTATATTCTTAAAACTAATTGGAGGGATTATAAATCATGGATTAACCCACGGCAATCAACCTACTAAAAAAAGAAATCAAATGGTAGGCCACATACTACATACATGTATCAACAAAAATACATAGCATTTGGATGTAAAGTTTATTTAAGTTTAAATATAAATGCTGTGGAAAGCAGGATATGTTTCCTACAGTTCCTATGAGTTCTCTGAGAATGGCATTTCTCTCCTGAGTAATTTATAAACTATTATTCCCTATTGCAAGAACATTGGCAGACATGACAAGAGAGTGGCTCCAATTTTCATTTTAATACAGATGGAGAAAGTCCAGGAAATGCAGAAATGCTATTTTCCATGAAGCTGAGATGGGAGGCTAATTCCTACATGTATGTTTTTAAAATCCTACAAAAAATATTGATTCATTCCATTTTTTTAAAACCTGCCTCCTGAAGAAATGCATGTATTACTGGTTCAGAAATATTCTTTAAACTGTCTTAGAAGCAGGTATGAATTTCCTAAGAGGTAAATGTGCACAGGACATTTTTTAGAATAAATCAATTCTATACTCCCATCTTGGTAAATTTATAAACTGTAACATAAAAATGTTGCAAATCTTTGATCAAGATTAAAAATCAAGTAAGCGGTGCATACTTTCAAGGATCCAGTAGATTTCTACATCTACAATAAGCCTCTCTGGAGCTCCTTAAAATAGACTAACTCCTGAAACAAGATACTGCTACATTGATGGCTGCCTAGACACCATTCTATTTTAGTATGTGTCACGAAGGCTTTGAGGAATATTAAAAATAAATGGCAGTAACTAGGTAAGACCAAGCTAGGCTACTGTGACTTCCCGCTGAATTGTACTGCATATAAAAATGAAATCTCTACCCATATCTACATTTTAAACAATGGCTTATCTTTGTCCCACTGTCTCTGCTCAACAATTTATAAACTTGGTTTGCTGATTACACTTGTCTGGACAATAGGCCCTGCTGGTAATGGTCCATAAAATGTATGTGTGCTTTTGATGAGCTTTTAACTGATCGAATGACTAGTTTTGCTTTAATTAAGAGACAAAATTCAGCAAATTAAAGAATACACCAAGGACCTAGAAAATCCAGAAGGTATTTCCCTGAGAAAAAAGCAAACAACCCCCATAATTTTATTATTCATGTTGGGGAAATGGAGTTGGGGGTATTTATTTTCATTGTGTTTTATTTTAGGAGGTTTTTTTCTCAGCTTAAACCCTCCCTTGAGGCTTACTATTTTTAAACCTCTTGAATGAAAATGTTGAAAAATGGTTTAATCTTACAGAACAGGTCAATATATTTAGCTAGCTATTAAGATTTTATAGCCACAAACCATTATTAAACTATTCACAGGGCTAATAAGCATTTGACAACTTATTAATTATTAAATTAAGCACATTCTCAGAATCCCTAAATTTAGCATTCCAGATGAATAATTCACACATTAAAATAACCAACAAAGGTTCAACTGCCTTGCATGGTATTCATTTTTCATACAAGAAAACTTTATTAAGTATATAAAACACAGCCCTGGAGAAAAAATCTGTAAGGGTTACATTAAGGATATATCATGTGTGGAATTTAGTTTAGCATTCATTCACTACATTGGATAAAAAGATCAGAGACTAGATTTGAAAGGGACCTAAAAATCATCAGATTCAAGTCTTTTCCATTTCACAAATGGAGAGACTAAGTCCCTAAAGGAGGAAGTAATTTGCCCTAAATCAGAGAGCAAGTTTTAGAGTTAATATCTGAACCCAGTACTTATAGCTTACAATTCTTCAAGCAAAAGTAATACTTAATAATATGCTATGATCTTCCACCATTCATCTTTCCATTACCTTTTGAGTCATTTGAAAATAAAGTGGTACTCTATTATTCACAGCCACAGAAGATCACTGGGAGAACACTTGGGTTTTTTTTTTTTCTGGGTTGCTGTGTTTTGTTTTTTTTTTTTAAGTTTTTTTAAGGGCTTTTGAAGCAAAGAATTGCTTGAGATCTTTACAGTGTTGCTCAAAGGTGATCTTCACCATTTTCTTCCTCCTGCTCAGTTTTGAACTTTTGTCCATCCATAGTGCCTAGCCAAGATCTATATACCCAAATGGACTAACTCAATGAGCATCTTGTCGTTCGTGTAATAATCCAGGTTTCATTCTTCATCCACTTGACTTTTCCTATATAGATTACTAGGTAAATTTCTTCTGCGTAAGCATATATTTTACTTAGTGAGATACATGCTGTAGTATGGTACAACTGCATATGATCAACATAATAGCATTAGTAAACAGTATTATCTGAAGAACCATGTATCCATAGAAAATTCTTTTTCCATTTGGACTTTGTACAGGACATCTTCTAAGACACTGTGGAACAACTTTGGTAAAGATATCTCTCTGTGTTTTTTGCCTTAATACAAGTCATCAGATTTTTTCAAAGCTAAATAAATATAATTTTGCATTGCTGTTATGTCACATAATTAATTCTTGGGAGTTGAAGACCTGGGAGCATATGAGGACTAATAAGAAGTGTATTTTTATTAGATGGAGAAACAGTGTATATGAGCGTGAATTCATATTGGAATTCAAGCTAGAAGTTGCATGTAGCTACACAAATTGATTAACTATAGGACAGAAAGAATTAACCTTCTATATATGACATATATTTTATGTTATCTTATAAACAATAACCAAAAATCTTCCAAATTAACAATACTTCAATGTCTCTATTGATATAATCACCTGAGGTGACAGATGGGGGGGGGGGGAAGGAGGGCAGCAGAATGTCTGTAATAGGGTAACATGAATATGAAAAGAATTTCTGACTTCATCAACAGATCTCCCAGTGTGTAAATTCCCTCCAGCAAAGAAGACTGCAACACATACACACACACACACACACACACACACATATATATACATATATCATCTATTAGATAAATTCTAAAGAATTGCCTGAGGCATAAAGATATTAATCTAATTAATTGCCTAGGGTTACAAACATAGTAAGAGTCAAAAATTTGAACCTAGGTTTTCAGAACTATAAGCCTACCAACCTATTAATTATATTAGGCTACTTTTTTTTTTACTGGGTTAATTAAGCTGTTTCACTATTATTAAAACAATCTTACAGTCCTGGTACAGATCCAATTTAGTCATAATGATTCTTTTTTTATATTATTCTTGTCTGTGCAAAAATTTTATTTAATATTTTATAATCTAAATTCATTAGTGGTCTATAGTCCTCTTTCTCTGCTTTATCCCTCAAAGGTTTAAGTATCATTACCAAAAATTTTCTCATATAAATTTTTTGAATATTATTAAGAACAATTCAAATCTACAAAATTGTTATATTAATAATCAGTAATGAGGGCTTTCATAATAATGTTAGAAAAAAACTGACTCTTGAAAATTGGATTTTAGAGCAAAACACATCTTTATAGTCATCAACAGATAAATGAATTGAATTCAAGCTTTTGTTATGCTGACTTTAAAAAATTTGTTGGGACAGCTAGGTGGTGCAGTGAATAGAGCATGGGCCCTGAAGTCAGGAGGACCTGAGTACAAATCAGACCTCAGATACTTAATACTTACTAGCTGTGTGAACTTGGGTAAGTCACTTAATCCCAATTGCCCTGCCTTTGCCCCTCCAAAAAACAAACAAAAAACTTGTTTTAATAAAGCAAAAATCATGCAGTAAAAGCTCTCCTCTCATGAAGTGTGACATAAGTTAAAATCGTAGAAGATCCTCTGAAAGATGCAACAGTGAAGTCGATGCCCATACATCTGAGTGTGGTTGAACAAAGTATAGTATGTTAATGTAAGATAAAATTACATCACAAATGATGAATATGAGGAATTCAGAGAAACATGGCAAGATCTGTATAAACAAATGCAGAATAAAGTTAGCAGAACGATGGGACAACATAATAGACAACTACAGTGATATAAGTTAAGAAGAACACTAAATGGAAGGAAGCTAAATGGAATAGCTCTAATAACCAGTCTTGGCCCCAGGGAACAGATTATTTACTCTCTTGTCTTGGTTACAGGGAGGAAGAATTGCATATATGGACTGTCCCAAATACTGCCAGACACAATCATTGCATCAGTTAGCTTTGCTTACCAATTATTTTGTATTATAGGGAGTATTTGATAGTTCAATAAGATTAGGAGGAAGTATATTAAAAATAACTGTAATGTAAAAACAAAAAGCATTAATAAAAATTTAAAGGCATACTAATAAATATCTTTTTATGACACTGATTATAAATATCAAGTTATTCATAAGATAGAGATATTTTCCAAAATAGCACACAGCCCAAAGGGAAGATGAATCACCTCTTCATGGCTAGTCTTGTTTTAGATACCATGATGCTGATTACATAAAGCCTCAGAACATAACAGAGCCTTCTAAGTGAAAGCCAGGATGACATAAAAAGCCTTCAGCATAACTATTCAAACAGGAAAAACAGAATGGATAGATAACCTACAGAGTTTATCCATTAGTACTTATATTTTAGACATCCAGTTTAGATTAACAATGACATGGAACCAAAATTAAATAAAGAAAAGTGGAACAGAATACACTTAGTAAATTGCATAGTTATTTTAATGACTCCCCAATCTGTATCCTAATATAAAGCTCAATCTTTTTTAATATTACTATTCTCTCAATTATGTTATATTACTATGATGCAGGAAAGTCACAAGTATATACTACCCAAAACACAATGCACAGAGAGTATAAATAGGCTATAAGCATATTGCTAATGAAGAATTGTGTTAAGAAATGATGAGCAGCATGTTTTCAGAAAAACTGGGGAAGATATATATGAACTGATGCAAAGTGAAGTGAACAGAACCAGGAGAACATTGTACACAGTAACAGCAATATCACACAATGATCAACGGGGAATGACTTAGCTATTCTCAGCAATATAATGATACCAGATAATTGTCCAAAGGATTCATGATGAAAAATGTTATCCATCTCCAGAGAAAGAACTGATGGAGTCTTAAAGCAGATTGAAGCATACTTTTTTTTTCTTTATTTTTCTTGTCTTTTTTTGGTCTGCATTTTCTTTCACAGTATGACTGATATGATCAAACGTTTGCATGACTACATATGTATAATCTATATAAAACTGTCTTCTCAAGAAGTAGGGAGGGGAGGGAGAAAAGAATTTGGAACTCAACATTTTTAAAGACTAATGTTAAAATTTTTTATATGTAATTGAAAAAATTAAAAAACATTAAAAATTGTGCAGAAGTGGCACAAAGCATTTAATTAAAGAAATGTATGACAGGTAAAGGAAGAGTGGCAGACACATAGTAAGAAGCAGAGGGGACAACAGGGGACAGCCCACATTCTCCATTAGCATATAATATTTTTGGAACAATAAATGGACCCTTCTGCTAGAGACAAGCACAGGAGGATATGACATGGGACAAGAGTCCCACATGATGAAGTGTGAATGGATTATGATTTATGGTATCAGAGAGAGTGCCCACAATAATGAAATGTAAGATCCATCAAAGTTTCAAATTATAATTTGCACAGTTGCAATTAATTTGTATTTTCATATTTTGAATCTGCTTTCTTCACTCTGCATTGCTTTATATGTCTTCCCATATTTTTATATTCTTTGTATTTATCATTTTTATGGTACAGTACATCCCATTACATTCATATACCACAATTTGTTCAGCCATTCTTCAAACATTGGCTACATGATCCTATACCCCTTACATTATTGTAATGAGCAGCATTTCCTATAATTCAATAGAAGCATTGCATTTAAATAATGAAAGCATAAATATAACAGAAAGATCCATTTGAGAAATGAACTTGACATATCCTGAAAGCTGACCCCATCCAGAATATTTGCTTCTACAACATCCAGTTTATCTTCCCAAATAAAACTACATTCTAGATATATGGGGGAAGGTAGGGGATGGGGGGTGGGGGTGGGAATAATGTGTACTGAATACATTTTTGTAGCTTCATCTCGCCTGCCCTCTGTCTCTAGCTCAATAGTGCAGTCAAGGCTAAGTGGCTAGAATGTCGTAGCCAGTTCATAAATGTGCACTTAAAATGTAAATAAATCCATATCGATATTATTCTCTATACAGAAATCATTTATAAGCAATAGTTGCATTTTACTACATTGGAACACTTAACAGGGAAAAAATCTTTTGTTGTGTGATGAACTAGAGTCAATTAAATATTTTTTTCTTAACCACTTTCTTTTTTTTTTCCTTTTTAAACACAAGGTACCAGTCTAGCAAAAACCACAGACTGAAAATATGTGCCCAGGGTTCTGTGGCTTGTTGTGATATCTATCAATCAGTCACTAAACATGTATTAAGCACCTACTATGTGCCAGGCACTGTGCTATGAGCCAGGGATACAAAAAAAAGGCAAAAGAAACTCCTTCCCCGGGGCGGCCAGGTAGCACAGCGAGGCAGAGCACCGGCTCCAGTGTCAGGACCACCTGGAGATTGAATCCCGGGCTCACACACTTAGCACCCACCCAGAAACACCTGGCCGTGTAGCCTTGAGCAAGTTACTTAACCCCAATTGCTTAGGGGCGGCTAGGTGGCTCAGCGAGTAAGAGCACTGGGCCCAGAGTCGGGATGACCTGGATCAAATCCGGGCTCAGATACTCAGCACCACACCCAGAAATAACTGTAACCTTGAGCAAGTTACTTAACCCTGATTGCTTAAAAAAAAAAGTCCTTTCCCTTTTGGAATTCACAGTCTGGGGATATGTATGCGCTGTCCCTGAAGCCTGTGCTCCTGTTAATTACTCCACATTGATGCTGGTAGTGACTCCACAACAGAGACTACTTCTCATTATCTGATCACTACTAAAAGTGGCTAGCCCAAGGACATCTTCACCAGCATCAAAAATCACAATGGTACTGGTGACCTGACTGGCTCCCTTTCTCAGCTTTATGGGAAAGTAACTAACTGCACAGCAGGAATTCTATGATTGCACTGCTCATATGTTTTTTCAGAACCTTGTCTCACAGGAACCTCTATCTCTAAATTTTCAAGGATTGTTTCCTCTGTTGACTGTTTGAATCTGTGTGCCTTCCTCTGAGTGAGTGTCATTAGTGCTGCTACAAGAATAACACCTGAAATTTATATGATATTTTAAATTTTATAAAATACTTCATAAACATTATCTAGTTTGATCCTAACAAAAATGTAAGTATTTCTATTTTGCAATTCAGGAAACTGTAATTAATCTGAATTATCTGTATTAATTAACTAATCTGTAACTTAATCTGAAAGATTAAGTAATTTGTTTCACACAACTAGTAATTGTCAGAAACAGCTGAATTAAAATCCTCCTGATATTTAGTCCAACATTCATTTCATTACAATATACTACCCATAATAGAGAGAAATATGTTGAGTCTTATGTTCCTGGAAGAGCAAAGGACCTCCCTTCTTTTCCAGAGGAAGGGGATACCAGTTTGTGCCTGACTGTGGGTGACAAGAAATAGTAGCAGAAATGGCCTGAGTTGGCCATATCGAAAGGAAAGGTTTTTTAGGGAGAATTTTTTGGAGAATTTACCCCAGAGTAAGTTAACTACCCTATTGTCTTCAAGGACATATTGATCACAGGAAAATAGATGAGGAAGAAGACAATACCCTCCTATACAGTATTATACATTCCATACCCCAAATCACTATTTCACTAATGTGATATATTTCATCCTTCTTAGGATTCACATGTTACATGAAATGCCTTCCTTTCTTGCAAATAAACTTAATCCATTCCTTGTTATCATTTCTTACATTGGGGATGAAGTAATCATATTGTTGGTAAATCTCTTTGATTTAAAAATCTCCCTGTATAATGATAATAATCCAAGTTCCCTTCTATTCTAAGTCAATATAGTTTGATAAAATACAGTGTTTATTTATGTTGAAAAAAAAACCAAAAGCATGGAAGGCTTTTTGATCATTACTGTGATTACATTCATTAATGTAATCAAAAACATATCTAAAACCAAGAGTTAGCATTATTTGTAATGGAGAAAAACTAGGGTGTTTTTTTTTCCATTACAAATGGGAATGATGGAAAGGATTCCCCCTCTCGATTGTTATTTGACATAAGCTTAGAAATACTACTGTAACTGGCAATAAGGCAAGAGAGTGAAATTAAAGGTATAAATACTAAGAAAGAGATTAAATTTTCCCTTTTTTGGGAGATCATGTGATGGTATACTTAGGAAAACCTGGAGATCACAGAAGAAATGAATTAAGATGAATAGTTACTTCAGTAAAGGAGGCAAAACAAATCCTCAGACATCCTAAGCATTGCTATACAGTACTAAATGAAACAAAGAAATAGACCAGGAAAAAATGATAAAAGAAATTCAATTCAACTGAACTACAAAATACATAAAATATCTGGGCACTAACTACTATAAGAAAGTGTTTTTCAAGTTTGGGGGCATGCTGTGGCCTTGTGCTAATTCCCAGAGCTTTAGATTTTTCTTGTTTCATTTTCAACTATGATTGTTTGGCAAAGAGAAAAGTCAAACAAATATTTCAAAAGGTTCACAAATGACAAAAAGACTTGGCATTAAAAAAATGTATTGACCCCTAGTTTAGAAAATTCCCCTAAAATCCTGGCCTTTCTGAATAGTTTCTATTCTTTAGACAGTTGCATCATAAATGTTCTCAGTTATGTTTCAGTTTCATTCACTGCTGCTCTGTAAGATTTCAAAGTATGTTTTGTGTCCAGTCAAAAAGTACATATTAAATGATTAGAATTTGCCAGGCACTGTACTAAGCACTAGGAATGCAAATACAGCAGAAAATCCCTCAAGAAGCTGACATTCTAAAACACTGAAATGGAGAGCATGGAAAGAGGAAAATATATATGGGGGTGGGGGGTATGGCAGTAGAAAAAGTCCAGAGAGTGGGGAAAGAGGAGCCTAGAAAGGAATGAAGACATGACTGACCTGAGTGCTTTCCTTAAAATGGGAGTTCTGGAAAGAACCAGCCAATGAGAGAAAGGTACCACAAGGGAAAAATTAGGAAACAATTTATTGTTTATTAGCTAGTTCAGGATGGGGAACCCACATGTGACCCTCTAGGTCCTCAAGTGGAGCCTTTTGACTGAATTTAAAGTAAGGGTTCTAATTGTGGACCTAGAGGGTCACATGTGGCCTCAAGGCCAAAGGTTCCCCACCCCAATCTGGCTCATCTAGTTCATATCAGCCTCCATTTCCCTAAATACATACACTTTCACTTGTATTTGAATATACAAAAAAACCTTTTTTTCAGCAAGGTGCCACAGAGTCATATTTAGTTGTTTGCTTTCTGGATCCCATAGTCCTGTTTCCGTGTTCCTTGGCTACCACATTTCCTGCCTTGAGGTGACCCCCTCTCTCATACTCAATACAAATTCAGAGTATAGAACAGACTACTATTAAAACAACCATATGACATATTCCAATAAGTGATTCTGCTTTCTGATCATGTAAAAAACAGACATCCCTTTTCCCCAATTATGAATAATCTTCCAACCGAACACTTAGCTCAGGTACTTGTTTTCTGTCTACTACTTTTACATATTGTCTATAACAGTTATCTTTGTTGGTATCTTATTCCCACTTAAATGTGAGTTACTTGAAGGGAGGACCTAACATCTTATCTAAATCCCTCATCATCAGTACTTATTAAAATGCAGTCTATACAATAGGAATTTAATAAATGACTATTGACTGCTTAAAACATGCAGTGAAGTAAGGTGGAAAACAGGAGAAAAATATTTTTTAGCGAGATTTATGGTTATTACTTGGAGAACAATATAGGAAAATATTTTGATCTTACATGTACAATGGCATCAGAGATCAGAGGATCTGGATTTGAGAACCTGCTACATTTATCATTGTATGACCTTGGTCAGGTCACTTCAACCTACTTGGGTCTCGGTTTCTTTATTCAAAAAACAAAAGTTAGTCTAGATGCACCTTTCAGATGTAAATTATATCAAGTTTTATGCCATATTCACACATGTGTATGTGTGTATGAAAACACACATTTCTGAACATATTATTTTTTTACTTATTGGTCTTAGTGTCTTACAAAATGAAAGGGAGCAACGTTTCTTTTCTTTTCTTTTTTTCCCCGAACTTTAAAATCAAAACAATACTACTGATTAAATGAACACTGCTTTGTAAAGTACACACCACTAAACACTCAAACAAAAGCTATTCAAAGAAGACATGGTCTTTGTCACACAGACCCTACCAGAGGAGTTTCATTACTCAGAGTTCATCTCTCTTTTAGCAATTTTTTCATTAACACTGCTCTAGTTGTATATATTTTTCTTTTGGATCTCTTTATTTCATGGCCTATTAGTTCATACAAACCTTCAAAAGTTTCTCTGAAGCTCTCATATTAGTTATTTCAGACTGCACAGTAATATTCCATTTATTTTCACACACCATAGTTGGTTCCATCATTCTTCAACTGCTAAGCACCCACTTTGCTGTCACAAAGGGTGCTTCTATGAATATTCAAGTATGTATTAGACTTTTGTTTCTATCTATGACATTTTGAGATACACACCCTGTAGTGAGATTGCTGGGTCAAAGGTTACAGGCAGTTTATGTACATTTTTCTTGCAGAATTCACTTCATTCTCTGTGATAACCTGGGGAATAAGAAGGAATTTTCTGAGTCCCTTTAACTTCACTTAGATGAGTATATATTTTGAGCATAGATAATAATAATTATGTATGGGACAGGTAGGTGGGAAAGTGAAGACAATGCTGGGCCTGGAATCAGGAAGACCTGAGTTGAAATCAGACCTCGGATACTTTCTAGCTGTATGACCTTGGATAAGTCACTTAACTGTTGTTTGCCTCAGTTTTTTTCATCTGTAAATGGGGATGATAATAGTACCTACCTCCCAGCATCGCTGTAAGGATCAAATGAAATAATCATAAAGTGTTTAGCACCTAGTAAATGCTATATAAACATTAGGTTTTGATATTATTATTAATTACTTGGCTATGGAATAAGGGCAAATATCACATGCTCTATACAGGTTATTGAAAATTCACCCCTGTGAAAGATCTTCAGTCCTTTGTCCTTGCTTATTCCCCTAAATATTCTAACATTCTAATACAATCAGGATCCACTCAACTCAGCTAATTCTGTAGCCTCAGTTTCATAGGTTGATCCCAGGGACATCTCAAGTACTGAAGCACCAGGTGGTGTGTGTTTGTTTGGGGAAAGTTGATCACAGAAACCCATTATGACCTTGCTTTAAGGTATATGCACTGATGTTGTTCAGTCATTTTTCAATTATATCCAACCCCACTTGGGGTTTTCTTGGCAAAGACACTGGACTGCTTTACCATTTCCTTCTCTAGCTCATTTGACAGATGAGGAAACCGAGGGAAACAGGGTTAAGTGACTTGCCCGGGGTCACAGAGCTAGTGTCTGAGGCTAAATTTGAACTCAAGAAGAGGAATCTTCCTGACTCCAGGCCCAGTGCTCTATGCTCTGAATCACCCAGATGCCCCAGTGCAGGGAACATGTAATCCCAGAGTTTTTGAAGATGATTGTAGACAGATATTAGACAACTGGGTTACTGACCACCTTGCCAGTGCTGTTTAAGTGCTACCTTTTTCAAGTCTTTCCCTTTTCCTTTTTTTAATTCACATTTTTATTTACATAAATCTACATGTTTTACATGCAGCTATCTAAGTGTGAAGTTACTTTTATTGATCTTCCCCTGCCCTAGGCTTAGAACACTACCTTCTTCTCTATAAAGTAGAAGAAAAAAAGACAGTTGTTGCTAACCTACTCTGATTTTGAAGTTCCAAAAGAAGCTTCAAGTTGGATGAACTACCCTAACCCTCTGAACCCTGGAAAGGAAAGCAGCATAGTATAACTGGAAAGGCCTGTGGTCCAGCTACCACTCTTGGCTCTGCCATTTAATAGATACCTTATTTTCGTGTGACTCAGTATCTCCATATTCTTTTTTTTTTTTGCTTTTTGGAGGGGGAAGGCAGGGCAATTGTGGTTAAGTGACTTGCCCATGATCACACGGTCACACGGTGTCTGAGGCACATTTGAACTCAGGTCTTCCTGACTTCAGGGTTGGTGTTCTATTCACTGCGCCACCCAGCCACCCCTCCATAATTTTTTAAAAGGTATTAAACTATATAATCTAAACCTCAAGTTCAAGGAGGACCAGTACCTCTGGTATGAGGACTTGCTGAGCCCTTTTCTAGACCTTTGGTGTCTTGCTGGCATTCAACTCTCACCTGTGGCTCGAAGAAGTTGTAGTAGAAGCAACAGCCACACCCCAGTAAACCATCTCAGCAGATGGGCTAACCCAGGTTGAGAGTAACCAATGGACCTGCGAGTTAGCAGGGTGTCTACACCACGTATGGCTTCCCCCAGTAGCATGGTCAGATGAGAACCATTTGGTCCAACAGCCATGAACACACCTGAAGAAGGCACTGCAGAGCCCCAAGAGCTTGGTCAGACATCAAAGCAGTCAGGGTCACCCACTGCATCTTGGACAGCGCCAGTCATCCTGACTTTTGTCTTGCCACTGGATTTTGATGACTCTGGAAGAGAGAGTGATGCTGATGACTTTGTGCAACTCTACGTCACTTACATCCAATTCATGCATGAGTCAAGACATCACCCCCTGATTTCACTGGTCCTCTTCTGAAAAGGACAAATAAGAGCATTTATTACCAGAGAAGGGAGCTGGGGGGGGGTGAGGATGGGATGAAGGGCATAGATGGAGGGATTAGTGTTAGCAAGTAACAATACCTCTTCTGCCAGAAAAGGGCAAGAGGAAAGAATCAGTGATGACTGTGCTGAGAAATTTTGAGAACAAACGGAGGGAAATTGAGGGAATTGTTGTTGACTTATTTCAGTTGTTTCAATGCAATAAGAGGCTAGGTTATTTTTATAAGGGATAAGGGTATGTTTGGGAAGAAGGAGGAAAGAGAAAAAGGATTGGACAGTTGTTGTATATAGTCAGATAGGGAATCAATAAAAGTAGAAAGAGTGCCAAGTAGTAGCAGGGGGCTGGCTGAGTTGATACACCATAAATTCATATTAGGTGTAATCAGGTCAGTTCCGTGCCTTGATGCCTTTAAAACCAGATAGCTGTCATTATTTAAAGAAGTGAGATTTTTATTTTTTTCAGGTTTGGGTCTGAATCATGGAGATTTGGTATCAAACTGTCATACTTCTTACTTCAATACTGTACATATTCATGATTTCACGTGTGTGTGTGTGTGTGTGTGTGTATAGTTCTCTCACCATCATACAGAGGAACTTGTTCCTGTCTCCCAGAGCTGATTGCTACATTTTCAGATTGAGCATTTAAAAACTCAGAAATCACTCCATGCTACAAACCAGGGCTTGATTTATTGTTTTGTTGATTGTCACCTAGACTTAAGAAAGTGATTGAGAAAATGTTAATAATAGAAATTAAACTTTAAAATGTGTCATGTACTTTTTTTGGAGAGGTGGCTGTTAAACATTTACCAGCACACCTCTGCTACTATATAGTCTTGCTGAGTGGCTGTTCACCCCTTCTCACCACTCCCCTTCCCCCGTCCCTCCAAATACAAAACAAAAACATCCCAGGTGTTAAAACTTCTGGTCATGGGTCTTTTTGAACTCAGCCAGGCTGATCAGCAAAAAACAAGATTACAGACTCCTCATAATCTGTCATTAGATCCATCCTTAAAGGCATTGCTGTTTGGTAGGATGTGCCAGATCTAGCTTTGCCTCAAGAACCCAGGGTCAACCACATACATACCATGAACATCCCCAGAGGAGAATTTCAGTGGAGAAGAATTAAAATGTCCACATAAACATATATAAAAGTTGACTATCTTCAAATTTCCTTATATGGTGCCAATATCCTACATTGACATATTTTACAATTTTTTCAACTAAAAATAGTCTGCACCATGCAGGTGGCAAACTCCATCTGTACTTCATGGTTGTCATATAACTTGAATATTTTACTACCACCAAAGGAAAACGCAAAAACTGAGGCTATTTATCTCTACATGCCAAAGTATGTCCTAAGGGACAGGGTGACCTGGATATGATTTTCTCAGGAGAATGAAAAATGAAACTAGGGCTGCATTGCATCACCTCTTTCTTGGATTATAAAGGTCCTTTCTTGAGTTATAACGGCCTCTTTTGGGGTATTGTCAGCACTTGTCTGCTGGCATATCAGGAACATGCCTTTAAATTCTGAACAAGATAGATCAGGATAGGGCAGGAAAGAACCCATCCAGAGCAGCAAAAGAGAACCAATGACTGAGTATCCCAAGACATATGACAGATGTCATCAACCCAAAAAATTTTCTATAATTCAGGGACTCTCTGACTAGGAGATCAATTTATGTAATAATAATAACTCTGAAAGCTGTAAGAACTATGATCACCACAATAAACATCCACAACTCCAGAGAGCTGACAATGAAACATGCCAGTCACCTCCCAACAGAGGTGATTTATGTGTATGTGTATACATGCATATGTGCATAATACATAGATACATACATACATATATATGTATATGTATATATATATATATATAAATACAGTCAATGAGGGAATTAGTTTTGGTAGACTCCACATATTTATTACAAGGAATTTATGTTTCTTTTCCGCTCCCCCAATGGAGTGAGAGATGACAGGGAAAGAAAATAGATTTCTGTTCATTAAAATAAGATAAATCATTTAGTTGAAATTGGTCTTGTTCACTCTTGAGGTCATAAGTATCCGGGCATTTTTCCTGAAAGATAAATTTGAGTTACTGTGAATTTTCAGTTTTGCTTCTCCCTTTAAAGGAGAGAGAATTTAATTTAGGTTTCATTGCAGTTTCATGCTCATATTCAAGTCAATCATTTCTTTCTTTGGAAACTGTAACTGTCAAATCTCTCAAAAGTAATGACATTATCAGAAAGAACAAATTTGTATTTCAAATGATGTCTCTTAAGAAAGTGTATTAAAATCATTATCAAAATGATACACAATTATTGAAAAGCTTTCCAGAATGTTATGTTTAGTATAGAACACCTAAAAATTACAGGATTACTAAAATATATATTCTTTATTACTTAAGTGTTAGTAAACCATTATCTACAAACTAGGAACACAAAGAGATCAATTCACTAAATTCCTGTCTCAGTATTCTAAGGTAGAATTGAAGCTACCTTCTCCCATAGGAATGCATAGCAGCTGATGGGTCTGAACCAGATGGAATACATTTTTAAAATATTTGTACGATTAATGAAGCTCTCCACTCCCACTCTTATAGATACCATTGATTTTTAAAAGTTAAAAATAAATAAATAAAGTCTACTGCTGAAATGACACAGTTTTATCCTTCTAGATTTCAGAATGTCAAGACTTCTCTAACATAGGTTTGCATTAATGGTAAATCAATTGGAGAGAAAGACTGAAACAGGAAAAGATAGTTCTTAAGAGTCTCTGTTTTGACCTAATTTCTCCTCCAATTACAAGGCACCTTTTCATCACTACAATACCTTTCTTTTTCTCCAGGCTTCCTTTCCCTTTGAAGATCACAAGGCTGTAACTTCGGCTTGATCTCCACATTTGGCCAACTATCTAATCAGTGCCACTGATAGTGCTTACATCATCACTTTGATTTTAAAAAGAGAGAGATCCAAGGGAAGGATGGAAGAATTTCCCACAGAGACTGTGTCTGATTAAAATAAAAATGCTTAACATTCCACCTCTTTAAACAAAGCCTCAAGCAAAAAGAAAGGGTGATGGTAAGGAAAGAAATAACATCCATTCCAAGTTGTCAAGCATACAATTATGATAGATATGCTTCTTAGCACACAGGAACATCCATGAATGAAACGTCCATTTATTCATGATTCACTCTTTACAACTGAAATATTAAGAGTATAATTCCTACCCAAATTCAGGTTTTTATTTTATTAATATTGCCCAGGAGCTCAGTCTCTACAAAGAAAAGGGAAATGTCTGCAAAAAGAGTACATTCAATGAATCCAAACAAATGTTAATGCCTGTTTTGCCCTATGCACAGAAATTTATTTTTAGTATTCTATGTGACTGACTCCACAAAGGTTTATCAGCTATAAAGTCTAAAAGTGGAGAGAGCAAACCTCTCTAAGTGCAGGATTTTATATAGTTTACTGTGGAAACCAAAGGCACCTTTAGGTTCTTCCAAAGGGAATCACTTCAAAGTAATCCTGCTCTAAGAAGGCTGGAAGCTAACTTTAAAGAGAGTTGGGGGGAGGGGAAGGGGAACTCTCATGAAATCCCGGAGCTTGTTAGGCAACTAAATATTCTGAGATAAGATTCACCCATTGGGAAGAAAGATTGTGTAGCAATTAGAAGAATTCCCAATGCCTGGGAGTCAGGTAACTTCATTCTGTTGTAAAATGCACTAGTGATTTGTCTGACCTTTGACTCAGTTTCTCTAGCTTTTCCTAGAAGATATCACAACACAAATTCCTTTGAGAATCTTAAAGTAAAAAGTTCGTTATGAAAACAATGTAATAATTCACATGTATTATAGGAATAAATACAAATTAGAAAAATAACTCTCAAGTTAATTTTAAAGGGTACTATTTCAACTGAATTCATAAAACATTTAACAAAAAGAGTAGAGATTAAAAGGATAACTCTTTGCCACCTAGATCATTGCTCAGAACGTGGTAGGAAAAGAGGGAGCAGAACAAGTATATTTCTTTTTTGGCTTTTTTGTTTCTTTGGAGGGCAGTTGGGGTTAAGTGACTTGCCCAAGGTCACATGGCTAGTTTTTGTGCTAAGTGTCTGAGGCCGGTTTTGAACTCAGGTCCTCCTGACTCCAGGGCCGGTGCTCTATTCACTGCACCACCTAGCTGCCCCCAGAACAAGTATTATTAAGTGCCCCTTATATATCAGACACTGTACTAAGTACTTTCAAAATATCTCCTTTGATATTCACAACAACCCTAGGGGGTAGGTGGTATTACTATCACTATTATACAGTTGAGGGAACTGAGGAAGACAGAGTGACTTGTCCAGGATCACACCGCTAGGAAGTTCCTAAGGTTAGATTAGAACTCAGATTTTCTTGACTCCAAGTCCAGAGCCTGCTAGCTACCTAGTTAGTGCTCAGTAAGTTGTTGTTATTGTTGATGCTTCATTCTTGAAGACCGTGGCATCAGGGAAGTGATGCCATGACATGCAAGTGGATTGGATTTAAGTGAAGGAGGGCAGTGTAAAGTCACCAGCCTCACTTTTTCCTCTGAGGTCATCTGGATTCAGTGGCAAGATATAGATCAGGATGACTAGAGATGGCTCTGGATGCAATGGGAGACCTAGGCCTTTTTCCTAAGGGGAGAGTATATAGATTCAGTTCTGGAGGTAAAAGGAAAACATTTGGGTAAAATGGAGGAATAAAGGGCTGTAAGAAGAATACATAAACATGGAAGAAGGGATGGGGAGAATGGGAATCAAATTAACCCCATTCTTATCTAAAATGGTCAAAGAAGAGTCTAACACAAATGGGCCCTAAGTATGTGTTGACTGACTGATTAAAGAGTTTACAGTGGGGTGAGAGGAATATGATATGCAAACAAATAAATATTATACCTGATGGAAGATAAGAGAAAAGGTGAGATCAAAACAAAATGTTCCTGGGAAATCTGAGGAGGGGAGGAATAACTTTCAGTTAGATAATGGAGATGATACCTAACTTGGTCTTTGAACCAAAACAATTGAAGATGGCAAGAAGGAAGAGCAGAAAAAGACTTGGGAATAGCTAATAGTCCAATTCACTGAAACACTATTAGAACTTATACTCTCTGAGGGCAGAGACTGTTATGCTTTTGTCTTTGTATCTCTAGATCCTAGAGCACTTTGTACATAGTAGATATTTATTTAGTATTTCTTGAATGGTTGACCATGAAGTGTGAAATAAAGCTGGAAAGACTAGAAGTAGACTATGAAGGGCCTTAAACATCATGGCAGAAAGTTGGTCATTTTTTTTTTTTTTTTGCTGTAGTGAATTGGGAGGCCCTGAAAGTTTTTGAGCAGAGAAGTGACTTGGGAGGCCTACACTTTGGGTAAAATAATGACAAAAGCTTGGGGCAGCTAGATGGCGCAGTAAATAGAGCACAGGCCCTAGAGTCAGGAGGACCTGAGTTCAAATCCGACCTCAGACATTTAACACAAACACACCAAAAAAAAAAAAACTAGCCATGTGACCTTGGGCAAGTCACTTAACCCCAACTGCCCTACCTTCCCCCCTCCAAAAAGAAAAAAAAACAAACCAAAATGACAAAAGCAATAATCAAATGTAAAGCTATTGGGGGTAGGAGGGAGTGAAGATTCATCTTCATGAGTTCAAATCTGGTCTTAGACACTTACTGGCTGTATAACCCTGGGCATGTCACTTAACATTGCTTGTCTCAGTTTCCTCAACAGTAAAATGAGTTGGAGAAGGAAATGGAAAACAACTCTAGCATCTTTGCCAAGAAAAACCCAAAAGAGGTCATATAGAGCTGTACATGACTGAAATAATTGAAGAAAAAAAAAAAACAGAAACAAAAACCAAAGCACAAAAGAAAAAAACATTTAAACTAATTACCTCATGATGCTAAACTTGTATTTTTCAGAACTATAAAGTGGACAACAACAGATTTAGAGAGTGATCTAACAAAAATCCATATAATGTAAACAAAATGCAATACCCTTCTTCTTTATAAGGCAGCTATAAAAAAAACTACATTTCTTATGGAAAAGGAAAAAGAGGATTGTTAGATGTTCCCAGGTCAACATTGTGAAAAAGAAATATGTTTGGAACAAACAAACATCATTTTGTCAAAGTAAGAGTCTAAAATGGCAACAGATACATATCACTGAATTTGCTATATATAAAGGAAAGTGATTTTCCTCCAAATTGAACCAAATAAGGGCTAAGATATAGGAGTAGAATTAAAAGGCCCTCCTACGCAATATCTACATAAACTCAACAAACAATATATAGACACAGACACTTTGAACAAATGACTGAGTCATGCAGATCTATTTATAAAAAGAGGGATTTATGATAATAATTCGGGATCATGCTATTGCTACCTGAAATTACAAAAAGATGATCAGTATTAATTATGCATGAAAGCATACAACACATAGAATTATAGGATCATGGAATTACAGCTGAATAGAACCTGATCTCAGAGGCCATCTAGTACAATCTCTTCATTTTACAGATAATGAAACCATGAAAGTTAAATGATACACTCAAGTTTACACAGATATTAAACATTAGTGTCAAGATTTGAACACAGGCTCTCTGACTCCAGATTCCACTGGCTCTTTCCATTGTACTAATTTCATGGTAGATTACACACATTTAGCATTTGCTGAATACACAGCAAGATACACCCTGATGGACCGAACTCTATATTGGAAGTTCACTACCTCTGATATATCATCAGATGATAAATCTTTGAATTTCAGATACAGACCCCAAAATATTCTTGAGAATTCAACCAATAAATTACAATATACTAGAGAATTGTCATAGATAAAACTGTTATCTAATTGAAAAGTTATAACAATGATCCATAAAAATTTAAGAAAATTTCAATTTAATTTAATTAACACCATACCAAAAATATGTTCATCAACACCATGTAAAATAAATGGAATAAAATACTTTTGAAATTTTGAGATCTTTCTTCTGATATAAAATGGTAAGACCATACTACAATACTGCTTCTGAAATATTAATGTTAACTACTATTTAGATGGTATTGCACAAATATTATCTCATTTGAGCCCCACAGCAACTCCTTGATGTGGATTCTACTGATATTATTATGGCCCTTTTACAGATGAGGACCCTGATGTACAGAGAGAGGAAGCACTTTACCCATAGACATACAGTAAATAAGCGTCAATCATGCAGAGGTCTTTTGAACTCAGATCTTCCTGCCTCTGAGGCCAGCATTTTATCTACTAACGCTTGTTGCCTCCCTCTCTAAAGATTACTTGGGCAGTTTAATTTGAAGAATAGATTGAAGAAGTAAGAAGCCAGATCACTACAATAGGGATTTTAAATCTTTCTCCATTTGTTTTTGTAGGCCCCACTACAGTGGAATTTAGAAACACGACACCAAAAAGCAAAAAATTCCAATTAATCATGAGAAAAGGCACTCTGTATTGACTCATGGCCTTTAGATACCATGACCAAAAATCTCACTTCTCCTAGACTCTCTTTAATTGAAAGACAAAGCAAATTCTTCAGTTGAGAACCTAGTATGCGACGGTTGCCTTACTTTCTGAAGCACTGATAAATGCCATATTATTGCACAAAAGAAGACAAAATAATGCATATAATAAGATATATCAATGTTGCCTTTAGATAGGATATTGTTTAGTTGTTTCTGACTGTTTGTGACCTCATTTAGGGTTTTATTTCAAAGATACTTGAGTAATTGGCCATTTCCTTCTCCAGCTCATTTTACAGATGAGGACCTGAGGCAGACAGGCTTAAGTGACTTGCCCAGGGTGACACACAGGTAGTAAGTGTCAGAGACTGGGTTTGAACTCCTGAGGATGTCTTCTTGATTCCAAATCCAGTGCTCTATCCATTGTGCCATCTAGTTGCCCCTTAGATGGGATAGGGACATATAATTGCCTTACTATAGAGTGCAATGGCCTTAAACTTAAATAGAAAAGAGATCCCTGTGGGCCACACAAGACCTCATTTAGACATAGAAAACCACAAAGTAACATTTATCTATTGTATGTTCTATTGTATTTTCTATTTTGTTAAAGATTTCCCAATTACATTTAGATCTGGTTTAGGATGCCAGGAGTTTTGCTCTGTATGTTTGCTCAGGTGGCCTCAAATTGGATGCCTCTGTTCTAGAAAATTATTTCTTCCAAGGCAGGTAATAAAAGTAGTTTTTGTTGCAATTTTGAGAGCTGGGAGGGTGCCAAGATTGCCCAGAGTCACAGCCAATAGGTAGCAGAGGTAAGAATTTGAATCCAGATCTTCATGGCTTTAAGGCCATCTCTGTATCCACTATAGCATGCTGCCTTTCTTATTCTAAAACACTTAAGTTATTTGATACTCAGGACATACTTTAAGTTAAAAAAAAAAAAGAAATGTATAGCACACAAGTATTTGACATTTTTACTATAATAAAAATGTAAGAATATTCTAATTTGAAGGAGTCTGCATTTAAAGCTTAGGGGTGGGGAACCTTGGGCCTCAAGGTCATTTGTGACCCTCTAGGTCCTCAAGTGTGGCCCTTTGACTGAATCCAAACTTGGCCTAGGCTCTTAATTAGAAGGCTTAATGATAAGAAACAACAACAATAATAATAGCTAACATTTATATAGCACTTACTATGTGCCAGGCTGTAATCATTTTGAGTTGCTTTCCTTTATCAAAGCAGATCCAAGAACCTGTATTGGCAGCAAACCCTGAGGACGCTTGGGGTGCTTGCTGCTACAAAATGGCATCATGAACAGGATCTGCAGAGTAAAAGGAAAGTATGGGGGCTGGGATAATTGTTTGTTTCCCAGTTGTGGTAGCTGTGACACTGTGGAGCCGTGGAGCAGGAGAGAAGAATGGCCTGCATGTAGACTTTGCTGAGCTGAGAGCAGGAATGGTGAGCTGCCTGCATCGGGACCTGGGCAGAAGCCAAGAGCGGCTGCTGACTGTGGGAGGAGAAGGAACCCAGGAGTTCAGAATTCAGCCACAGGAAAAGATAAGAACTGAGCAGCAAAACAGGAGCACTGAATGTGTTTCCTTGCTGCATCCAACAGTTTGGGACCCAGGGGGAGGATGGACTTGTGACTATGGTGGGTGGGATGAAGTGCCTTGGATCCCCAGGGACCCCACCTTGTTGGTTTTGTTGCCCAGCCCCCTCTCTGTACTTGGAAGCAGAGGCTGGAGCTGTGTGAGGGGAAGGACACCCCCGCCCCCAACCAGAACTTTATTTGCCCTCTTGTTTTGAATTGAAGTGATAATGCTATGTACTTTGTGTTTGTTTAAGGGCCAGTAGCCACTTTGGTAACTTTAATTCTGTATCTTGAAAATGTGACCTAAGAGATGCTTAGTGCTAATTCAAAAGTAAATTGTCTATGCCATGGGCATGAAAGATCTTGGGGCCGAATGTAATGGAAATGCAAATGTAAAGATCTTCCCTGCCCCTAGGCTAAAGTGCACCTGGAGCCTGGGGTGGGAGGCTTGTTTTTCAGTAGATACTTCTTGATTGGCCAGTGGGTCCAGAAGGTTGTTACATTCTCTGAGCCAGGAGAAGGCTATATAAGCCCTGATGTGTAGCTTTGTTTTGGGGCTCATTTTGAGAAGTGTTCTGTGATTTGATATGGATTCTGGGAAGCCGTTGTCCTGAGCCCCCTGGCTTTGAAAAACCCAGATGTTGATTTGGTATGGATATAATGGTTGGACAGTTTGGAAAGCTTGTCTACTTAATCTGTTTCTGTCTTGATAATTCTGCCTGTATACTTTGAAGTTCGGGTGCTGACCTTTTTCCCCTGAACTAGGTGAATGATACATATCTGACTGATTAAAGTAAGCTTGTTAACCCATTTTGAGTTACTTTCCTTTATCAAAGCAGATCCAAGAACCTGTATTGGCAGCAAACCCTGAGGACGCTTGGGGTGCTTGCTGCTACACTGTGTTAAGCACTTTATAATTATTTTCTCATTTGATCCTCCCAATAACCCTGTAAGAGTTGTTATTATTATTATCACAATATAATATATGATATATTATATATAATAAAATTTAATTATTACAAATGTATCATATATAATACAATTATTGACATTCTATATTACCCATAAAACAATATAATTATTACAATTATGTATAATTATTATAATGTGGTAGTATAACATTATAATATCCCTTTGTTATAACATTACATAATATTATAATATTATTATCCCCATTTTACAGATGAGGAAACTGAGGCAAACAGGTTAAGAGACTTCCCCAGGATTACAGTTAGTAAAATGTGTGAGTCCATTTTTTTAATAAAGGGCCTCCTAACTCCAAGCTCAGCAACCTACCCACTGTGCCAATAACAATAAATAATGTGTATCATGGATAGATAGATTTGGAGTCAGGAGAACTAGGCTGGAATTCTGTCTTAGACACACATTAGTTGCCAATCAAACAAGTATTTATTAAGGATTTACTATGTAAAGAGTCATGGGTTTTGGGGGCTAGAAAGGAAAAATAGAAAATAGCCTCTGTCTTCAAGAAGCTTTTATTTTACTAGGTAGATTCAACCTGTAAACTAATAACTATACACAGTATCCTCTGGGGAGGGAGAAAGCATTAACTATTAGAGGGATCAGGAAGCACCTTCTCATAGGACGTGGCTCTTGAGTTGAGTATGGAAAGAAACCACAGATCAAAAAAACAGAAGTGAAGCAAGACTGCATTCTAGGAATGAGGGTGCAGCCTATAGAAGGGCAAGGAAGGAAGGCCAAGTTCAGGGAACAAATAGCAATGAGGTCAATTGGACTAAATTATAGAATGGCTGAAGGGGACTGCAAAATTCTGGAGCCAGACTAAGGGAAAGAAGGAAACAAGAAGTTATTTAGTACCTACTATGTGTGTGGCACTTTGCTAAGCACTAGGGGAACAAAAAAAAGCTAAAAACTGTGCCTACCCTCAAGGAGCTTACATGTTTATGGACTCATTGACCACCGTCCTTCTCCCTTTCAATGTATTCCTTCTCTACCCCTTGAGCCTTTTAGGCTCCACATTTCTGGTTCCTAGTCTCATCTTTGCAGTATGGGCATTCTCTCTAATGATATAAATTTCAGCTCATCCATGCCCCCCTTCCTGTGCAACATTTGTCCATGAAGGAAAAGATCCCTTCCAGGTTGAGTTCCCAGAGAGAGCTTCTTGGAGAGAAGGCAACATTTGAGCCTTGAGCTCTAGGATGGTTAGGATTGTAAAAGTCAGAAATTTCAGGAGAGTACATTCTAGGAGGAGATAAGTGCTAAGGGATGGAGGAGTCTAGTTGGCTACAGATTAGTGAATATAATGGGTAGTCATGATATAATAATGAAAAGTGACCAGAAGAGGACAGAACCAGATTTTGGAAAGCTTTGACTATTAGGCTAAGGAGCTTAGAATGAATCCCCCAGGTGATGGTAAGCCAGTAACAGTATTTGAGCAGGGAACTCAAATGATTAAGGATGTGCATTAGGAAGATTAACCTGGAAGCAGCGTGTAGAATGGCCAAAGGGATAGGAGACTAGAAGGGTGTGGAGAAGGAGGACCAATTATGTTGATATTACCAAATCTTAGTTGAAATATACTGAAAATCTGAATTAAAGCAGTAGTAATGGGAATAAAGAAGATTCAAAAGGAGATAGCACATATCACCACTCTTTCTAAAAGTGTTTCAGGGAAAAAGAAAAGAGAGGGGAAGGCAGCTTGCAATGGGTCATCAAGGCATTTTTAAGCTCAGGGTATTTAGGCATGTTTTGTAAGCTTAGGGGAAGGAATCTTTGGGCAATGAGAGACTGCTGTTTCAAAAAGGGAGAGGGAATGATGGATGGATCAATGTTCTGGAGGAGGCAAGAAAAGAAAAGATCAAGACACAGGTGAAGGGGTTAGCCTAGACAAGGAGGCCACCTCTTCTCTGAGACAAGAATAGAGAAATGGAGATGAAGTGAGATGCTTTAAAGAGCAGAATAATCAAGGAGGACTTGGGTTCAAATATCACCTTGGTAATTACTTCCTGTGTACCCTCAATCTCCTCTTCTGTAAGATGAGGGGACTGGAATAAAAGGTCTCTGAGGTCCCTTCCAGTCCTACATCTGTGATCTTATTTTTCTGTAAAGTAAGAGATAAGGTCATCTGCTGACATTGAGGGTATCTAGTGTGAAGATGAGGATTTATAAAGAAAACAAAAGACTTGAAACAACTGCCATAAGGTATGTGTTAGTCAATAAGAGAAGAATGAAGGGGTTATCAGGAAACTGTGAAGGCTCAACTGAAGTTATGCCTCAGGAATTTGTAACTGATGTAGTCAGCAGCTTTCTGGGGAATTGGGAATACAGAAAGTGAATGACAGAGGTGACTAAGTGTTACAGAAAGAAAAGACAGAAAGTTTAAGAGAGGGAAAAGATATTCTACCAAGGTAGTGAGTGGGCTGACCATAGGGTCCAAGTTGGACAGGCAGGCAAGTGATGCAAGAATTAGGGTAAACATGAAGAAAAGGAGATACTTTAGTAAGTTTCGAGGGGAGGCAGAAGAGGTCATAGTAAAAAAGGCAAAGTTCAAGGTCTTGATGGCAAAGCTATTCCAAGAGATGGTGCACTGTAGGATTTGGCCACATCAATAGATTGCTGAAGTAGAGTAGACAGGTTATAGTCATCAAAGTTGAGGAAATACAGGAATCATATAGCCAGGGAATTAGAAGGATCAGCAATGTGAATTTTGAAGTCATCAGAGGATGGTGACAGATGATAGTGTGGGAAGGAAACCTGAACTAGGCACTGATGTCATTGAAGAAGGTGGGAAAACATTCTGGGGATTGTTGGACAGCTGTGAAGAGAAAATTACAATCAGAAGATGAGAGGTTGCTGAAGTATTAGCCTAAATAATTCAGAACAATGGATGTTTAGACAGCTCCTCTTGGTCCACTGGACAGTGAAAGGAGTTGTCTCCATTTGAAAAGTGATTTCAGGATTGCAGTCAGGAAAGCCAACTTTCTGCCAATTTGAGAAGGAAAGAGCATTTGGAGAAAATATTGACCACGAAGGGAAATTCTAATTGTAAAATGAGGATTGCCAAAAGATACCGTGGAAAAAACTTGTAGAGGACAGGATTAAATTTGGCTTGGGGAGAAGTTGTGCCTGAGTTAGATGAGTGTAAGGGAGCAGATAATCTGAGGGAAGGGTTTGTGCTGAGGATAGTAATTTAGAATCCTTAGGATTAGGAAAGCAGAAGGTTGGAAGAGAAAGAGAAGGAGCATATTGTCTGTAGCAAAGTCTGAATGCTGAGGAATGTCTAACTTATGGAGGGACTCAAGGTTCCAATTAGAAAGAGCATAAGGCAGAATACTAATATAGCCTTGAGGCCCTCTGCTTGGGTTCATTCGCCCTAGCCTGATGGCCTGGTTAATGACCTGTAACCAAGAGGACAGACTAAAAGGATTAAGATGGTCCTATCTGAAAATACAAAAGGAACATGATTGAAATCTACATAATCATGAAAGATCTAGATAGGTGAACTTGGATTTGTTCATCTCATCTAAAAATACTTGATAATAGGGTAGCCTTTGAAATCTAGGCCAGGGATACTTAGTTTAGAGCAAACAAAGCTAAGTCTTGCTTCACCAGAGAGGTAACACATTTATGGAATTCACTACCATTAGAAATGATGCTGACAGGAAATAAAAAAAAAGAATTCCAAAACAGTTTGGATAAATTTATGAATGCTAAGGCCATAAGTGACTACTAAGAGAAAATGAATATACTTAATCTTTAAAGTTAACATCAACGAGCATAACTTCCTAAGGCCTCCTTTAATACAGATTGCTAAAATAGATGGATCTGTCAGGTCCAGTAGAATTAAAGCTCCCTGAGGGTAAGGATTTTTTATTTTGCTTTTGAAGCCCTAGAGCCTAAGACAGTGCCTACAAATGATGGATGTTTAATCAATGCTTGTTGAATTGAATTGAATTTATAGTTCTCACATTGCTATGTCTGAGCCATTGGTGACACAGGAGAGACTACAGGCCTCCGGCGTACCCCCAAAAGTTAAACTAATATTTCTCTGGAATCTTAAGTTTAATATATCAATTTATACAGCATCAGGGAATGCTCCCTTAGCTTGAATGACTTCTGTCCCAAAGAACCCTGAACAGATTCACCCCAAAGAGGAGTGAAGTGGGAGGAAGGAGTTTGGGGCCCTAAAGCATGGACTGCTAACATAGCTAGTACCCTTCCCTGAACTTTTCATAATAACCACCAGTATTTTCAGGAAGTCCTCCTTAGCCAGACCATTGACTGAAGGGTCAATGAAACATCTTTAGGAAACATCTGTAAACTGTTAGGCTGTTCTTCCCATTTGTATTCTGCTATACTTAAGATTGGAAGGTAACATTCTATGAGAGTAATGTAACGTCTGTTTGGGACCGCACCAAAAACAACAGGCTAGCAACTGTCCTGAGGCATACATGTTTACAAATAGGGATAAATAATTTCCTCCAAGGGCACCTACTAACTACTTGGGTCTCTATGCTTAAATACATTACCAACAACAAGGTAAACTGGATCCATATATGCCAATCATTTAAACAATCATTTTAAAGATCCAAGTACCCTTGCTGTTAAAAGCCTGGCAGCTCATTAACAAGTATCACATGAATAAACCTGAAGGTTCCACTTTATGCCAGACCTTAACAACTCTCATCACCTTAGTGCAAACCTTTAGACTGTTAAAGACCACACCAAAGGTCAGCTTATATGGTCCTCTTTACTCAGGCTACTGAACTCCAAAGTATGAAGTAAATGTTTTCAGACAAATGTCAGACACCAATAATTAGCTGGGAAATATATTTACCCAGAAGATAAAAATATTTGGAGACACTATCCACTTTGAAAGGAATGTTTGACCACCAAGTGTGCAAATGTTAGTTAAGTAAGCAATAACATAGAACAAGGATGTGTGATATATTGTAACAGTGTTTGGCTGAGGACCCCTGCCATCATGTGAGGTGGGGGGTAAGTATTCTTTGGGGAATATTTTAATGTGCTATGTTTAATTTCCTGTAATAAATCCTTGTGAACCCCTTCATTGAGCAGCTGAATATCTGCTTCACAGAAATTTGTTTAAAGCAGGAGTAACCAATCTTTTTGTGAAAAGGGACTGCTTTTTATTTCCTTAAAGTCTGGAACTAGGAGGGGGAGTGATGGTAAGGAGAGAAAAGAAGTAGAGGAAGAGTTGTGATAATGTAGTTCTTGAGTTGGAGTGGATAAGGAGTTCCATTGTTAACTGCGTTTTTCTCCCCAGTATAAGCTCTAGCCTACCACGGAGAAGAAACCAGAGAGCAAAACAGGGGGGATCATTCTGTAAATCCACTGAGTAAAGCTTCAAGAACTACTTATAGGTCCTAATCTACCAGCTGGTTACTCCTGGATGGAAGAATGGGACTGTGCTGGAATTGGAAACAAGGGACCACGTTAGCCATAATTAGATTTTCTCCTCTGAGAAAAGGATACAATAGTAAGGTGGATACTTAAGCTTTTGCTGAATTTTTCTTGACTCCAAACTCCTTTAATATAGTCATCAGCTCTTTTTTTTTCTCTCACAGGAAACATCCAAGTTAACTATAATGAGCTGATAAAATTAAGCTAGCCCTTTTATTTCTATACTGTTGGATAGACCGGAGAAGAGGCAAGCTTCTGGCCATTTTATAAATGCAGTGCCAGTACAGAATGATAAATGAGATAAAAGGATTGGGAAGGTAAATCCCTCATTAGATTATGCAGTGCTGTCAATTTTATATCTATATAAAAATTTGCCAAGTACCAACATGGAACTCATCTATTGTGACTGGTTTATTTTTGTGGTCAAAGTACAGACTGAACAAACATACAAACTTCCATGAGATGGGGAATGTTTTGATAGCAAAAACCAGTTCCCTCTTGAAATTGAAGCAGCAGTCAGACATAATGGAGAGAATGCCTGTCTTGGAGTCAGAAACATCTGGATTCAAGTCCTGCCACTTACACAAAGTAATTACATGACTGTGGATAAGTCACCTAACCTCTCAGTGTTCCAAGCAAGTAAAAAGTACAATGAGTTGTCTGTCTGCATTGGTGGAGGGACTAGAGGTTAAGATTTCCCTACCCAAACTAGGACATCTATGGATGGGATGAGAAAAAGAAGGCGTTCCTTATGAAGACACTGAAACAACCCTGAACATGTCACTTCTTACTGTCTGCAAACACTCATATGAAATCTATGAATCCTTGGAGAAAATGTAAATACATCATTTATTAAATTTTCTGATATCTGATCATTCCACAAATATTTATTTTGTGCCTAGTATGTGCAGAGAGCCTACTTCATGCCTTATCACTCTACTCTTCCTACCACCAGATTGTCAGCTCCTTGTTCATGGTATGTAAATGTTTGTGGAAAGAGAATTGACTTCAGTGTGTATGACCAAGGACCCCTCAGCAGGCAATCTACATGGTTATACCTAGCAAATATAAAATAGTCCACTCAGCTGATTAGAGCATGAGTTCAGCCTTATACATACCAGCACCTAAATGCCAATTAACTCTTAGACATCTTTGCCAGGAAAACTTGCCTGGGTAATCATGGCCAATTTTCATATACAGGACAGTATAAAACACAAGAAATAATTACATGTTATTGGTATACATCTAGATTCCAGGTTTAAAAGGTAAGGGTTAGGGGGTGATGGTTATAAAGGATGCTGGGAACTGGGAACTTCCAGCTTCTGATTATATTGGAGGGTCAAGCTGTCTTGGATTCTTACTGTTATACTTCCAGACCTTCTTTTCAAAGTTGGAATTCAATTCTCTTCCACTCAATTCAACATCATTGTTGTTTTTGTTGTTCAATCATTTTCAGTCATGAAATGACTACTCTCTGTGACCCCATTTGGAGTTTTGCTGGCAAAGATATTAGAGTGGTCTGCCATTTCCTTCTCTAGTTTATTTTTATAAATGAGGAAACTGAGGCAAACAAGATTAAATGACCTGCCTGGGGTCACACTACCAATAAGTATATAATGATAAGTCTTCCTGATTCTAAGCCCAGTGCTCTATCCACTGAGTCACTTAAACCGTCCCTTCAATTCCCCTTTCAATTCCATAAGCAATTAATTACTAAGTGCTGTTTACAATGCAGCAAGCACTATGTAGCAAGTATCATGCTGATCTGAAGAAAAATGAAAACAGTCCCTGTGCTCAAAGAGCTTGTATTCTGGGGAGAAGAAAAATAATATCCTCATATAATGAAATACATAATATTTCTATGGATATGGAGAGCATTAGCAACTGAGGGGAGCAGGAAGGACCTTGTGGAAAAGAAAGCACCTGAGCTGAATTTTGAGGGAAGCTAGAGATTCCAAAAGGCAATAGGGAAGGAAAACATGTATTCTAGACATGAAGGGCAACTTTTGTAAAGGCAAGAAGTGAGAAGAGGACTGATCAGTTGGAGAGAGATTGTGAAGGGCTTTAAATGACAAATAGAGTTTCTGTTTTATCCTATGGGAAATGGGGAGCCATTGAACCATTTGGGGGTTCAGGGCAGGGAAGTGATATGTTACACCATGTTTTTTAGAGGTATTAGTTTGGTAGTCATGTGAATGATAGACTGGAAAAGAAAAGACTGGCAAGGTAGTTAATCAGGAGGCCATCAGATTTTTATGTAGGTTACTTAAACGTGTCTCTTTAGCGCGTGTTATCCAATGAATAATATCAAACAGGTCGTATGGTCCATCAGGAAAATAATGAATTTGGAGTTAGATGGCCTGAATTTCAATCCTGGTTTTCCTACCTATCACTTTATTTCTAGGCCTCTGTTGACTCGTGTAAAATTCAGGGTCTAATTGGGGTGCTAAATCTATGACCCAATAATATATGTTTAATAAACACAATATAACAATAATGTATATATTATACATGACATAATATATAATAATAGTAAATCTAAATGCTTTGAAAAAAATGGTCTTTTACTATGTGCACCAGAATTCTATTCATAGAGAAGCTAAGTAAACATTGTCATTTATTTGCTCAACAAATATTTACTGAATGCCCACTATATACCAGACTTTTCTGCAGAATAATGAAAGGGGACATTCGATTGACACTATATATATATATATATGAAAACAAATGCTATACAGATATTGAAATCACAAGACTTCATGTTTATTTTTACTTTTCAAATATGACATAAAATTTACATTCAGAATCTGCTAATATTTATGAATTCAAATGAGATATTATAAATAAAATGCCATGTAGATCTTAAAGCACTATACAAATTTAAACAGTCATTATTATGTGTAAAAACTATGAAAGAAGTATGTACAATATGGTTAGAGCTTTGGAGTTAGGAAGACCTAGAACAGAGATCTGACTAGCACATTTGACTAATAGACAAAAAGCTGTACTAAGAATCTAAAAGGCCACAGGTGGTCTCAAGGCCACAGGTTTGCCACCTCTAACAATACTGAACGTATGACCAAAAGCAAGTCACTTAACCTTTTGTGCCCCAGGCAACTCTTTAAGACTTTAAATTACAGAGGAAAGGAAGGTCTGTATTGGTGGAGGGCATTTTCCACACTGGGAGATCCCCACACCAATAAAGACACGTCTATACATTCTCCCCCCACAACCCTTCTTCCTGCCTCACGCCCTCAAAGAAAAGAAAAGAAAAAAACAATAATACTTTTTCCCAGAATCTAAAGTCAGAAGCAATTTGGATGTTAGCTAGTCCAAACTGGAATGAATGAATACTGTCTCCAGCAACCATTACAAGTACTCAACATATTCTGTTTGAACCAGTGATAAAAGATTCATTAACTTCCAAAGTGGCGCCATTCCATTTTGGGACAACTCTAATTGCTGTATTCTTTTTAAAGTGATTGTTAACTTCTGTCTTGCATGCCTTAATTTTCCTCCCTGGAGCTAAGACAAACCTCCCCAAATCTAAAGACAATGTTCATGTGTCTTCCATGCCTTTTCTTCCCCACTCTGGGCCAAATAACTTAGTTATTTCATCTAATCCTGCTATTAGAATGACTTTATCACATGTGTGTAACATGACCAGAACAAGTGCTCAAAATTTGAATAATGGTGGCAAGAGATAGACAATTTGCTCCAGGAGGTTTCTCTGGCTGGGACAGAAGATTTGAGAATGAGTGAACTGTGCAACTATACAGTTAAGGAGGAGAGGGGAAATGAAGTAAGGTGAAAAAGAGCCCTTCACTTGTAAGATGGATTTTTTTTTCCAATTTTAGCTGAAAGGACATTGAAAGATTGTGAGTGTGAATGATGTGCACGTATTCAAGAATAAACAACTTGGAGAAAATGCTGAACTGTGAAAAGCCAAGGGATTGGCAAAATTAGGAATATGATAACACAAGCCACAAAATTAATTGGGTTAAGCAAACTCTTTTTTTTTCCTTCTGGGGAAGAATATTAAATTGAAGGCTGACTGACTTTAACAGCATCCCATTAAATAAACAGACATTTGTATGCCAAATTGAGGCCTAGCTCTTATTTCTCTCCTGCCCTGTCTGCTACCATTCATTTAAACACTCAGGTCAAAAAGAATAAGAAGTTGGATCAGAGCTGGTGATGTATTCTGCCACTGCAAATCAGGGTTCTTTTATATACTGCCATTTCTTAATCTTCTAGGTACGATGAGATTGATTCGTATTAGAAAACAAGTAATCCCTCCCTCTGAGGACCCTGTAGATCAATTGATGATTATTATTTTAAAAATATATCCTATAATCTGTTTGCCCCTCTCAGAAGATATTTCTTTATTTATATCTCGAGTTCTTTTCCAAGTAGTTTTTGCTTCATTTTACAGGGTAGAGATCTTTTTTTTTTTTTTTTTGGTAAAAATATAATACTGCTGATGCTTCAGCTCTTATACACACTCACACACACATATACACATATACACACATATATAATAAATGCACCACTGAAAATTTTCTTTTAAAAAGATCAATGGAAAACCTTCTATATCCAACCATCCAGATTGCATGGATAATCTATATAAATAACAAAGTAAAAATACTTAGAGTCTGAAGACTCTAAGGTGGCCAGGTAAGAAACAGGAAAACCTGGAGGAAGAGTTGCTCTGCAAGGGACAAGAGGAATCATAAATCTAGAGCTTTAAGGGAAGTGGCCATCTAGGTAAATTTTTTCACTTTACAGATGAGGAAACTGAGGCCTAAGGAGGTGAAGTTATTTGTTCAAGGTCACAGGAGCCAGGATTTGAACTCAGGTCCTCTGATTTCAAATACTGTAACACTCCTTTCATCTCCCTACTCTGCCTCCCTCCTGAGTCTAAGTTGAACCTGGGGCAAGTGGCAGTAAATAGACTCGAATCCCCACATTTCAAAATGTTGACATTATCTGACACAGGAGGCATCTGCATGGTTATTCTTCCAAGACTTCCCTGTCAAGAAAGTGACAAGATGGAGCATTCTTAGGATTTTAGTCCATAGCTGTTCTTTTTAATAACTAGAGTGGTTTCCATCACATGAATACAAGAAGTGTGGCATATGGGTTCCCTTAATTAAATGTGAGATTATTTATACCTGCAGCAAATTTCTCATGAGAGATTGAAACTACAAGGAACCTTACCAAAAACATGAAAGTTTGCCTCTCTTTTCTGACTTTAGGGTTACATCCAGATGACCCATTTGTGGGTTTTCTAATTAATTCAGTGGGGTGCAAAATTTTCCCAGAGGCTTAAGCAACTCAAATACTTCACTTTACATGATCTCACAGTTTATTTTTTTTCCCCAAATAATAACAAGCTGTTTGAATCTCAGACATTCTGAGGAAGGTCACCAAGTTAGAATATGCTCCATTAGACAAAGGAACTAAAGTCAATCCAAACATAGGGTCAATCCTTACTTCCTTATGTATCAATGGTTTATTCTCTTTCTGGATTATCTGGGACAAACTGAGGTCTACTTCCCTCGGTACCTCAAGCTATGTCCAGGTCTGCCAACAACTGGAATGAGTAAGGGAGAGGTTGAGGATGGTTCACAAAATGTAAAAATATGGCTACCTCTGCTAGGTTAAGTCCTCACAATTAGGGAACCATTCATAACACTTTCCTGGTTTTTTTTTTTGGCACAGATAATCAAGAGTTAACTATGGAAAATCTGATGAATGGACCACATGAAAACAGTAGGGGGCCCTTACTCAATCTTCCAGGCAGATGGAGTTTGGGGGAAGGGAACAAGCCTTTATTAAATGCTTACTGTGTGCCAGGTAACATTTATTTGGTGCTTTAAAGTTTGCAAAGTGATTTACAAATATTATCTCATTTGATCCTCACAAAAACTCTATGAAATGCTATAATCATTCCCACTTAACAGAGGAGGAAATGGATAAGATTAAGAGTTGAAGTGACTCATCCAGGGTCACACAGTTATCATGACTCTAATTTTATGGTATTTAATAAATGCTCACTCTTTTCCTCTTAAGCTCCACTTGACTGGAGAATTAGAGAAAGAGCTCCCTACTGTTTTCACATGGTCCATCAATCAGACTTTCCATGGTCAACTCTGGATTATCTGTGCCAATAAAACAGGGAAGTGTTATAGATGGTTCCATGAACTCAGGTCTTCCTGACTCCAACAGGGCAGAATATCATTTGGCATTAGTCACATTAGTACTATATCTGACATAGTGCTTGAAGGGTAAGAGGGGTAACTAACCATCTAGGAGATTAATCTGGGGAAGGTAAGAAATTAGTAAGGCGGGAATTGCTAAATATGTGTAGGCTGACCTTCCCAGAATACATAAAGCTTTGTTGTTGCCTGTGATTTAAAGTCATTTTGGTTGTGAGTTTGGAGACCAGAGAACAGGTGGGCATGCAGCCAGATCTGACTTTGAGCAAAATGGCAGGCTTTAGGGTTCATTGACTGCACAGAGGACATAATCAAGGCCTGGCACTTTGCATGCTGTGTCCCTTCTGTGAATTAACAGAGCTTAAGTCTTTGGGCCTTTGAATGAGGGACTTGCATCATTTTTTTTTAAAACAGAAGAGAGGATTATTATAAATTCATTTACTCCCAAAATATTGGGCAAAGGGGATGGCTGTTTCCTCATTTTTACAAGCAGCCAGGATAAAATCTAGAAAACATCCTGTTTAGATCACGGTATAAAAGAAGGCCTTAGGAGTCAAAAGACTCTGCCAATAACTAGACATATGACCTTATACAAGTCAATTAAACATGCTTGGGTCTCAGTTTCTTCATCTGAAAAATGAGTTTGGCTAGATTCCTTAACAGGTCTCTCCTCCCTTTTTATCATTCTTTTAGCTCCACTGAAGGTCTACTGGACATAAAAGGGACTATTTGTAAATAAAAGTAGATCCACTTGTAGAATGGGAGAAATGATTCTCCTGCGTGTTGGACACAGAACATTTTAGCACTGTTATCTACTAAACAGCAATCTTACCTCCTGTAAGTAATTTTCGTTTTTGTATGAAATCAATTTAATTCGAAATAGCCATAAACCCTCCCATTACCAGAACTGCTCACTGTGTTACTATCATGGAGGTTCTCTCTCTAATAGAGCCTTGAATACTTCAAGCTTGGAAGAAGAGCCTCATTTGGAAGTTGAGAAAGGGGCATTGAAAAGCAAAAGAAGAGGCATGCTAGGGTAAAAAAAAAAAAAAAAGATTTAAAATGGCTGAATCAAATCCTCCTAATGAGGGCTAAACTTGGAGGCAGGAAGCCCTGAATTAACATGAGTTCTCTGACACTTTACTAGCTGTAAGACTACAGGCAAGTGGATTCACCTCTGAAGAACTTCTCTCTTCTTACCTGTAAAATAAAGGTAGCTAAGTGGCGCACTGGATAGAATAGCAGTCTGGAATCTGGAAGACTCATCTTCCTGAATTCAAATCTGGCCTCAGACATAGACTAGCTATGTGACCCTGGGCAAGTCACTTAACCCTGCTTGTCTCAGTTTCCTCATCTGTAAAATGAGTTGGAGAAGGAAATGGCAAACCACTCCAGTATCTTTGTCAAGAAAACGCCAAATGGGGTCACAGAGAGTAGAACATGACTGAAAAATGAATTAGCAACAACAAAATAAAGGTAATATCTGTGGCACTTACCTGAGTCTCAAATTATATATATATGCACACACACACACACATACACACATGCACACACTCATATATATGTGTACATTTTGCACATATATGTATACATGTATGTTGGCATATATCAATATTACAATTACAAATACATACATATTACAAACTTTAAGCTGCTATAAAAATGAAACAAATTATATCATCACTATCAGTAATTCACTTAATCCCTATATAGTATTTAAAGTAGTTGCTGAGGTAAGAGCAGTTAAGCGACTTATCCACATGGCTAACGAGAATCTGAGGCTAGATTGAAATCAGGTCTTCCTGATTCCAGGTCCAATGAGCACTCTATCTCTGTGCTGGTACATACGTACAGCTGGTAATATATTGGCTACTGCTTGGTAATCAAATTAAATGATGCATCTATAAACAAAGTGCTATGTAAACATAAATCATTATTAGTAAGGTATAAGACATTTAGTAAAAATCTTATTAATTTAGAATTTGTGATCAACTTCAGTATTGAGATGTGTTGTTTTTTTTTTGAGATATGAGAAGTTTCTAATTTAACTCATTTTTATTAAACTGCAGTTTCCCTGAAGGCAGGGAACCATGGTCTTATTTTCCCAGTGATTTAGGATAGTTCTAGGCATATAGTTTTAGGCACTTGAGCAGAGATGCTCAAATATTTTTAGATCTAAAATTGTATTATTCAAAATTTCCCCCTCCCACCTGGTTTTACCAGAACTCTTCCAAGCAAATAGCAGAACTATTCTGTCCTTCAATAATCTGGTTCCAAGGTTCATGGAAAGAAAGTTAATTACTGCACCTTCCTCAAGTGAATAGTTTAGTCCCTATTTAGCAAAAGCGCCAGAACAATCTTGTGTGCTTTTTGCCTCACAGCTAAAGATGGGAGGTACAACAAATTTCTGAAATCAAGAAAGAATATTTTTATTCTCAAAGCTAATTGAGTTAAGTAGATAATTTGGGGGCACTAGAGAACATAAACAAATAGAAATGTGTTTTTTATAAGCATCTGAATTTCACAAGTCTTGTATTAATCATCACTTTCCAGTGCTTCTATCTCTAAACAAAGTTAACAGCCATTATTTAAACTATGTAAAATAGTTGATTTTTTAAGCTATGTAAAAGAGTCCACATACAGAAATAGAAGTGTAAAGAGAACCATAATTTGTGAATTTGTCAGGTATGTTCCTTTCACAGAGTAATAAGTACTTAACAATTATTTGATGAAATGGATTGAATGCTCTTCTCTCACATAAAGTAGCAAGGGTTCTGTCTTTTAGCTTTACCATCTTAATTACAATATCCTCAGCTCGAATCAATAGAAATTGCTAATCCACAAATTGTTCTATCAATTCAACTCAACAAATTGAGCTCTTAGCATGTATTATTTGGATTACAGAAAGAAGATAAAGGAAAGAAGCTGACTTGGAAACAGCTCTAATACATGTGAAACAATGAGAAAACAATACAAGGTAAAAAACCCGAATGTAAACTGTGTGGCACAAGCTCTGAGATCTCTTGGAGTTCAGTGAAAATAGATACAGTGGAAGCTACAAAAATTGGGGAAGTTTTCATGGAAGAGGAAGGACAGACTGCTGGGTCTTAAAGGATAACTTTGTTGTTGAGTTGTTTTTCAGTTGTATCTGACTCTTGGAGATGCCATTTTGGGGTTTTCTTGGCAAGGATACTGGTGGTTTACCATTTACTTCTCCATTTTACAAATGAGGAAACTGAGGTAAAAAGAGTTAAGTGACTTGCCCAGGGTCATACAGCTGGTAAGTGTCTGAGGCCAGATTTAAACTCACAAAGAGACTGCTTGACTCTAGGACCAGCTCTCTTCCCATTGTGCCACCTATCTGCCCTATGAAGAATAACTAGAGTTTCAATAATTCAGACTGAACTTAGGTCACAATATCTTACTATAAATAGGGCTTGTTTTGACTGGTGTCCTGTCCTAAAGTGTAACTGTCCCAAGGCAAGGGACTAACTGCATAGCAATGTTATAGCAGATCCAACACACCCCACAATTTACAGATTCACTTATTCGAGTTGGCACCTTAACTTTGACTGTTAGCTATGGATTTGCACCAGATTTGAAACTCTTTGAGTGAGAAACATTTGCTTCAGAAAGATTAGTATCTGATTGCTAAAGAATATATTGCTTTTGGCTGCATGTGAGGCAAATTAAACAAGTTTTCAAAAAAAATTATCTGTAAATAGATGCTTTCTTTTTTAATTTCAATTTTTTTCAACTAACATGCATTTATTTTATTCCCTTCCCTTTCCCCATCCTACAAAAAACAAACAAAACCAAAGCTAGAACAAAATTCATTACAAACATATATAGTCAAAACCATCCCAATCCAAAAGTATGTCTTATTCTGAATATTTACTTTCAAATGTTTTATTTCTGATGGATCTTCAGTAAGAAGCTTCAATCAACGCTCAGTCTACCATTCTTAATCCAAGGCATCCATGTCTCTGAACTAATATTTATTTATTCATCATCACCACAGAGCTTTCACTAGTATAGAGAGCTACAGGTAAGGAATTCCCTCAATGCAAATCAGCTCTTTCTCAGCAACTTATAGTTTTATTGGCCTAGAGCACACAGAGGATGGAGTTGACAGGATCACACAGAAAGTATGTGACAAGGCAACACTTGAACCTGGTTTTTCTTGATTCCAACAGCAGCTCTCATTTATTCAATGACTATTCAAATGCCTACTGTGTTCAAGGCATTGGAAATAAGAAGATAATCAATGACTCACTTCAGCTCTCAAAAGCTGAGATTCTTTAGGGAGAGGGTTGTCCTAGGTTTACAAATTCAGTATAATGTAAATTAGTGAGTGATGGAGACCAGAGAGATTTCTGGCTGAAATGTTCCAGATACTTTCAGAGGAAAGAGCACATTAAAATAGGGAGACCAAGAGAGGCTACAACTCCCAGCTGGGTCTTGAAGGAAGATGAGAGTTCTGAAAAGAGGAGATGAGAAGAGAGGGCATTCCTGGCATGAGGATGCATACACAAAAGCTCCGAGGTGGGAAAGAGCCGAGTTTCCTCACTCAGTTCAGGGAACAGCCAGTCCACTTTGGCTGAAACTTTAGAGCTGTGGGCTGCTATTTAAAGGAAGCCTGCAGTAACTCCTTCCAAAAGAAATAGGTACTTAATAATATGCAAGATCACCTCCTAATGCAAGTGGTTTTGTTGCTTGAATTTTTTTTAAGTTTAAGTTTTCTTAAAGTCAGACTAACTTTTATTTCAATACTTTCCCACTCTTTCAATTTGGATTTGTTGTTTGCTTATTTATTTTTAATATTGGAAATAATTGATTTTGCCCCGGGGTTATGGTTTCTCCTATCAGTTTCACTTTCTCTTTTGGAATGCCCTTGGAAGTCAATGAAAGCTTTAAGGTGATGATTAAAGCTTGAACCACTTTTGTAAGCTCCTTTAAAATGCCAAATTCATGGTCCATTTTTGGTCTGGCTCCTTTACTCTGGTGATGATACCAGCTTGTTTAACAATATCCACAAAGTCAGTGGTGTTAATGCCTAATTTAAATTATGACCTCAACAAAGACAAACAAACAAATAAAACCAGGAAATGATAGAATTGAGAGCTTGCCTTTTGAAGAGTGACTCAAGTTTGGGGAGGAAGCTATTATGTGTAGTATAACATGCTTAGGAATCTGTAGAGGTCAGTTCTAGGCCCTGTTTCACTCTTCATCCCCTGGATGACCTCAGGCAAGTCACTTACTAAACTTTTATGCTTCAGTTTCTTCTTTCACAAAACAGGTCCCTATCACTTGTCCTACCAACAACTACTTCAGAAGATCATCTAAGGATTAAGTCAGATAATGCATTGTAGAAGTGCTTTGAAAAGTACAAGCTACTATACAAATGTTCAGATACCACTTAACACTCTAATTCTACTAAATCATATAAAAAGTTTGACTAGTGTGGAACGCTAAGAGAGCGGTACACTTTGGAGAGCCCTATAAATATAACATGGTTGGCCATGCATTTCTGGCATGCTTCACAGAATCATTACTTGTGTTTATACGTCTATTTTTAAAAGGTTCTGCATTAGTAAGAGTTTTATTTCAGTCACTAAGACGAAGACTTACATTGCTAGCCAAAATTAATGTAAAAGCAGCTTGCAAAGGTAAAAAAAATGACTTTAGAGAGTAGAAGCAAGATGACTGTATTAACAATTATGATCTGGGGGGAGGTTGGTAAGAACTGATGCTGAACAAAATCAGCAGACTGAAAAGAACAATTAGAATAATAATAATAATGTTTATATAATAGTATTTTAAAGGTTTGCAAAGAGCTTTACAAATATTATCTAATTTTCTCCTCACAACTAGCTTGAGAGGTTGGTGCTCCTATTAGCTTCATTTTACAGATGAGGAAACTGAGGGAGAGAAGTTAAGTGGCTTGCTCCGGGCTGCATAGCTAGTAGGTGTCTTGAGGTCACATTTGAACTCAGGTCAGAAGTTCTATGAGCCATCTATCTTTAATGAAAAGTTTACTAGAAGCAAGTCAAACTCTAAGAAACTATGGCTCAATAATGGCTCCCAAAACAGAAGCTGAAACATAGAGTCATCTTCTATAATTTGACAGAAAGGTGGAGGACTTTAGGGGAAGAAAGTTGCATACATTGCTAGACCTGATGACTATCTCTGTTTTTGCTTAACTGGTTTTCTTTGTTCCAAAGGAAGGTTTAATCCAGGGTTGGGAGGAAAGGGGGATTGGCACAGGGCTGTGTCCAAAAAGGGCTGTGCTATGACAACAAAATATATCAATCAAACTTATTTTTTACCAAAAATTATTAATTATGACTTGGTTTTTATTATTTATTTTTCACCTAAGATAAAGTGAAAACATGGGCTGAGAATAGCAACAGAGTTTTCAAATAGGTGGTTGGTGGTGAACAAAAAGCTCTAAAAAGCAAATAGGGCATTCCCAGCATTTATAACATGAAAGTGAGTTTTAAAATAAGCTGAGAAATTCAACTCAGCAAAGTTTAGAATGGGAGGCAGTTTGGGGTTTTCAAGTACAGATATTTTGGTCATTCTGAAATGGGCTTTGTATATCATAGGTGCCTAATAACTGCTACTCAAATTGAATTGTTCATAATGAGTTTCACATTTCTTTTCAAATGGAAATGGATTCTTTTACCCTTTTATGGTTTGCAAATGGATGAATATATTATAGCTCAAACATTCCGAAAAAACTTAATCTTGGGCTGGGTCTAAATTTGGATAATTTCACTCTGAACAACATCTTTGGGGGAAGATATAAGTGGGAAAAAAAAGACTAGAACAAATGAGTATAACCCTAACTCTAGTGTTAACTAAAAGAAGCATAAGTTTTCTGGAATTTGTAAGAAATATGCAAATTTATTTAAAACAAAAAAAGTGCCAGTGACCATTTAGAGACCCATTCTTCAGCAGTGAGAGTATCACAAAAGAGCTTTGAACACCTTTGTCTATTTCAAGCATGACAATATCTTTTTGATGACATCAGCTTTCCACTCCCACTAACTGAGGACTTCCTGTTCCCAGAACTGGCAATAGGCAGCCCAATGCCAAAGGTCGTCTCTACCTATGATTTCCTGCCAGCCCTGGTTAAAGATTGTTCCTAATGCTGACTAGTTTTGCTGGTGGTACAAGCTTTTTTTGGTCTCTTCATACTGAGACCTCACTTAAAGTATCCATGATGTGACATATGCCACACATTCAAATATGTTATGTTTTTGTCTTTAAATGTATGCTGTGTACCTTCAAACTTCTGAGGTATCCTGCATTTAGGGTGTAGTCTTCTTTACCCCTGCAGAATAATACTATACTGAACAATCAATGGGGTCAATCAACAAGCATTTATTAAGAACCTACCATATGCTAGGTACTGGTTGCACAAAAACAAAAGTCCCTTCCTTCACAGACCTTGCTTTCCACAGGGAAGACAGCACAAATACCAATATGTATAAAATAAACACAACCTTTAATTGTTTGCTCAAGGTAAATGTAGTAGAAAGAGCCCTGGATGAATTTGGAGGTAAAGATTCTAGTTCTATTACTTGTGCAACTTTGGACAAGTCATTTCTTCATTTGTATAACGATGGGATTAAACGAACCTTGCCGATCTAGGTCCATTCATTTTGCTCTGGTATGAATATTATAGGAAAAATAGTAACAGAAAGTGCCCCACATTAACTTGACAGTTACCTCCACAATCACGTGGCCAGTTTCTTCGTAACACACTTGAGCTAGAGGATATCTAAAACCACAACAGAAAGTCTATTGTGAATTAGTCAGGCAAGCTACCTAAATGTGAAGTTCCCGCCAATAGTTGCAAGGTTTGAATGTAAAGAAATGTGAATAAAGGGTGTTTTTCCATTTGTACAAGAAAGGAATAAATAGATGATGCAGGCCCCTTGAAATGACGATTTCAGAAGCAGTAAAGGACAATTGCTTAAAATATGCGACACATTTTTACAATGATTTCACTCTGAAAAAATAAAAAAGGGAAAGAAAAAGAAAATCAACATTTTTTGTGTAGTAGCTGATTGTAGGTCAATGAATTCCAAATAAAAAAAAAAGCCTCTTTTAATCTCACTTTATCTGACAGAAAACCTGCAGCTTCACAAAGGATAAAAGTAAGCTCCCTCAGGGGCAGGAACTCTGTGTGTGTGTGTGTGTGTGTGTGTGTGTGTGTGTGTGTGTGTTTTGTTTTGGGGTATCCCCAGAACCTTGTCTAGTGTTGAGCATGTAGTCGGCACTTCATATTTTCTAGACAGATGGAAGGAGAGACAGCTCAATGGATGAATAAATGTGTGGATAGCCAGATAAATAGATGGATGGATGGATGGATGGATAAATTTCACTGACTGGTAGGCCTTTCATCCCAGGTAGACAGGAAACAGCCATCAACAACCCACTGGCATTAAACTGCTATGAGAAAAAGCCGACCATAGCATTCAGAGCAAATCTGAGCCAAAATAGACAGCAAAGGAAAACCAAATCCAGAATTAATAATATTGTTGCTAGAAATAGTACAGAGGCTGTAACCACAGCAGAAACACTGCTAATCACTGGACAGTATACTTCATTTTGTTCAGCTCTCTCTCTCTCTCTCTCTCTCTCTCTCTCTCTCTCTCTCTCTCTCATAAAGCAGCAGCAGTGCTGACAAAAGGCCCTGGATGCCCAGAGACATGCAGCCTGCCAAGAAAAGAACTTCCAGATTCCAATTTTTGAATACTAATAATAGCACCTGATATGCTATCACTTTTCACACAAGTCTTTTAAAGCGCTTCTTCCAGATGTGAGCTGATGAGTTAATTCCTACCATGATCTAGTGATGGCAAGTGTTTTTTTTTTTTCTATTCTCTGTGGCCAGCACGGTGATTTACCCAGATGTGTTCAGTAAAGTCTTGTTGAATGAAGGAATGATTTTTATCCTCCTTGTCTCCATCATCCTCATCTACCCAAATTTATGGAGCACTTAATTCTATGTATTATTTGCTGACAAGGATGATTGTGTCCCTGCTGGATAGCTTTCTGGCTGGTTGAGAGGACACGTACGTAACAATGTGGAAAAACCTATGGCTGAGAGCAAAATAAGAGACACACAATCAGTCTGTGAAGCAGAGTCATTATAAAGAGCAGAATCAGGAGGTCTGGGTTCAATTACTGCTTCAAACACTAAGCAGCAGTGTGAAGTGTTTATTGAGTTGAATTGATCCTCTCTGAGCCTCAGTTTCCTAATCTGTAAAATGGAGAAAACACTTACATTAGTTTACCTAGCTGTTACAAAGAAAGTTTTATAAACTTTAAAAGGACAGGGATAAGGACTCTGATTTCATTGACATAGGGAATTCCCTTTACCAATGTAACTGCAACGATAGTCTTAGTTGCCTAGAAAAGTGATGTCCAACTCAAATAGAAAATGGGGCAACTAAACAACTCTGCGGGCTGCAACACTAACTTAGAAAACCATGCCTTAACATTATCTATGTTCCATTGTATTTTTATTTTGTTACATATTTAGATTTATCTTGTTAAATATGACCCAATTATATTATAATATGGTTCCTGAGTACTAAGAAGTGTTGCTACACCAATGTAGCCACAGGTTCGACCTTCTGCCTAGAACACTGAAATGTTAGGTGATTTGTCCAGGGTCATCAAGTCAGTATGTACCAGAGAAGGCCTTCCTGGTGCCCTATGTATGTGTCACACCTTGCTGCCTCTCTTTATAAACATTCGATTACTATATAAATGAGGGTTGTTTTTTTTTAAGTGTTCTATGTTCCAAGGAAGGCGCAGAGGGTGGGGTTCAATATCCTCTAAAGTTCCCTCTGGGATTCTTTCACTGGAGGGGAGACTGATGTGGCTTGTTTCAGTGAGAAGGTTGGCTTGTTGGGAACTTAGCTAAGTTTGAAGAAAGCAGGGCAAAGGGAGCATTCCATACAAGCAGAAGTAGCATAAGCAAAGGTAAATAAGGAAGGGGCAGGACACATTTAGAGAAGTAGGCCAGACTGACCATAGCAGATGATTCACCCAGGGCAGAAGTGGCAAATAAAGATAAAATGGGGGCAGAATTCCAAGAGCTATAATGTCAGGCTAAGGACTCTGGACTTGATTCTGGGGATAATGAGGGGGCCACTGAAGGTTTTAAAACAAGAGTGACATGTGCAAGCAGTAATGTAGGGAAGTTTAAATTGGCTATAAAAGCATCATGTAATCTGGTAGGGGTGAAGAATAAGAGATACTAGTTAGGGGATTATTCCATTTTAATCCTTCATTTTAATTTATTTTTCAATTAACAAGTATTTCTCTTTTCTCCCTCCTACGCCACCATCTCCCCCAGCTTCATTTAATAGAGGAGAAAAAAAAAGAAAACCAAAATCCACGTAACAAGTGTGAATAATCAAGCAAAACAAATTCCCACATTATCCATATCCAACAATGAGTGTGCTTTCTACATCTTAAATCCATCACCTGTCTGTTAGGATAAAAAACTGTTCTAATAGCTCTCAATGTCCATTCCTCCTTGGCCCTGGACTTGGGGACTATCTGTCAACCTGATTGGATCAGGCCAAGGAAATCCTCCATTCAGCCTCCAGTTCACCCCCAAGAACACTTGAGGGATCAGGTAATTCCACCCAGGGTTGTTTTTATGATTCAGATGATTCTAATGTGGCATAGAGACTGTGGAATCACAAATTAAAGGATCAGTCCAAGATGATGCTAAAAGAGCTAAATACAAAGCTTCATAGAAAATCTAACCCAGCTCTTGGCAAATGAACCAGGAAAGCAATGACTAGGAGATAGTTTGAAGTACAATTTGAACTTCCTAGACTCTATACCTAGCCCCCTAGTCTGCCTGAAACCAGAGTGGTCTTTAGGTATGAAGGTGAGGAGTGAAATTAATGATGTTTGTCCCACAAGATCTCATGCTTTTTTTTTTTTTCTCACCCAAGAAAATTATATCTTAAGGTCAAAGAGGCTTATCTCTGGCACCCAATACAAATTCACCTGAAGGAGCAGAGGACAATCTGACCTCTTTGAATAGAGTTGTGCTGACAGAGGGGCCACCAAACTCCTAGGACATCCATCCTGTGCTCCTTTGTGTAATTGACCCCTAGAAGGAAGCAGAATATGGATGAGGAAACAGTGTAGTGGTGAGGAAAATAAGACCCTGGGTGAAGAGGTGAAGGACCACAGGATCCTAAGGGATAGTGGCCCAACTGAGGCAATGGAAACAGCAGCGCTGTAGATGTGGGGATGCTTGTTACAAGGGCTAACAGAAGAAACATATCCCCCAGATGCCAGCACCAAGGTGGATGTCAGGCCTAGTCACCCAGCCTAGTTATGAATGTCAGTGGCAAAGCAGCTGTTTTAAACTGTTTCTCCCCATTCCTAATCCAACATTGGCTCATGTATATGAGCAGCACAGGAGTAGTGGGACCAGCTTTTCTGTAACAAGAGACTATGATGAATGAGATGGGATATTACGTCCTGCCTGATTTGACCATATTTACATGCTACTCATACAAATGAGACCTTACTGTCAGCAACTCTGGGAGGGATTCTATATATCCATGTACTTCATTTTCTACAATCAATTTAAAGCATTTATTGAGCACACAGAGGGAACAAGGCCACTGGCTCATTTGCTTGTATAGTGCCCAGTACAGCCTCTAAAATCTTTGATAACTGTGCCTTGTAATAATGATGGTGGTAGTGATGAGGTGTCCTTTAAGGTTTAGAGCAGAGGAAGATTAAGAAACAATGAGAGAGTGAGATCGAAGCAATGTAATTTCTTTGTGAAAATCTGGCAAGGGCAGAGGGGTTAATGCCTGTGCATTTCTAAATATGGAATGCAATTTTTAAAAGCTGAACACAGCAGTGACTCAGTTTTTTTTTTCTTCCCAAAAGAGCTACTCCATAGCAGGCCAGCCCTTATCCCTATACCAGGATATTCTTTCAGTATGACTCCAAGGGAAGTTAGTATCACACCTAATGAATCACCAACCCTGCTTCCTTCATGGAGTACCTGAATGTTCCCAGAACTTCCTCTCTGTGGAGTAAATACCTAAGCTCAGACAACTCACCTTCTGAGATTCACAGAGATAACGTGCCAGTAGCGCTCAGATCTTTTTTTTTTTTTCATTCCTCTCCAGCTATGTCATGAGAACATTGTTTTGTCTCTGTGGCAAATTTAAGTGGGGGAGGGGTCTGGAAACCTAGAGCTTGAGTTGGGAGGGAGCTCCAACAACAGGAGCCTGTGGGCTCTGACCATTGTCCTTAAGAGAAATAAGTCACATAAATCAATTGTTTAAAATTAACTCCCTTAAATATAGCAGGTGGGACAAGTGCCAAAGGATATATTCACGAGCCAGCTGGGTCTGATAAGAGGACATCGAAAGACTTCTAGAGAAAGACTCGTGGAACTTCAGAAGGGCCTGAAAGGTCATCCACTCTGACCCCCTCCTTTTACAGCATGGAAATTGAAGACCAGAGAGCTGATATGATAGGGCTGAGATGACGCAACCAGTTAGTGGCAAATCCAGACGCTATTTACAAGAATCATCATTTTAGAGCTGGAGGGACCTTTGGAAGACATCTAGTTACAGATGAGGAACCCAAGAGTTTGAGTAACTCACCAAAAGAGAGTCTGGATTACCTAGGGAATATAAACCTAGGGCCTGAACTCCGAATTCCTTCCTGCTCCTAAATCTTCAGTGCCCTTTCCACTCAATCAGGACAAAGTGGTTACAAGCCTTTTCAGAAACAGAAACAAGCCTGGTCAGAGCTGAGAAAACAGCAGTTTATTAATTTCTTCCACACAATTACAGAATTCTTTTATGCTGTTGGGTATGCATTATGGAAGCATCTGGGATCACAAAAGTAATAAACAGACACCTAGCTGGCCATGCAAAACTTGTTCACTCTAAGTTTCTCTCTTGGAATGAGAACAATGAGTTTGTTTTTACTCTGAACTTTCTAACAACCTGGACAAACAAAGCCATACAAACACTGACAAACTGTCCTGCTTAGAAACGTTTAGCTGATGACAGTCTTGTTTCTGAAACAGGAAGTGACTCAGCCTTGGCAACAAGAGATTTTACTCAGTTGTATTAGGTCATTAAAAAAAAAATGTCACAAGGCAACTGTTTTGTTTTGTTTCAAATAAATCTCCACTGGAGAAAAAAAAATGATTAAAGATGATTTCTCCTTCAGAAGAATAGCTAAATGTTCTGAAGACCTATATAATTTTTTAGAAACTTCTCTCTTTCCAAATAATAAACACATCTTCAAAAAGAAGCATAGCATAGCATAGTTTTCATCACTTTTGCTTCTATAGCCTTTAACAATGTGATCAAATCTCTTCTTTATTGAGATTAGGAAAGCAATCTTGTGTCTTTTAAAAATTAAGGCATTTTAGCACTGGACATGTAAGCTTGGCCCTGTAGAAAACATCTGGATAGATACTATTGCTAACTGTATTTGAGTAACTGATGAGATAAACTATTCAGTTGAAGGACAACAGGTCCTAATTATTTTAGACTGCACTAATTTGGAATATATGATCATCCTGACAGGGGTTAGGTTGAAATCTACCTTCGCTTGCTTTTTTTTAATAGATAGTTCAAATTCATGCTGTAAATGAGATATCAGGTGAAATTTTTCAAAACACCCAACATGACTATTTCATGCAACCACCAGCACATTAGAATGGTTTGAGGTTACATACAATTAATATGTTAAATAAAAACCATCAGATTTGGATCTTTTTTTTTTTTATTGTCCTAGAGGCTCACAGTTAGAAAAGACCAAAGAGACCATGAAATCTACCCCTAATCTAAATAAGAGCTTACTCTACAATATACCCAACCAGTAATCATCTAATCTTTGCTTAAAGATCTTAAGTAAGGGAGAACTCCACCCCACTCAACCTCCCAAGGTAGCCCCATTTCACTTTTGTACAGCTTTGATCAGAGATTGGCTGGTAAATATTTAACAAGGGGGAGGGAAAGGAGAAATGCAACCAAAACACACTTTAAATTTAACTTGCATTATTAATATTTTCTCCTTTAACTTTTTAGGTCTAGAGACAATAAAAAAAACAAAACCTAGTAACTAATAAATAAGTCCTGATTCTAGCATTTATCAGTTTTCCATGATGTAAATACTAACACTGAAAATTTAACCATTGGCTCCAACATACCCCTAGCTCTAATTGTCAGGAAGTTTTTTTCTTATATTTTGATTAAATTTGCTTCTTTGCAATATCTACCTACTACTCCTGGTTTTGCCTCCAAAAGCCAAGGAGAATAAATAAAATCCTTCTTTTCCAAACCCTCATTAATAACCATCTCATTAAAGCAATTATTTTAATGACTTCTACCAATATTACCACTACTACCACCACCACCACCACCAATGGTTAGCATTTTATATAAGATTTTAAAGTCTGTAAAGCACTTTATATGCATAATCTCATTAGACCCCTCCAACAATTCTGTGAAGCCATTGTTATTACTATCCCCATGTTCAGTTTGGTAGAGGGAACTAGAGGTATTAGGCATAAAGAAAAAAAGGATTCATTGGGAACATGTGAAGGTCATTTTTTTTTTTTAAAGCAATCAGGGTTAAGTAACTTGCTCAAGGTTACAAGGCCAGTTATTTCTGGGTGTGGTGCTAAGTATCTGAGCCCGGATTTGATCCCCAGGTCATCCTGACACTGGAGGGCACTGAGCCACCTGGCCGCCCCTAAGCAATTGGGGTTAAGTAACTTGCTCAAGGTTACACGGCCAGGTGTTTCTGGGTGGTTGCTAAGTGTCTGAGCCCAGATTCGATCCCCAGGTCATCCCGACACTGGAGCCGGTGCTCTTACTCGCTGTGTTACCTGGCTGTCCCTGTGAAGGTCATTTTTAAATATTTGAAAAGCTATCATAAGGAAAGAGGAATTAGTTGTGTTCTGCTTGACTTCAGAGGCTATATCTAGAAGAAACAGATGAAAATTATGGAGAGATTTTAGTTCATGAAAGGAAAATTTTCCAAAGCTATCAAAAATGGACTCCTTCCAGAAGTTGTAGCTTCCTCTTCACTGGTGCCTCTCACTCAAGTGAAGGTTTGATGACCATGAACAGATGTTCTGGTGGAGATTCATGTCCAGTCCAAGCTAGATGATTTCTGAGGTTCATTCTAACTCCATTCCTGTGATTCTGTGATATGTTGAGCTTAGTTTTGGACTTGTTGACCCATAAACACCAGTGAATCATCCCAGGGGCAATGTCTCATGGGCAGGTGGAAATGGGGGAAGAGAGTTTCATTTTTTTTTCCTGTTCAACAAACCTTTAAGAGACATGTCTTATGTGCAAGAAAAGAGTTTGGAGATGGATACATAGCTCTGAAAGCCATTTGCATAGAAGTTATGACTAAGAGTGAATTAGGTTGCCAGGGGGTAAGATGGAGAAAGGGAAGAAGACTAAGGACAGAGCCTCTGGGGCATCCAAATTTGGCTGCAGGTTGGGAGGAGGAAGTTAAAAAAGAAAAAACAAATAGCAAAGAGGACTGAAAAAAAAGGTAGCCTGTAGAAGAATCAGAAGAAAGCAAAGTCAAGGAAGCCAAGGAGCAAGGTAGGGATGATCAGTAGTGTCAAATGTCAAAGAAAGGCCAAAGATAGTGAATTAAGGGAAAAGTTCACTGGATTTGGCAAATCAGAGAACATTGGTGACAAAAGTCCTTGGCTCCCTTCAAAGTTCAGGTCACCTGCCATATGAGGCCCTTCTTGATCCCACTTAGTTATTAAAAGTCTCACTCCCTACCCCAAATTATTTTGTATTTATTTTTACATCTTTAGCATATACTTCTCAAATGATGACATCACAATCCACTTGAGTTTTGAGCATTTTTAAAAATTTTCTTATCTTGGCCAGTCAGTTAATAAACATCTAAAAAGTACCTCCTTTGTACCAGCTACCATGCTTAGTTAGCCCTTACCAAACATACAATACTAGATAGCTAGATAGATAGATAGATAGATAGCCAAAATCAACATATATATCCTACTACTTTTATAAATATAAAAAAGGGTTTCAATCTCCAGACAATTGGTCCAGGTTTTTTTGTTTCTTTTTTACCTCACAAAATCAAGCAAAATTCCCTTATTATTCTAGTTAGATTGCAGGCATACTCTCTTAAGTGATCTGAAATGTGCTCATACTCAAAAGAACAGGGTCTTGTATCTAGAAAATTTTTTTTTCTCACAAATTCTTCCAATGAACATTTATCAGCTGAAATGATTAGTTTTGTATTTTTAAATACTGAACCAAGGAAGCATAAATGGTTCCTATCGATAAAATTATGTGAATACGTACCACATGCAAGCCTGTTGATAATAATACAATGCCAACATTTTATCTTGTCTGGGCATGGGAACGGGGTTATAGAAAGTTTCTTTTTCTTTTTTTCCTGCTAGCCCAACAGTGTTAGAGTTATCTGTTCCTGACACACTGTACACAGATCTAATTTAAGTGTATGTGTGTATATATAATTTACATACACATATGTTTGTATATATGTATATTGTATATATCTATATATGTATGTGTGTGTTTATGTGTATATGTGCACATCTATACACACATACAATACATACATACATACATACACATACTCCAGATATTATTCTGGATTGGCCGTTCCAAAAACATAATGTGGCCTCCAGCCACATCTTCAAAAGTGAAGCAATTCGATCTGCAAATGTGTGAAAATGGGAGTTCCTTAAAAAAAAAAAAAAGCCTGGATTACATATGAATTTTCAGGGCAGTATTTGCTCACCAGAATCCATAATGGGAATCTCATTTCCGCAATTATTCCTCCATCATTTCCCTTGTGACATGAAGATCTCTTTATAATTTTCAGGCTCTAAAATGACAGATTTCATCGGTTTGCTTTTTAGAGTAACATGTTTTCCTGTGTTCTGTCATGTAATATTTTACCTTAAAGCATTAAGAAAACAGCTATCTGGTCTGCCATCTGGTAGGGAAGACTCGATTCAGGGGAGTGACTTATGATTTCACACCACAGCAGCTCGAATAGCTGCAGTATGATACCCATTAAATATATTGACAGTCATACCTTAACATTTTCGCAGGAGCGTGACAACATGTTATTTCAAAAATGCATTTCTTTTTTGGCTAGGCAGTTCCAGGATTTAACTACTAACAAGATGGTTCATTTCAACAAGTTAACCTTGTAAAACAATGTTATAAATAGTACATTACTAAGAGGATCTTTCAACTATACCATATCTGAAGACAGCCAATTCTAGTCCTATCTCCCCAATTACTCCCTAAAACTAACCTTAATTAATAAATAATAACAACAACAAAATTCCCAAACAAAACAAAAGAACCCAAACCTCTTGGACTCTATTTCTGTCACCGTCCTCTACTCTTTTTAAACCAAAGCAAAGGTAAACGTGTTGAAGCAGCAAAAAGAAATGGAATCGGAAAGTGTGGGTTCAAATCCCAACTCTGCTACTTAATCTGTGTGACTCTAGACAAGCTACTTTAACATAAGTTTCATCATCTAAAGCTCAATCTTTGATTGGTCAGACTGTAGTTGTACTGATTTTAGGCTTTGTTATTATTGTTATTCAGTTGTTTCAGTCATGTCCAACTCTCCATGACCCATTTGGAGTTTTCTTGGCAAAGACACTGAAGTGGTTTGCCATTTCCTTCTCTAGCTCATTTTGCAAATGAGGAAACTGAGGCAAACAGGATTAAGTGACTTGCCCAGAGTCACACAGCTAGTGTCTAAGGCCAGACCCAGGAAGATAAGTCTTCCTGACTCCAGGCCAGGTACTATATCTACTACACTACCTAGCTATTCATTTTTAGGCTGCCAGATTCCAAAGGGTCAGTGGCATGGATTAATAAATTCATTGTATTGATGAGAGGATAGTGCACAAGTCATTGTATATCAGGATTTTAGAGAAGTACTTGGGGTACCCTTTTTATGTGTAACTCTTTTTTATTTTTTGTAACTATTACCTAATAGTACTTTTAAATCCTTTATGCAACTTTTCAGAAAATCTTTTAGGCCAGAAAAATCAGATGAATTTTTAAATAGGAGGGAAGATACATGCACTGATCACCTAAGAGTATGAATCAAGCTAACACATCTGAGGAAACAAAAATTTCCTACTAATGGCAGGAATGGAAAGAATAAAAACTGATCTACTGACACTGCTACTGACAGGTAAACTTCCTATGAAGAATGAGTGTTTAAAGAAGTTATATGGAATGTGATGAATCTCTGTCAACAAACATTCATTAAGCTCCTACTATGAGCTAGGCACTGTGCCCTAGGAGGGGGAAAAACAGTCCCTGCCTTCAAGCAGACATGCTACACGATGTCGAGCTGGTTACTTTTTACCCTAGGAGCCCCAGCTACATTTCTGGTTCAATCATTCGCATGCTACTAAATTCCTCATGGTGTAGGCAATTCTTTATTCCCTCCTGTCTGGTAGCTGACCTGAGGAGTAAATGCAGTAGAACACCTGGCTGCTATTGCTTCCACGACTACCCCAGCACTGGGCAGCTAGGTGGCACAGTGGATAGAGCACCAGGCCTAGAGTCAGGAAGACCCATCCTCCTGAGTCAAATCTGGCCTCAGACACTGACTAGCTGTGTGACCCTGGGCAAGTCACTTAACCCAGTTTGCCTCAGTTTCCTCATTTGGAAAATGGGCCAGAAAAGGAAATTGCAACCCCTCCAGTAACTTTGCCAAAAAAATCCCAAATGGGGTCATGAAGAGTCAGACAGAACTGAAAATGACTGAACAATGAAAACAACCACCAGTGTACTGCACACTGATTTTATGGTATACGCTTAGGCATTTTGACATTTAATGTTCTCAGGCAGCCTCTCTACTATCATCATAACCCTCACATTTGTGCAGTGCTTTAGGGTTTACAAATCATTTTCCTTCCTCACAATGACCCTGTGAGGTGGGTGGTGCAAGCATTTGATCATTTAGAATTTTTTTTCTTTGTTTTGCAGAGCCATGGAAACTGAGGCTGACTGAAAGGTTAAACTGAGGATTATGTTGTTAGAAGGTATATGAAACATGGGTTCAAACTCAGGTCTCTGAACCTCAAGCCCAAGATTCTTTCTGCCTTGCCAGTCTGCCCTCTTTAATGCTTTGAGAGAAAGTGCAAATCAAAAAAAAAAAAAAAAAGCCTATATTTAAATTCCCAGGGAAAGTTTAGACAGGAGCAGGTTCTTCAACCCAGGAATTGTGCACAGGTCTCCCCTAATTGTTCAGGGTGGTTGAGATTGTTGTACCTCTTGACTCTGGAATGCCATTTCAAGGAAAGGTGGTAGTTGGAATTGCTTGAGCGTCCCAGACGTAGCCTTCCCTTGACCCTTCAGAGGGGCTCCCCAGAGACTGAAGAAGGAAAAGCCTTGCCACAACTTCAGAGGGGCTAGAGCAGAGACTCCAAGTTTCATCAGGGTCGGCTCATATGTTGCTAACATAAAGCCAAAGTATCAAATCCACCATTATAGAAAGTCTGCCACATTTCACTCATTTCAACATTATTCTCTCCCTTTCTTTAGTGCACAGGAATATTAGTGACTGAGACACTCTCTCAATCAGACCATAATCATTTTCCACTGCCTTGGGTACTGGTGGTTTCTCTCTAATCATTCTCTATTCCCTCTGGAGACTGGTGCATCATCTCAGATACTAAATTTTTGGTCCCAAAGCTTTGCACCATCATAGGTCGAGAGTAAAAAATTGAAATTCCTCAGCTTGTCACTTAAAGCTCTTTATAATCTGGCTCCAACCAACCTTTACAGACTTATTTCACACCACTGCCCTTTAGAGGAGCCGTGATACTGCTATGGATAAAGGACAAGACATGGACTCAAAAAGATTTAGGTTCAAAGACCACCTCTGACACTTACTAGCTTTATAATCATGAGAAAATCATTCAATCCTTCTGAGCCTCAGTTTACTCTTCTGTAAAATGAGAGGATTGGACATGATGACCTTTAAGATCTCTTCAGTTCAAAGACTATTACAGTAAGTATTCAATCTTCCAAATAAAACGACTTCCTTTTTTATTCCCACACTAATAAAACAGGGTGTTCCTTCTCCTGCCTAGGTGTATATAGGCAGATAGGCTTGGTATATAGGCTATCCTCCAACCCTAGGATTCACTCTCCTCATCTCTCTCTTAGAATCCTTCAAGGCTCAGCTCAGGTGTTCCTTCCTATAGGAAGCCTTTCCTAATTCCCTTGGATTTTAGTGCTTTCCTTGCTTCTCAAATTATTGTGTACTTACTTACCTGTTTTCATATTACATCTCCTTCTATAGAATGCAAGCTCCCTGAAAGCAGGGGTGTTTCTCATTTTGTCTTTGTACATTCCAGCATAATGCTTTGTCCATATCGCTGTATCAGTGGTCTCTTCAATGTTGGAAATCCAGCCACCTGTAACTTTTTATCCTGTGTAATATTATTCTATATCTTCCAATAAATCCTCCACAGGGGCTGGAACCAGTCAACCTTCTACTATCTCTGCTGTCATTCCTTGGATACAATGAAATATACAGTCACCTTTTCTGGCCATGCAGTCCTCTGATGACATTCTCTAGACCATGTATTCCTAAGCTTTTTGTGTATGTCATGGGCTGCCTTTGGAGGTAGTTAGGAGGCACAGATCTAGAACCTGGCCTGCAGTCATGAAGACCCAAGTTCAAATCTTGGGTACTTCCTAGCCATGAGACCTTGGGTAAATCACTTAATCTCTGTCTGCCTCAACTTCTTCAACTGTAAAATTGGGATCATCATAGCAACTACCTCCCTCCCAGGGTTGTTTCAAGTATCGAATGAGATAATATTTGTAGAGCATTTAGCACAGTGCCCCTGGCACATGATAGATGCTTAATAAATGATTGTTCCCTTTCCCTTCTCATTTCAGTAACCTGGTGAAACCCATAAATTTCTCCTCAGAAAAACTGTTTTTAACTGCATCAAGTAAATGACAGGATTACAAAGGAAACCAATTATATTGAAGTGGCTACCAAAATATTAATAGAACAAAACAATCCAAATTAAAAATCCCAACATTAGGAACCCCTGCTCTGGGCTGTTTTTCCTGGGCAATTCTCCACTGGTCATGCTTTCCATTCAGCTCACACACATTGTGTATCTTTTTGCTGCCGTTCAGGTAACCCATAACTTTAGTTCTTTGGAGATCGTGCTATCTCATGACGTGTAGTCATATGGAAACACTGTAAAACATTGTTATTAAAAATGCGGGTACATGTTTCAGAGAGAAGCTTGGGGTCATGAAGATAGTAAACATTTCTCTAAAGGCAATCCAGTCTTCTTTCTTCTCTGTCCAACTCTGGACCTAGGTTGTCATCCATGTCTAGTGCTGGTCTAAGCTATAAATACTAAAGAGATAGTCCTGTGAATTTCTGATCCAACTACTTATTACTGTCTGGACCGTGAGCATATTTTTCCCTCTTTCTTCCCCATGTGAAAAGTTAGGCCAACTCTTTTGAATGATTAGGAATCTCATTTAGGAGGCTCTGTGGTGTTATCAACAGGGTTTGTTGCATTCAGCATGATGACATTCACAAAAAAAGCACTATGAAGAATACTAGACAGACAGACAGACAGAGAGATAGATAGATAGATAGATAGATAGATAGATAGATAGATAGATAGATAGACAGATAGATAGGTAGATAGGTAGGTAGATAAGGATAGATAGATAGACAGATTGATAATAAGAGAGAGAGAGAGACAGAGAAATTTTCCATTTTGACCCTCTGCTAGACATCTACCATGGGGGTAATAAAGCTTTGGTGAGTGTCTCCATTTTTTGTCTTGCTTGATCTTATGAACCAAAGTGCTATTTTCAGAACACAATCATCTACATTTATTCCATCTTCTTAGGAATCTTAAACAGCTTCCATATCTGTTTAGAATACACCTGGTTGGAGGAAAGCCCTTAAAACAGCATTTTTCTCTACTGAATTAAGTGGATTTTATAGTCAATATGTAATAATCACAGCAGGATCTTATATTTTCCATACCTGTCAATCAATTGTACGATTGGAAAGAGGTAACTGGTCTGGGATAGAATATCATTTGGTTAAAGTCTTTATCAAGGAGGACCTTAATATATACATAGCACATAATTATAAATATTTTCTAGAGATGAGAAAGTATATTGATCAATGCTTACTTATTAGTGTTCTCTTGGACACCTTTTTTGATCAGAGCTTTTCCCTCCCCACAAATTGTTCGTATCCTTCCTTCCTTTAGGTACCTTTTAGGTACATTTCTTAACACCCTCAAAATTGTGAGAACTCCAGAGCAGATCTCTATGTATTCTTAGTCTTGCTCAGCTTATCTTTGAATAAAAAGTCATTTATTTAGTGAGTGATATGTGCGACTTCTACTTACTCACGAAGCTCAATAAGAAACTATAATGTTAGAGTCCGAACATGGTGGTTCAATCAATCTGTCAATAAATGTTTATTAATCACCTACTGTGTTCCAGTTGCTGTGCTAAGCATTGGAGATTCACAAAAAGGCAAAAGACAGTCCCTGACTTCAAGGAACTTACAAGTTAATGAAAGAGACAACAAGCAAACAAATTTATACAAAGCAAGCTAGAGATAGGATAAATGGTAATAACTTTTTTTTGAGGGGCAATTGGGGTTAAGTGACAAGGTCACACATCTAGTAAGTGTTAAGTGTCTGAGGCAAGATTTGAACTCAGGTCCTCCTGACTCCAGGGCTGGTGCTGTATTCACTGTGCCATCTAGCTGCCCCCAAATAGGAATAATTAACAAAGGAAGGTTTCCTGTAAAAGGTAGAATTTTAGGTGGGACTTAAAGGAAGCAAGAGAGGTCAGTAGTTGGACCAGAGGAGGGACAGAGTTTCAGGTATGAGAATGCTTAGACCAAAAAAAGAATATCTTGTTCTGGCAAGTGTCACTGGATGGAAGAGTATGTTTCAGGAAGTAAGGTATCTGAAAACCGGAAAGGGATGAGGGGGCTAAGTTATAGAGTGTTTTGAATGCCAGATAGAGCATTTTGTATTTGCTTCTGGAGGCAACAGGAAGCCACCCTCTTTGCTTTGAATGTAAATAAAGGTAGAAACCCCCCCTTTGCTTTGAAGTTACTGAACATCAAAGAAAATCTTACCCTACTTTGGAATTCTTCATAGACTTTTTCTACTCCCTCATCCTCTGCAAAAGATGGTATATATAGGCTACTATTATCTTTATGGTAGTCTTTTTACCAATACTTATAAGGAGTGCAATGTAATAGGATCAAAAGTCCCCTTACATGATATTATTTGTTGCTTTTGGACACATAATAACGCTAAGTCTGTGAACTTCTTTATTTGCCTCTCCAAGGAAAACCTAGGAACCATGCTTCCATTCAGCAGCGACTTCCCTTTGTCTTCTACTTTCATTTGTAGTGAAAATGTCAAGATTGATATGATTTAGTTCATGTAATAATATGTCTACTGAATGGTTCCTAGACAAGGATCTCACATATAGAATACCAATGACTGAGTTAATATCTGTAGACAGTCTAAAAAAATGTGTGTCTTATAATCCTTTGCCTCCCTTTTCCATTACTCTGAATTTGCCACTGATGAAGCAGAAAGGGGATACACAGGGCTGACAGACATTTTTAAACTTTTCTTTCTTTCACAGACTGCAACAAAATAATTCATCTCCAAGTGGCCATTCTGTCTACCTAGCCAGGCTGGTCCTTGGAAAGCAAGCATCATCTGTGACCGAAACATCCTCGAGGCTTTTACAGAATGATAGGACCCTACTACCTGGCAAACCCTAGAGAACTCAGGGTCAGTTCACTTTTTTAAAAAAGTTTTTCTTCTCCCTCATTGCTCACTTTTATCACCAATCAGATCCCAACAGTACTACCTCCTCACTATCTTCTGAATCAGTCTCCTACTTTCTTTCCTTCAGATACCATCGGAGTACTTATACCTATTCCAATACCCTCTTACTAGGAAATTTTTTTCCCTCTGTTAAATCATCCTTTCAAAATGGGGTCAAATTAGCCTTGTTAATTCTGAAATCTAGTAAAGGCTAAAGACCCTTAAGGACTTCCTACTACCTACAGAAAAAAATTCAAGCCACTTTTCCCGACATTCAAGGTCCTCTACAATACTGAGCTACCCTACTTTTCCAAATGTAACCCATGTGAACTACCTTCCAGATGCTCTATATACCAACAAATCTGCCTGTTGAGAATTTCATACACTTAGCGTTTTCCCACCTTTCTACCTTTATTTACATTCTTAATGCCTGAATTGTCCTTTCAACCCCACCCCAGCCCCTTTGCCTACTGACTTTCTATCCTTCCTTTAAAGTTCAACTCAAACACTCCCTTCTCCAGAATTAATTCCTGATTCCTACAGTCAGGAATGATCTTTTTCTCATTGGGATCTCATATAACACTTCACTTGCACCTCTCATGTATTAATCATGTATTATTTTGCACTGTCATAATATGTATAAGTCATATCCCCCTACCAAATGGCAAACTTTTGAAAATAGGGTCTTCTTTATTCCATTTTCTCCTTACTGCCCTTCCACAGTGCTGTCAAATCGATCTTTTTCATTCAGAAATCTGGCATGTCACTAATGGTAAGTACAGTAGGTAAGTGTTAAGTATATAGCAGCTAAATTTCTATTAAATTGAATTGAATCAAATTTTAAGATTCTGAACTTCAGGAAAACTTAATGTACATTCATCCCCAAGAGACAAATTAGTGAGATCATCACAGTACAAAAAGATTTGCCCAGGTAATGTAAAGAATTCTTCCAGGGTATTCAAAAATAGCTGATTTACAAAAATTCTGCATACTCTCAAATTTCTGAGACTGGATCTCTTGCCTAAAGCCATGTACCCTTACTAGATTTTCTCAGGCCATTGGCCTTTGAGATAAAAGCAGATTCTGTTTTTGGCTAGCAGAATTTTATAATCTATCTTCTTCAACCTCACCTTATATTTTTCTTCTATTTTTTTGTTGCCCCATAAGTTCTTCCCCAAACTCTACCCCCATCCCCAAAGGAAAGTTTTTGAGATTCCTGAGCTACTTACATTCTACCTGATAAATATCAATGATTCTAATCTGGCAACTCCCAGAAACTCCAGTAACCACTTGATTCTGAAGTAGGATGAGCTTTTTGTGCTATTTATAACTCAGTGGCCATCATTTATTTACAGGCAATCCAGGGCACTGAAGAGCTGAGTGAGCTGAGCCACTTAATGGCTGGCTTGGATTTAGAGTCCCATTTGATCTTACATTTACAAAAAAAAAAGAAAGAAAGGTAGCCTGACATAATACTTTTTTATACTTTCAAATGATACCGCAAAACAACAAATCTTTTGGGAATAAAATTTACAATACCATCCAAAATTTAGCTTGAACTTTTGTTACCTCCCTGTACTTTAAGAGGTTTCCATTTTCCTCCTTAAATATTTAAATCTTAAGGAATTTGTGAAAACTGCCATTTTTTTTAAAGTGTAATCCTACGCTGTTTATAGTAAGCACATAGGAGAACTGGGGTAAAGTTAAAAGACATCTTCTGTATAGACCTTACCATATATGACCACAATTTACTTACTTTAAATGAGTTAAATCTTAAATGCAATCGACAATTTGCAAAACCTTAAAGTGGCTGTAATTACGTTCTCCCAAGTTCTCCTCTTCTGTCCCCCATTCCACCCCGTTGGCAAATAGTATATAGATAGCTTTTATGTCTGCTTTTAGGGGTCAGAAAGACCTCTGATAGACTCTTACCTCCAATACTTCCTAGCTTTGTAAGCCAAGTTACTTAACCTATATCTCAATTCTTTTATCAGTATCATGACACCAGTATAATTGGTATAATCAGAAAACAATACCTATGTTAGCTACCTCAAAGGGCTGTTGTGAGGATCAAATAACATAATTTACGTAAAGTACTTCAAAAACCTTAAAGTGGCATATAAACAGAGGTTGTTGTTATTCTCAATTGGCATTAAATTGGTGGATCATAAATCTTTGCAGTCTTCCTTCCCCTTGCTTTCTCCTAAATGCTAACTTTCAAAATCACTCTAAAAAGCATCATTCAAAGACACTGTTTTTAGAAGCATAGCTGCATGTTCTCCTGGCAACAAAGTTGCGGGGTGGAGTGGATGGAGTATCCACCTACTAAAATATATTTCCCTGAAAAGCTTTGGGTTTGTTTTGTTTGTTTTTATTGAGCAGGTAAAATACTTGTGTCTCTGATATACTCCCTTTTTATCACATACTTTCTCTTACTGAAGGGATTGTAACATTAAAATAGTTGATTTGACAAAGGAGAGAATATCTAGTCATTATATCCCTATATTCTGGGCTTAGCACTGGGAGTCTGATGTTTTATTGGCATCATTCTAAAAAAAATATATTCCAGACAGGTGAGGTTGACTTGTGTCAACACATTGGCAGTGTCTGAAAGGAGCAACTGAACATTGTCTTAACCTGTATGTGCACTATAAAAACTCCATAGGCACCCAGGGAAGCCATTCAGGCAGTAATCACTGGCCTGTGTGATTTATACCTGGCTTTGAATTCCAGACCATCCTAAGTTGACTTCATTGCCAGAGAGGCACACAAAAGTTCAGGATGGCTGTGTAGGAATTCTGAGTTTCAGAAGATCTGAGACTGACAGGATTAACCCAGCAGATACATGAAGAATATCTTCCCAATATCATGTGGGCAATATAATTCTTGTTCTGTTATGGCCATATTTGCATCGAATGCTTCTCAACAAGAGGCTGGTTGATTGCTATTTTACTATAAGCCTATAAATGTGAAAATAGGCTTGCATCACATGTACATTTTGTATACACACATATGTATTCCCATTCTTTTGGAATTCATTTCCCAATGGAAGATCAATCCATTTGTTATTTAAATACCAGCAACTTGAGTTGATGAACCAAGGCAGTTTTCATGTCACATTTGTAAGTGACCAGTCTTAATCCTGGAGAAGAGATAATGAAGCACATGTCACTCCTTTCCATAGAGAGATGGGGAACCTCTAGTGTGGATGTTATATATATCCTCAGGCATGGTCATTTTGATCATGGTCTCTTTTGCTTAACTGTTTTCCTTTGTTACAAGAATGAGTTCAGTTAAACATACAGTTATACTGGAAAATGACTACTGTGCATTAAACAGAAAGGTAGACTTTTTTAGGAAAATTGTTTTTAAAAATATTGGCTAAATATTTACATAGAACTTTGACATTTGAAAATAAACAATATATTATTTCATTTGATAATTTGCATGTTAAAAGGATTAGTCATTTTAGCTTGTGACAAACTTTAATGATTTCATTCCTCACTCTATTCCAACATAAATTTCCCGAAGACACTTCTCAAAAGTGGACCTGATATAAGGAGCAGATTTCTGTTAGGTTGTGACCTAACTCTTTCTCCAGTTCAGTATTGAAACCACTAAATAGAGATTGTCCTGCCCCAGTTCCATGATTGCTGTGTGGCCAAGAAGGGCTATCCTGATACCCATTCTTTTTAGGGATGTGATGCCAAACTGTAAGTGCTAAAATGGAAAAGAAGTAATTCTTTTGATGCTAAATGTATACTTCTTCTCAAGGAGAAGGTGAGAAGCAATGATACATTACCTTACTTCAGTAAGGATCAATGACTTAATTGTAGGACTATGAGTACTGCTACAACCATGAAGATCATAAGCCATCAATGACTTAGCAGTAGCTTTCACTTGTGGCAGGAAAACTCATTAGCTTGTGGCCATTCTGGGGATAAGACTCTCCAAACTTAACTCTTCTCAGACAGAGACTTTGTGTCAACCACAAGGCCCATATTCAAAGCTTTTTTAGTATGATAAGCTTCAGAGGCTTATACTGTATTATGAGAACCTGCAGTCAACTCTCCTGATCTCCCACAATGTAACATCAGAGTAGGATTTTACTGGAAGAATTTAACCAAGAAGCTCTAAAAAATTATCACTTTAGAAAATTAATTCCTACAATTAATAAAGATTTTTAAAATATTTAAAACAGACCTGGGGATGAATGGCTCACGTACTTAATATTATTCAGCAGTATAGTATGGTAGCAAAAAAAAAAAAGTTAATGCAATTGGAGGCTAAATTAAAAGAAGCAAAACTTCTAGGAATAAGAAGGTGGCAGTCTCATTGGGCTCTGCCCTGGTCAAACTGAAGCAGCAGCATTATATCCAGTTCAGGGCACCTCATTTTAGGAACGATATTTAAGGCACCAATGTCCTTTCCTTTTAGGAAGGAAGTTAGAGAGCACCCAAAGAATGACAACCAGAATGGAGAACATCAAGTCCCTGTCATATGAAGATCAACTAAAGGCAATGAAGATGTTTTTACTGGAGAAGAAAAGGCTCAGGGAAGACATAATTAACTGTCTTCAAATTCTTCAAAGACTGTCACATGAGGAAGGGGTCAGATTTACTCAGCTCCATTCCAGAGGTCAGATATGGGAGCAATTCATGGAATGCACAAAGATGGCAATTTGGCCTTGATGTCAGGAAAAATTTCCAACTATTAGAGTTGTTCACGGGTGGAATGGTCCCCCTCAGGAGGTGGTAAGCTTCCATTTATTGTAGGTCTTCAAAGAAAGTGTGAATGTCCATTTTTTACATGTGTTTTCTGAGTTGTTTTTTTTCATGTAGGTGATGGAACGGTTGGATGCTGAGGTAGCGTCCATTTCTGAAATTATATAAAGGATGAATGTTGATGGTCTGGAAAATATTTTTGGTTATCTTGCCAACAAATATTTAGCTTAAGAAAAGTTTACTTAATATTTTGCTCACTAATTTTCAGTTGTTAAGAGTTTATTACTATGTCATTAGCTGTTTTACACTGGAGTCATAAAATTATTGTTGTTTCAAGATAATGGATAAAAATAATTTTATAAGATGGACAGGCACTGTCATAGGATTCAGAGCTTAAAGAGACCTTAGGGATTTTATAGAAGAGGAAACTGATCCTCAGAAAAGCAAGTGACTTTCTTGATGTATGATATTAAGTATGGCAGGTAGAAAATGGCAGATCATAGATTGGGCATTCCTTTGAGCTCTTAGCCCTATGCTCATTTGACAGTCCTATGCTGCATGGTGCCAAGATTTATGTTAGCATTGCAGGCACCTACTGACCAATTCATTCTGGCAACTATAATTGTGGTCATTTAAATCCTGTCTACCAAAAAAGGGAAAACAGATAAACTGATAAATTCATTTAAAAGTCTGCTGAAAAATCAGTCTTGTTGGTTATAATATATGTGTATGTGTATATACATCATTCAATCTATGAATATATACACTTTTGAATTCTTAACTCTGAATAATAATAATAATAAAATAACAGCTACAACAGTAATCATCACTGACATTTACATAGTATTTTCTATCCATTATCTCATTTGCTCTTCACACAACAATAGCATGAGTTAAGCATCACAGGTCCAGGTCTGTGATTTCACTGTCAACTCCCTCCTGTACTGATTCTGAGGTGAAATTCTCCTATAATACATAGTCTTAAAACAAATGCTCCAAGCACTCTCATATATCTCAGTAGCAGAACCTGAACCCTGCCCTTCCTTACTCCTAAACCAGATTTTTATCTGCATAGTCACTCCGCCTCATACTATTTCCCCCATTTTATAGATGAGGACACTGAGGCTGAGAGTGACTTGATGGAATCACCAAATCATTATTATGTGTCAGCCTTTATAGGATCAGGCCACAGTATGCAAATGAAAAAACTGATGCCTAATGAAAGAGTTTGCCCTGTTGTACACAAGGAACCCAGGGTTGAATGAAATGCAACTGTTTGAAGATCCCTGACCTTTGGTCCTTTGTTCTATGACAGTGGCCATAAATTTGAATGGATAAAGCATCTTTTTTTCTCTGACTTGTTAGCCCATGTAGAAAGGTGTTGAAGACTTACAACAAGGAGTGTCAAAATCAGTTACTCCTGTTACCATGTACAGATAGATAATCATTTGAATACATTGCTACAGAAAAAAAAATAATTTCTCTAAATATGAATAATATGATTTATCCATGTGTATTTTATAGGTAACTTTAGATTATGAGTCTCAATCTCTTGTGATCCTCAATTTTGGAAGACTTGGTAATTCACTGGCTATTTATTACCTCTTCATTCAGTGGTGCAGAGGGCAGCTTCTCTATGCCTTCTCACCCAGTGGCTCATGGACATCCATAAATTCTCTATAGAGAATCTACACAATACAGTGAAAATCTTCTGCTCAGTCATTTAGTGTATGTTGTGGTTGAATACTAAAGCAGCACTAAGATTGCACATCTGTCATCCCTTGAGCATTCAGGTTGCGTGACCAGCTTACTTCCCTTTACAGTCATTTACCTACTTACTTGACGGTGTCCTGCCCACTACTTCGTATGTACAGACATTACTTGGTAATGGTGCAGACTAAGAACTGCCATGAATATCTCCACTTCTTTCTGACTCACTCACAATTCTTATTCTTTAGAGATCATTGTTTTCTAAGATTTAGTCAAATAAGATAGAATATTGGTGTTTAAAAGAAGCAGGCTGAATCAGAATGTAGTTTGAGATCACTGAAAATGTTGTCCAATTTTCTAAAAAGTAATCCAATCCAATTTTCTTCTTCTATTTAATTCTGGACCCAGGCTGCTGTGCCATTCTAAGGTACTGACTGATAAACTCAATGGTATTACCATTCAACTGCATCTCATAATCTGGATATTCTTTTTTTTTGTAATTAAAAAATTAAATATCAAATAAAATTATAGTATAAAAGACAAATGGGATTCTGTATATGAAACAGGATCTCTAATATATACAGTTTGATTTTATTTTAAATATATGATAAATTTAACATAATTTTCAAAGCTGTTCTACTTGTCTGTGATTCTCTTTGGCCTTCTGTTTTCTTCTGTAAATTTTTTTAAAGGATGCTTAAATTATACTTTCTTTTCTTTATCTTTTTTTCCCACCCTCTCCCTGTCCCCCTCCTACTCCATCCCAACTATAAAAAAAGAAAAACAAAATCCTCATAGCAAATATAAATAGTCAAGGGAAATAAATTTTCACATTGGTCATGTCTTATTCTGTATCTTAGATCCATCACCTTTTTGTGAGTAGGTAGGGTAGAATGTTTCATCATCCATCAGTTTTCTAGAATCATGGTTCTTCTGGAAATATGCATTCCCCTATAGATTATTAGGCTACTCTCTTTTGGGTCACCATGGATGTCACAAAGTAAGTCCAATAGGGTTCTTGGTCTTGATGTAATCAATACAGTACTTAAATGGTTGTATGATCTCATCAATTTGGATGTTCCCTCCCACATGCAGATTGCAACATTCATAACTACTTATCTTGTGTTAATTTTGTTTATGTCCTAGAAAGAAGAGACCACCTAACCCACTTCAGGCCTCCCTCACATTCTCCTAACATCATGGAGATACCAGTGGAAAACCTTAAATATCTACACATCACATTTCAATCTTGTCACATGACTAGTCTATCTTCTCTTCCTCTCATACATCTCTCCTGTGGCATCTTTTACTCTTGTTCTTTGAAGTTACTCATTGGATATATTTTGTGCCCTGCTCAAACACAATGTACCTTTCCATTGCCCTCTGTTTGTTATTAATTTTCAACTCTTGAGCAATAAACAAACATCAAGTGGATAAAAATATCTACTGGTCATATTAATTCATGCAACTGGTTGGATAACTCATATAGCTAATCCATACATGTGTATATCTGAGACAGAAAGTAGACATGGACAGATTAAGTCAAGTATTAAACAGGAAACAAATGGACTGAATTGCCTTTATGGAATTGCAAAGTTCCTTATAGACCCTAAGATTCTCTCATAAACAGAGGCCTAATTTATTAATACCACAATTCTTTTGGTGGTTTAGTATAGCTTTAAGACATGGAACACAACAGTCGTGAAAGAATTGAAAAAAAAATCATAGGACACCATTCACATAAAAGAGCATCTGGAGAATTTTAGCATATAATTGTATTGCCTATTGACTTGATACCTTCTGATAATTATTTGCTGAAATATATCAATTCCTTGGACATACTGATTGTTTATAGAGATAGTGAGACAGAATATTTGAAATCAGTACTATTCTGGGAATCCATGACATAGAGTCACCAGATCTATATACTTCATTTTTCTTTTCTAAAACACTCATTTTTCCACTTCTATAAGATCTTTCCAACATTATTTCAAAAGAGACTTTTAAATTAAGCTCAAATATCATGAGTTATAATTTTCTCTTCAGGCAATAGTTTCCAAAGTTAATAATGAATATATTTAGCACTTTATATAAGACAGGTAAACTGATTGTTTTGTATCTTGAAAACCAGCAACTGACAAGTGTTTTTTTCTTTCAACTATTCTTAACATAAGCAGTCATTTTAATGAGTGACTTTACAGCTCATATAAATCATGTTGTAACTGTTGTTATTTTTTTTTTAAGTTACACATACCTACAGAGAAAAAAAAAGCTATATAGGGGGAAAAATGATGACGTTTCAATAGAGCTACCAGCAAGATACTAAAAATGGGATCAGAGTTAAATGGGAACGTTTTACCCTTCCACAGCTCCTGTCATCTATAGATTCCAAAGTACTTTCTGACACATTAAACTTTACACCACCACCAAGGAAAGTGAAGTACTGAGAGGTTAATTGACTTGCCCTGGGATATGCAATAAGTTGGTGTCGAGAGCCAAGAAAATAACTGACTTCCAGTCTGTAGGCTAGAAAGCACACTCCATCCCATTACAGACATTATTTAGGTTGCTGTTGAAATGAATGTAGGGTATTCTTGGTACAATTTGTAAAGCTTATATTAATAGCTTCTTTGTCTCAAAGAAAGGCAAAACTAAAAATAGTTTAAAGGTTTATATTTCGTCCCATTAACCCTTCTTCATTATTCCTAATTTGCAGATTTAATTCCGGCAAACTGAATGAGGCCTTAATAAAATAGTAGTCAGAGTTGACGTAAGTTATTGTCATTCTTATTAAAACCATACTCAACAACTTATTACATATACTCTCATTCATATGTGAAACGAATACCAATATCCTATCATCTGCAGACCAGGAACTTTAGGACGTTTTCTAGTACATGCTTCTATGTGTACTACTACTTCATCGTTGGACAGCTCTAACTGTTGAAAAGTTCTGAAATCTACTGAACTAAAATCTACTTCCCTGTACTTGCCACACATCAGTCCTACTTTTCCTTATGTTTGAAAAAGATTTTCATGGTAAGCATCCTCATGAGTTAGACGATCCTGTACTTAAAAGGATTCAGCATTGGTTAAACAACCACACTCAAAGATCATTCATTAAGAGCAGGGGTTGGATTTTGAACCTCTTTTGGTTTCATAGTCCCCTTTGGCAGTGTAGTGAAGCCTATGGAACATTTTGCAGAATAATATTTTTAAATAATTAGAGGAAATGCTAAAATTTCAGTTGGAGGTGAATGAATACATACATGCATACAAATATGTATGTATACATACATGTATATACATACACATATATGTATGTATCTATATATGTGTATATATAGATAGTTACAAATATCTATATCTGTTGATATGAATGTACATACATAAAGCCACCCAAGCAGACAACCAAATCTAGAAATCTACTCTAGACTTCAGTCAAGAATAGTGGTGTGTAAATCTGCCTCAGACATTTTCTAGCTATGTGACCTTGAACAAGTCACTTAACTTCTCTGTTTCCTCATCTATAAAATGGAAATAATATTTCACAAGGTTGTTATTAGGTGTTTTGCAAACCTTAAAGTTCTAAATACTATTTTTATTATCCGAGTTCATAGACTACTTCCACCGGAACCCAAGTTAAGAACCCAGGACCTAGAAATAGATATTATTACTTGACTACTACGTGCCAGGCACTATGCTAGCCAACACTGAGGATACAAAGAAATGCAACAACAAACACAAAACAAAATAGTCCCTAGTCTCAAAGAACTCACAAAACAGTCTAATGAGATGGTTTCTACATTTTCTTCTGTTTATAAATCTAAGATTTATATTAAGCCATCAAGATGTTTTATTAAATTTGAAGATGATACATATTGGAATAAATAATTTATATGTTGAATGACAGTATTAGGACTGAAGGTCTTGATAGGCTGGAATGATGAGCTATATTGAATGATATTGGGTAGCAGAAAACCTAAAGTACCACAATTAAATTTTAAAATATCAAATATGCAAATAGTGAATGGATAAGACTTATGTAGGCACATTTCATCTGTGATAAACTTGGAGGCTTTAGTGGACTGGAAGTTCAATAGTGCAATGTGGGAGCCAAAAAACAAACAGAAATATTCTTACTCTGCATCACAAAAGAATTGTTTTCTGTGTGAGATAGGTGACAGTTTCATTGAGTTCTGCCCTGATCATAACAGAGCTCAAGTATTTATATTAAGGTCTAGATGTCACATTCTGTGTTGCCCACAAATCTGAGGGTGTTGAGACATCAATTCTTTTTTGTCATTTATTTATTTTTAAATAGTATTTTATTTTTTCCAATTACATGTAAAGTCAATTTTTCACATTTTTTTTAAAATTTTGAGTTCCAAATTTTTTCTCTCTCTCCCTTCACTCCCTGTCTCTGTTATTGCCAAAAAGAGAGAAAGCATAGGAACAAACCCATATACCTACTTTCTCACCACTCAAAAATAAAGATAGATAGATAGACAGACAGACAGATAGATGAGAGAGAAAGAGAGAGAGAGAGAGAGAGAGAGAGAGAG